>NC_066875.1:20091595-20449095 GCF_022985175.1 Labeo rohita | reverse complement strand
CTCTATTTATGTCCATGGCAATTAACTGCTGTCAGCTGCTCTTAATGTATTAAAAGCCCAGCTCTCTCGCTCTCGCTCTCTCTCTCTTTTTTTATTTTATTTTACCCTTCATCCGGACGAGAGCCAATTAATTTGGGCTTTTCTCTCGGCCCCTAATTAACCCCTTCAGGACTGAGATGATGGCTAATGCCACTGATTGAGGCCAAGCCTGAAATTACCCAGAATTACCCGACTGCTGTGAGCGAGAAGGGAGATTACCGCACGCCCATTGTTCACAGGGCCGCCATTCATTAGCTCGCTTACCCATAATTCATTAGGATGGAAAGGAACAAAATGGAGTCGATAACGCGGTAGCGAGCGTGTTACATACATTTCTCTTACTACCTCCTAGCCTCCTTTCCTTTCCTCTCTCTTTGTCTGACTCAAAGCTTTGGCAGACACAAGAGCCTGATGTTGTAATCAATATATGTGAGCTGACGTGAGTCTGGACATGCGTGTTAATTAAGCAGCTTGTGGGTGGAAATAATTTGAGTGTGATAATGAGTTTTGAGAGGGGACTCGAACAAGATAACTGTCTTTGGAGTCCAGCCACTGACATGTGGCGCTGTCTAACAAACCCCGCCCACAATTGTCAGCCCACGCTGACAGACAGGTAACAATCAACCAATCATGAGCGAGATTCATGTTAACTTGTTCTCAGCTTTTGTGTGGGGATTTAGGTGTGCACCTGTTAGTGTGCATATGATCAAGTCAAATGTCATCCATTCTTAAAATTAGTTTTACATTTAAAATCCAAACACAGATTTCAGTCTAAAATACATTCATTTAATTAAAATGTATAATATATATATATATATATATATAAATCATACAATAGTTTAATACAGCTCACTATATTATGCTATTGCAACACACTGCATGACGTTCATGTCATTTTATTCACTAATTAATACTTTCATTAAGCATGCAAGAGTATATAAAATAATGTACAATTCATGCATATTCATGCATAGTGTTTTGTTCAAGCTACTGGCCAGAAGATAACGCTGAGAGAGAAAAAACAAAACAAAAACAAAACAAAAAAAAACAGCCCGGGGCTGATCACCACCCTTGCCATTTCACAAAATAAGACACTCGCTATAGTTTGGTCATGCTGACCTCTTAATTCTGTTATTCTATTAGAGATAGGGGTAAAATTGAATTTGTGTGTGTATGTCTGTGTGTTTATGGAGCGGTGTGAGGGGTGTTCAGGTTAAATGGTGCTAAGCACTTTCCCTTATCACCCCGCTTTAGAAGATTCACCTCTGACCTTTTTGAGAGGTCTTCTTCAGTCTGAGCCCTAGGGCAACAAACCCTCCGACATCAGCAAGCCAAACAGAGACAATCAGCACACATCACTTCTCTGACTGCCCTCGAGCGACACTCACAGAGGGATCCTTTCCTTTCCTTTCCTTTCCTTTCCTTTCCTTTCCTTTCCTTTCCTTTCCTTTCCTTTCCTTAGCAAACCAGACTAAACCTAAATGTTTATTTGAAAACAAATTCTGCATTAAATTTTGCTTGGAAGAGCTGAGCAGCAGAGGTTGTGGATGAATTCAGCGTCTATAGCCTTTCCTTTCCAAACTGAACCGAGCCAAACCAAACCAAGCCAAACCGAAGAACACTGAGTACAGCTATTTAAAAATGAATGTAAAGGAGGGAAATTTTAAGATAAATAAACAATATTAAATGTCAGTTAACTGTTACATTGTGAAAAGGAAAAGAAGATGAAAGTCATGCATCGGTGCTGACAGGAAACTAACGCTACTGCACACATATAGTGGCCAACATCCAACAACTATGTGGCACTAATGAAAACTGTATGGTGAATGCAGTGTGGGCAAGGAGATGGTTAGCACAGTTGTTATACTTGGTTTAATATGTCTAGTTGAACAAAAGGTAAGATAATCAGGACTAGGGTTATTGTCATTTTTAACGTATGTAACTACACTCCGAGTTAAATACAACCCTGCATTAGGTGAAATTTAAATAATCCCAGTGATTAGGTTAAATGTTTAATCCAACCTTCTGGGTAGTTTTATTTAGGGGATACACTGCAGGCAAAAACACTTTTTTTCATGCAATTGTCAATATTGAGATTTTGGGATTTTTTTTTTTTTTTTTTTTTTTATAAAGTGATTTTTTTTTTCAGAGTAGTGGAAACAAAGCATCCAAATGACACTGTTAAGTGTTTCTTTTATAGCACTATATCTATTTGTGTCAATAGATTTCAATCACAATACATATTTTTAACGCACATTTTCTTAAAATTTGTTTTTTCTCCTACACTGAGCCATAAATCTCCACTTCGGTAGAACTTACAAACACCAAACTTTACATTTTTATTCCTGTCTATATCCTGAAGGTTTTTACAGAGGAATTTGTTTGTATATAATTTGCTTGATTATATACAACATTTTATTCCCCCCAATATTGTGAAAATGCATAGTTTTCTGTCTGTTCCAAGTGTTTTCTGAATTATGGAGAGACAAAAAGGAGATACCCAAAATTCCCTCTGTAAAACATTTGACTCTAATACCTCAAAAAAAAAAAAAATAAATAAATAAATAAATAAATAAATAAATAATAAAAAAAAAAGTAAACAAACTGACTTCATCCACTGTTTATACTTTTGTACTAGAAATCTATGCAAATTAGTGCATTTTTAATTAAATACACTGTAAAAAAATTGTTGAGTCTTAAAATAATTTTGTTGCCTCATTGCCTTTTAATTTTAAGTTTAGTCAACTCAAATAAGTTTAGTCAACTAGAAATGTGAAGTTGAACTATGTGACAACTTGATATTTGTGTTGACTAAATGTAAAATTTTAAGGTAGCGGGGTAACAAATTATTTTGATTATTATTAATTTATTATTTATAGTTGAAACCACTTTTTTTTTTTTTACAGTGTAATGCATCATTTGCATATTTAAACCTATCATTTTAGAAAACTTGTAATACAAAAAATGTTTGCAGGTATCAGTCTAATCAGTCAGCTGGGTAAGTAAGGCTTAGTTATTTTTTTACCCTCTTCACCTGCAGTGTCTCACCCTAACTCAACCTTATTTCTTGCTTAAAATGAACCTAAAATAGGCTGGAAATGAAAATTATTATTTTTTTTATATATATATTTTTGTATATTTTTTGCTTATCAGTAAATGTTCACCTTGTGATTACTGCTTATGCCTCCAGTAATTCTGTGTCTGATTTTTAATTTACAATCTATTTTGGGATCATTTTAAGCCAGCCATATAGTCATTTTTTAAAATAGTTAAGTTAAATAAAACTACCCCAAAGGTTGGGTTAAACATTTACCCCAACCGCTGGGTCAAAACAACCAAACCGCTGGGGTTGTCCATACTTCACCTAGCATTTTTTACCATCAAACATCCTCAACAATGTTAAAAGGCAATACAAGGGAAGTAACAATCGGACAAAACAGATAAATCTGTTTTTAAACAAATTCCCTTTTTTTTATTGTATTATTTATCTATTATTTTATAATTTTATAATTTATTATTATCTATTATTTTAGTGAACTATTTTCTGCTCTCAGTTTTATTTTGAAAAGCTGAGCAGCAGAGGTTGTGCATAAATTCAACTTCTGTAGCCTACCATTCACCCCCATGCTCAGGTCAAAGGTCAGAGGTGAGTGACAGGACAAGAGGGCCATGTCAGGGCCATGTTTATTTAACTCTTCAACCACTGAAAGGGTAAAAAAAAAAAAAAAAAAAGACTAACATGTTAATGACAATGATAGACATACAGATGCAAATTGGCCATTTGAATAAAGGATAGATAGATAGATAGATAGACAGACAGATAGATAGAGAGACAGAGAGAGATTTTTTTTTCTTTTATACTTTTGCCAAATTTAATTTCATTTAGATTCTCGTAGGTGTATAATTTCATTTGTATTACGTAAAGTATGTGACACTTTCTGGTTCACACATTTAGCTCACTAACAGCTATGTGGCATCTAATACCATGAACACACTGTATTGAGCATGGCAACATTTAACATGCGTAATTTTAGTTTGTCTCTAGGGCATAGGTGCAGTGCAAACAGAAGTAATGCTGTTTTGAAGGCAAATTAAAATGAATTAGTATATAAATAAAGCCATCGTGCAGGCATCAGCAACTCCCAACCATCTCCGACAGGTTTTATTGTGTTACATGTGCTAAAAGATTCACCCTGAGTGTCTTTTATATGCATTTTATAGTGGCTTTTTTCATTCATCTGTGTTGGTGGGCTTTAACGTCTGCCGTTTGTGATGAATACCGAGGCGTATGTGTGCATCTGTATTGTAGCAACTAACTGCTTTTGCACTGTAGATAATTCTTCCCCCCGGTATGTTTGTCTCATAGACACGCAGGCCCACGTGGGAATGTAAGCGGGTTGGGAGGGAGGGAGTGAGTGTGCGCTCACCGAGACCTTATTACCTCTTCCTGCGTGGAGTGTGTTGTGTCTCGAGTGATTGGTGATCACATTTGTAATGGCACACTGCTGCACAACGCCATTATGCCCTTTGTCATCTTACTGAGCCACTGACAGCCAACCGGCTCTCGGAGACAAGAGGTATAAATGACAAACACACACACACACACACACAACCACGTATGTGTGATGATTCTGAAACTACAGGTGTGCGTTTAGAGCTTTTAAGTAAGCATTAAACTCTCTCTAACTCCTAAGATGTGTGGTGTATTGATTTCTTGTTGTGCATAGAACCGTTCAAGCCCCATTTAAGATTTCTATCCTGCACGTAGCCGGGAGCACACCAAGGCCCCGTAAATTAGGGAAATCGCACATTCATCACACGCATTATTTTAAGATACTTTGAGAACGTGACAGCTTGAAGATCTACGGCGGCGCATTACAAAACGCTACAACGCCTCCCGTTCTATCTCCTTGGGGTAATGTTGGGGTCATTGGGACACACCCATGATTTTTTTTCCTGCTAATATCAGCTTTTCTGTGCGTAGATTGTCCACGCACAAGCGTGTGATTGAGAGAATTTATAAGCCGCTCTAAATTAGCATTTGTAATGGGAGTGCTTCCAAGGTGAGACTGCAGATGGTGAGTGAATTACAGTGCATGTAAATTACACAGGTTAAGAGAGACAGCTCGCCTCAAAGGCGTCCGCCGACAAAGTGAAGCCTTGGGTCAGCGCAGCAGTGAATCAATCAGGCCCGATTGTTGAGGAGTGGATGCGCATCGGCTGCATCATTGTAATTTGCTATGGCGGGCCGTGCCGGTGCCCGCTCATTGTGAAGGCCTACTGCAAACGCTCTGCGTGTGTTTGTTTGTGATAGCGCAAACGCAGATACACTTCCGTCGTCGGCGTGCGTAATCCGCAATTTGGTTTATCTGAAAAGTCCAGCAATACATAAAGTCCCTCAGTAGCTCAATAGCATTACAACACAGCATTCATTTGTGTTGGAGAGGGCTGCTTCGAGAGTTTCGCTGAGCTTTAGACACTCTGGTCTTTTGTAACAGCACGACGGAGATAAAGCCTCCAATGTGCGGTTCGCTCCCGCACACGTAAACCTCTCATTCTGAGCAGATTATGTGTACAGACCAATTACGCTCCTCACATCCTGGGAAATATACTCATTGTTGAGGTATTTAGGCACAAAGCAATTATGTAGGCCTTTTCTACACGAACATACCTTCGGCTGCGCCTGTTTACAATTTGTTTACTCCCCGTCGTGAAGTGGGTCAAATTCAAACGCGACGCCGATACGGCACAGATATCATTTAAAGCTTTAAAAAGAGTGGGGTATTGTTTATTTGGGTGTGTAGGCATTTCTTGATAGTTAAATGTCTGCATGTATAGTTGTTTTCAACCTTAATAACCCCAAGTTTGGTGGCTGGGAGAGAGAGAAAATGGCTCTTACACTTCAATTTCACGCACATTTTCTTTGCGACTAATGAGCACCTTAAATATGGCACCAGACTTCAGGGAAGCCTGTGAAGGCTGACATTTTCACACACAGCAGCACCTTGTCACCACACATGATGTCCCCTCTACCTGGTTCCTGACGTCTTTTAGTGTGTGTGCGTGTGTGTGTGCACATGCTGAATGCTCTCTGACAGATCTGACGAGAAACATATTCGGTAACTAAACAGAGTAAACCATTTTGAGAAAGTGTCCCAGCATTATGAGGTATATCTTATACGTGCCCCTACTGATCTGTTCACAAAGGTTCTCTCTCACTCTCTTTTTCGCTCGCATACACAAACCGCAAGTTGGGAATCAGCATATACAGTATGTCATTTACATTTTCTTTGAGTGCAGTCTATGCCAAAGCAGAATTTTGTAGTCATACTCTAAATGCGATTCTGTTGTCATCCTGGATGAGGCCCAAACAATTTTGTCCCTGCAAAATGCGAACCTGAGCTAATTACAACAGTGAAAATGGTGAAAAAGAGACAGTTAATGCCAGAGCAATTATCTGCTGCATTCCTTTGTAGAGAGGGAAAGGCGCATCGCTCTTCACGCCGCCTGATGCTTCCCTAGTTAAACCATATTAGGAGACGTTGTGAGTCGATGTGTCACCAGGCAGGGAATTAGATGAGAGGAGTGATGGGATAGATCTGCCAAAAATATATGACACCACTAAAGTCTGCCGCATAAGAGATAAACACTTAATATTTGTGAGACCAGTAGCAGAGGTCTACGTTAGAGCATGCGCGCGCACACACACACACACACACACACACACACACACACACACACACACACACACACACACACACACACACACACACACACACACACACACACACACACACACACACACACACACACACGAGCCACCTGGTGGATTTTAATGCGCTCATACCTGTCAGAGGTCCGGTGGTCTAGCCCTACTGCCACACAAAGGTTTTTTCACACACTTGTCGACTGCTATTTAACTGACAGCAGTTCCCTTTAATCTGCTCATTTCTTATCCCCCGGCGCCCGACAGACTTGTGAGCCACGACACATCAAGTTATTGCAAAAAACCAAAACAATTTCAATTTAATGCTGCAGTAGAAAAAAGGTTATATGAAGTCATATAATGAGTGCTTCATTGTCAACAACAACAAAAAAAGAAACACGGCACAGAATGCATAACAGTGCCTGTGCTGTTAACATGCCAATATTTTACACATAAGATTTCCATTCACTGGCAGCTGTCAGTTACTTCAGTAAATTAACTGCCAAAACGTAGCAGAACTGTCAATTGGAGGTAAGGTAACCATGGTTACCTTTCATATCCCCAAAAATGATGAAGCTGCAGTGTGGTTTATGGAGGAATAATTAGACAGAACAACAAAATAAAAGATACCAATCAAAAAGGCATTCTACAATATGAAACAACAACCAAGAGTGTTTATAAATAAAAGGTTACATTGTGGAATTCCTCCTTACATTATAAAGTAGCATCTTTTTATACAACCATTTAAGTGAAATGATGGAACAAGTACTGTCTTGTACAAGAAGTTTAACCCTTTGAGCACGAGGTGGAAATAAAACTTTAGGGTGATTTTTTTTTTTCTTCTCATTTTCATATCTTCTGATTAAATAACATATTTATAAAACTATTGTGCAAAACAATTTCATTAATGTCTTCATATATTGTGCACCAGTAGATAGTCATACTCATCTTAAATTAAAAAATATAAAATGATGCATAATTTAGACAGAAATTAGTTTATGTTTTTATGTACACATTTTTACACTGACCTGAATTCATAAAGGCCCCTGATTTGAGCAAACTAAAAAACTGCTATTTTGGATTCACATATATTTCTGCACTGCAAGCTGTGTAAGAGGTGATCTAACAGACAATGTGATTTGTTAGCGGCTAATCAAAATACCCTTGAATTTACCCACTCAAATACATAGAAACTTGGTGATATCCAATCTCTTAATTTCTCTCTTTTTTTTCATATATATACTTTTGTTTACTTTGGGGGGTGTAAATATAGACGTATTTAAGCGTACTCAGAGGGTTAAATTTTTCTGCTGACACCAGCATACTTAGGTCACATTTAAAAAAAAAAAAAAAAAAAAAAAAAAAAAGAAGGAAACAAAATAAAATAAGAGAGAAGTAAAGAGAGAGATAAAGAAAAGCCCAGATTTAGTTATCAAATATTGAACTAAACCATTTCATTAATGCATGCAGCTTACTGCATCTCAAGGATGCCAAAAAAATTCAATTTACACAACTTTCAAATACATACAACTTCATTTTAAGTCTTTTTTATTTACCTTCATATTTTACCAGTGACCTCTTCACTCAGCACTGCACAGTTAGAAAAGCATTTGTTTTCTCTGTTTTCCATTGTGAACTAAAAATGCAGAAAATTAATGTCTCTAGGGCCAAATGAGTGTTCCCCAGAGGAAAAACTCCAAATGATGTGCCAAAACTAAACAGTAGTTTTCTGGCGTCTATGTGCAGTTAGTTCTTCGTTAATTACTTTCAGTTCTTTTATTTTTTTTTTTTTCCTTAAGAAATGTTAGTCAGAAGGCTTGAAAAAAGGACAGGAAATAAAGAGATGAGAGACAGTTTTTTGTCCTTGGCCATCGCTAAGGTTTCTCAAGTTCACTAACATACATAAGATGGTCCTCAGGGGATTTACCATGGGTCTTACTCAGATGGAGCTTGACAGCGTGCTTGCTGGCAAAAGTCCGGTTACACAGTTTACACTGATATGAGGTGCCATTTGCCTCCTCATCTGGGGAAGGGGAGGGGGAAAGCGAGTGAGGGCTGGGGTTGGGGATCGAATGGGCCAAAGGATGCGCTTGGGTTGAAAGCAGTTTCTCAGAAAGCCCCTTGCTATGGCGTGAGATCTGACTAACAAGATGCTCTCCGGACAACTTAGCCAGGTCCCTGAGCCGGAAGCCCAGATGTGACTCAAGATGGCTGACGTAGGTAGAGGGGGAACGGATCTGTGATGCACAGTCACTGCAGAAGAAGACAGGGTGGCCAGAGTCTAGATTTTTCAAGAACTTTGTGCCACCTGTCCGCCTAAGCTGGTATTTGACGTTGGCCAGCCAGTGGCTGATGGTGGTCATTGAGAGGCCGGTGAAGCGGGAAATATGCATGCGCTCCTGTGGACTGAGGTCCGACATAATGTACTTGCCATCACCCGTTTGCCGCAAACTGGAGGCAAACTGAGCCTGCAAGATGAGTAGATGCTGAGGATTCCAGTTGGACTGTCGGCCCTTTCGTTTCTGAGCGGGAGAGATCTCCTCTGCCTCCTCTGGCGTCGATCCGTCTATGTCTGAGCGCTCTGAGAGACTCGTCGGGGTGGAGGACTTGGACGCGTGGCTCTCCGTGAGGTTGCGTAGCATATCAGAGATGTCGGACAGGGCGTTTTCGCGCAGAGGTGAGTTGGACATGAAGGAAGCCACAGCAGATGAGGCTTTTGCCATGGTGATGGTTGATGAGGGTGAAATCGAGGTGGGAGTGGAGGTGGAGGAGGACAGGGCAGCAGATCCCAGGGAGTTGCTTTTATCGCTCTTGCCTTTGGTCAGATCAATAGGCTGGTCGTTGTTGATGTGGTAGAAGTAGCGGTCTAGATGCTCGTTGGTTTTTTTGGTCTGAGATGGAGTGGAGGCAGCTACAGCTGCCTTCTCTGCCAGGCTGTTGCTCATCTTGAAGAGCATGCTCATGGGGTCAAGGGACGGCAGGGCAGGTTTGGCAGCTTTTCCTAGGTGAACATTCATGACAGACTGAAGCGCACTTAAAGGGTTGACAAATGGCTGCTCTGGAGGATGGTCGGTTATAATAGCAGTGCTGCTGCATAAGGTAGACACGGGGGTTTTGACAGCATGGTCAGTACCATTCTCCAGAGACTCTTTTGCAAGAGCATCCCCATTTGAGTCTTTGTGAGTGTTTCCGCCCCCATTAGTCTCAGGGGTTTTGGCTCCCCTCCTTTCCTTGGGGGACTCCCCTCTGGCAGATTCCCCTGCGTCGCTACTGCATGGGGAGGGTGTGGTCCGTCTAAGTGGGGAAGATCTTGCTCCAGGATCCCTCATCTTCTCCTCTACTTTGGCCACTTTTTCTGTCACTTTTTTGACTAGCTCCTCCATGGCGTGGAAGTTGTTTTTGGGCAGAGGGGATGTTTGGCAACTAGGTGGCGAAATCAGAGGTTGGCTTTTGGTAGGAGACAGCATCTCCTCTCCAGAAAACATATACTTCAGAGGAGAACTTTTCCCTGAGTTGCGCAGGGACAGTTTCATAATGTTTGGTAGCTGGTAGGCAGCGTGAATACTGGGGTAGCCTCCCCAGCTGGGTGTGCCATTCTGTGCTTTGTTGATGGCAGATGTTACTGTATTCTCGAGAGACTTCAGAATGTCAAACCCCCCCTTAGGGCTTTCTTCAAGATCTTCCTCTGTCAAATATGGATATTTGGATGAGACTTCAAACTTCTCGTCCGTCTCGCTTTCGGCTGCCTTCTTGTCTTTGCTATTATTTGTCTCCTTGGTACACTCCACTTCCTTCTCCTCCTTTTTAATCTCCATGGGTGTGATGGCAGGGGAGATACTAGGGGGAGGAGGTGCAGGGGGTGGTGGGGAAAAAGCAGTGGCAGCCAGTGGCACTGACTGTACCTTGTCTTCATTAGTAGGTATGGTGTTAGGAGCCGTTGTGGTCATCGACTCCATGATAGGTTTGCCTTTCTTGATGGCAGAGTTGGTGACCTTGATGAAGTGTCCTGTGACCATCATATGGGCCGTCAGCTCCTGTAACGTGTCATGCGAGCTTCCGCACTCCATGCACTTCAGGATCTGGGATTTCCGTGACTCAAACTGCCACGCATAACTAGCACCGTTCTGGTGTCCATACCGATTGTTGGGTGTGATGTAGGGATTGGGGGTCTTTTGAAGTAGATCATTGGGGTCAGATAAAGAGGGCTTGGGGGTGCCACCATTGGAATCTGGTGAGCTGGGGAGTTCTAGCTCGATGGGGGCTCTTTTACGAGCTGAGGAGATAATCTTGGCTGCCACAGGAGTTACGGGTTCCTTAAGAGGCACTTTCTGGTAGTGTTTCGTCTTTATCATGTGAACACTAAGGTCCTGCAGTGACTCAAAGGAATGGCCACAGTACATGCACTTAAGAACTTTCTGGGCATCCTCTTTTCCTTCCATCTCCAGCAGGGAACGCTTGCGAGGCTTCGACCAGCGCTTGGCACCTTCGCTGTCCGTCTCGTGGTTATCGTCTCGGTAGTGGCCCGTCTCATTCATGTGCACGGTGAGCTCGACCAGAGTGTCGTAGGCGGCACTGCAGTCTTTGCAGCGGAACTTGCTTGCACCGGTGAAGATGGAACCGTACAGTTTGGTGCTCTGCCGATAAAGCTGCACAGTACTGAAGAGGTTTGGCTCAGATGCTGGGTGCAGCAGTCTGCTCTGGTTCTGTGAAACATTCTGCAAGGTCTTAGCCATGGCTGTCTGGTGCCAGTCGTAACCACCACTACCACAGCTACTGCTGCTGCTACTACTGCTGCTGCTACTACTGTGACTACGTGGGGGCTTTTCTGCTGGTTGCTGAGACATGTTCAAGTTCAGCGATGACCAGTAGGAGTTGGTTAGGAAGCTAGTGTAGATAGCTTTCATCTGTTCCAGGCTGTCTGGGCCTAATTGTGTTGCCTCCTCACTGCTTGGCGTGGCTGTCGTCGTCATCATCACCGATGAAGTTGAAGAAAGAGACGTGAGGGGCTCCTTGGCCGAACTATCTTCTTCGTTCTTCACTGAGGCACTCTCAAAGTCTGACATGCGGTCACTGGACTCACTCAGGTGTGACTCGCTGTCCATCTCGTGGCTGGAGAAATCTGCCGGTGGAGAGTCGTGGAAGCCTTGCCTGTCCTTAAGGAGTAAGTCCTTGTCCTGGCACACATACTTCATGGCAGGTTCCTCCTCCACAGCTGAATCCTCTCCTTCAACATCCTCATCTAGTAAGGCAGCCTCCTTTAGCTCCTCTGGCACATATGCTGCAGGTAAAAAAAGAGATAAAAGAAACAACAAGAAAAAAGATGTTATCACATTGTCCAATGATGAAGATTTGACACATTGCATTCCTACAATGCCTTGTATGGTGGATAGACAGCTGATAGAAATGTCAGGCATCAGTGTGTTTTCTCCAGCAGTGAAAAACAAAACAATCAGTCAGACTTTTTTATATTATAAAGTGTTGCAGTAATTCCTTCTCTGCTTTCCAATTGCATTACATTGCCACATGGAATGAAGTTATGTTTCTCTCCTCCTTTGTTCTGAAAAGAGAGTGCGGCAGGGGGTGGGGGGGGTAAAAGAACGGAAAAAATGACTCTTCAAACCGAAGTTGCCACCTTATTCTTCTCAAGGGGCAACAGCTTGAAATTAAAACTAAATTTGAAATTAATGAAGCACATTCTGGAGGTGGCATTCGTTTCTGAAGTAATAAATTACTTGTATCAACCTCAGAGACAGCAGTTCCTGTCTGTCAATTAATATGTCTTACGCTTCTTCAGCAGCCCCTAATGCATTCCCAAACAGACACACTCGCCATTTAAATTAAGAAAGCATTCTCACTCATTACCCAGCAAAGGCTTGCCTGCTTGTAAATAAAAATGATTGTATGTACATTTCCGACATAAAAATCCCTGCGCCAAACACATTTGTGTCAATTACCAAAGATTAGAAAGTTGAAAGTTATTATTTACAGTTTAGCCTGCAGAACGCAAACGCTCTCTCATGAAAAACACGGTCATGTTTCTGCAAGCCTGAAGAAATAAGCAACCAAAATATATTCTTTTTAACTTCCAGTGGAAGTCATGCAAAAAGAGACAGGCAGAAAGAGACACAGAGAGAAATGTAATGCATTGAAATAATTCCATGCATTCCTGACTGTGTCAGTTAATCACGCTTTTGACCAGGTATGTAAACAATGGAGAGAGAGGACACTCCATTGGACACACTGGTTTTCTGTGAACACATTTTATCATGTCTAAATACCACAAACGTCAAACTAATCGTGCTACAACTTTCAACACACAGCATATACATTTAATTCTAAATACAATATGTCAGTTTGTATACAAGAAACATTCCAGGATTTCCTCAACAAAGACTACACAGAATTGTAATTTTATGAATTTACATCAGCCCCTTAAAAACAATCTTTTTAGGTTAGAGATTTCAGTTAAGCTTAACAAAACTGCACTGCTGTGATGCAAAAATAATGGCTGTGAAACAACAACAAAAAAGTAAAAAGAAAGCCATCAACATGAGCACAGTCATTTTGTAGCCCTTGGCTGAATGATGCCAAGGGACTGGCAAAGGCACAAACCCCTTTTTAGTTTGGAGTTGTAATGTGCATACCTCATGGCTTCAGGCATTCTGTGCTGTTTCATTAACCTCGATAGAATTCCATTGTTTTTTGTAATGTAGTCAAATTGTTACTTATAGTTAATTTACTAAGTATTAATTCTGTTAGTATTAGGATTTATATCCTTCCCATTTAAACTGTAAATATCAAATAGTTAGCTATTTAATTTTCTAAATTCTGTACGTGTGTGTGAATGTTTGTTCCAAACTGAAATTAAGAGGACAAAATTAAGCAACTACTGAAGTCTCAGAACAAAGAATAAAAAAAAGGCCATTCAATAGTGATTTTTTTTACAGCATTATTATTAGGATCCATCTTCTCACACACATCACAGCCAGTCTGTGAAATCGAATCGCCCCCTACACAAATCACAACCAACTGTGATCGTGCAGCACACACAAACTCACATGCACACGCTCACACACAGCCATCTGTTCTGAATCAGCCAAAACGACAGCTGTTTAAGAGAACAATGCCTTCGTTCAGGAAGCAGGAGAAGCCGAGCTTTACATCAAGGCCAAATAGCAATGTAAAAACCCGTTTCCTTCAAATACATTCACTTTAAAATTATTCACAATGATTACAACACACACACACACACACACATAAAAAGGTGGAGGTTTTAGCATGAAATTTTTAGCTCCGCTAAACCACTACATGTAAAATGTAAGGTCAACCTTGAACATAATTACACAAAATGATTAGCTGGTAATTAAAGTTAAAAAGGAGGGTGAGGGTGCCAATGGGCAAAAAAACAAAAGAGAGAGCCAGAGAGAGAGAGAAAGAGCGCATTTGCTCATCACTTGAAGTACAAGCAAACCTGTCTTACTGTAACCTTGACCTGAACTTGACTGTATGTAGAGCACAGAGTAAGTATTGCCAGTGAGTAGGCGTACACCCTACAGCAAATCTGAGGGAGGTGCGCGTACATGTTTCTGTGTACGTGTGTGTTTTGTTCAAAATTCATTTTCCGACACCAAACACGGAATTAGCACTGCTTGACAACACAACAATCGGCCGTAAGCCCCAAGGTAACCTGAGAGGGGTGGAGAAAGACGAGTAGAAGGCAGAGGTAGGGGCTAACGAGAGAGAGACCCGACAATCTGCGACACACACACTCACACGCACCGAGTGTTGGTGCATGTCCTGGCTGTATTCCAGGTTCCCAAGCCCCCAGTGTACCTAGAGTCTGTGTGATCTGGCTGGGAACAATATTGAGATTTCATCCCTGGACCTTCTGAAGCCAATGCTCCGGTCCAGGCCTACCCACACCACACAGGTGCTGTTTTAATTAGAAAACAGGATGCTTGGATCCAAGAGTGGTAGGGTGGGGGTAAAATGAGAATGACCTCCCAATGATTTGGCATCAGATTGGAAGAAGAGCTTGATCTAATTTACACTCGGACATCCAGGGAGACGACCAGCAGAGAATGCTGTTTTCTAAGGCAGTGGAGAGCGTAACCTTGCAAACTTAGAGGGCCGTCTGGGTCTGGACTATTAGAGCACATACTGTCTTCAAACATTTCAGAATAAATAAAAGCCCTAATACATATCAGAGTGATAAAACGAATCCTCAAGCCCTTTCATCAAGTGAACAAGACTGAATGTTAAATATGTTATGCAAATATGACTCAACTATTTGTGATTATATTGTTTGAATGACTGCAAGATGCACTTTTTATTTAAAAGTGGCTACTGTCAACCATAAGCCATCTTTACTGAATATTTACATAATATATATACATGATTTTAAAGTGTTAAATGAAATGTATAAAAACATTTTAAAAATATATTTAATAGGATAACATACATAACAAGCTCACTAAAATTGTATCCATTGACAAAGCTGTTTGAAGATTTCAAAACTGTTAAATATAACAACAACATTAATAATACTAATACTAATAACATAACTGGTATCAGGTATATAATGCTCAATAAATAGTAAGAATATTTTGTGTGCATTACCGCTCAAAAATGTAGGACTGGAAATGTTACATTTGTTCATAATATTTCATAGAAATCATTAGTGTCACACGATCCTTCAGAAATTATTCTAATATGTTGATTTGGTGCTTAAAAACAAACATGTTTAAAACAATCGCTGCATTTTTTTTTTTTTTTTTTGAGAATTCAGCATTTAAAAATACTAGGGCTCTATTAAATCTGTTTTAAATCTGCTTTTTAATTTTTTTTCCCAAATTGTTTTTTTTTCTGTTTTTAAGTTAAAAAAATAAATTAATCAAAAAATCATGTCTAATTAACTGAAATCATGAAACACACAGTTTTACAGCAATTGTACATTTTTAAGGCCTTGTGAAGTATGTTTTATATTTTCTCAAATTCAGTTTTATTTTTACCAAATTTTGTGTTTTGCATGGATTTTCTGGATTCCATTTTAATGGTTTCCTTAAATTTTAATAATCAAAAGCACTTTAGTACGTGTGTAGTAAATGAAACTGCGTGTCTGCGTCACAAATAAATACACAACTTTCAGGATTCATATTTAAATAGTATTTTAGCGGCTTAATATTCACAAACACTCATTTTGATTTAAGTGTACTGACCTAGTTTTGATTTATTTGGCAATTGCGTTTTCCCCTTTGCAGAAATCATAGGGCCTTAATACACATAAAAAAAAGAGCGGAAACATTTCTCAGCCTTCAGTTGTCTTGTCTTTTTGGTGTGTGCTTCTTCCTATACATGGACAACGTAGAACTACATACAGTACGTGTGAACCAAGTTAACACTCCGCAGGCTGCTGCCATTTGTTCTTGTTTGCAATCGGCCTCACTTATACAGACAGCGGTTGAAGTCGGCAGCCCGGTCCAATACTTCTGGGTGTGCGGATGAGCTGAAGAGAGCGAAAGAGTAAGTAGTTGGTAATTAAAGCTGCTATATATAGCCCCTAAAGCCCACATTTATAATGGGAGGTATCTCTCTCTAATATGCCACTATCTGCAATGTGATATCATTAGGAGGAAAATGGTTTGTAGCCTTAAGCAGACAGGCTGTCTGTGTGCGGCTGGAGAATATGAGATAGGACCAATCCACTTCTCTTCTCCTCTTTCCTCTCGTCCTATGCCCTCACTCCTTTCCTCACCTCCCCTCCATCTCTCCTCGGCTATCATGACCCGCGTTAATGAAGTTAATTGAATTTGAGATCAATAATGCTTAATTATTGCAATTTGACATGCACAGACAAATTGGTGGGGAGGCCAGACGTGTATGTACGCATGTGTACGTTAGAGGAGATGTGTCCGTGTGTGTGTCCAGCGCCGGGGTGGGCGAGAGGGCACGGCTGGACAGCGGAGGCAGAGAGAGAAGGATGGACGAAGCAGACAGGCGTGCCATCGATTCCAGAGAGACGCCCCATCGACCAGGCCTACTGACTGATGGAGGCCCTGCTCCAAGGCTAGCTGGAGAGAAAGAGAGAGCTCACTGAGACCACTTTCGCCAGCCTGGCCTGCACTGCCTGCAAACGGCACATTGAGATGGATTGGATGGACGCAGGAGCGTAACAGAGAGAAAACAAGAAAGAAAATGACCGTCGGAGATAAGAGAGGTTCTACCTATGGAATCGTTCGTGTTTTGTTTATAGAATGCGTGGCTGTTACCAAGTGATGGTTACCATGGCTATAACTGTAACAAGTTTTGTTTCCCCGCATTGTCTCTGCAAGCAGATGAAGACCAGAGGTATTTTCATTTATGAAAACATTAAAGGAATATTCTGGGGGTTTTACAACTTGAATGTTTATGGACAGCATCTGTGGCATCTGTGACTTTAATAGCAATGCTGATAGCTGCATATTTTACATGTTTATTTGTGATGCTGCACACTTGCCTGCTAGGCTTATAACACCAGTAAGAATTTTGCATTCATCAAAATTACAACATGCCACAGATTTAACACATTAAAATTTCCCAAATACAAAGTGAATGTGAATTGCCGTTTACAACCAGTTTTATTTCCAAATTCCATATCTTGTGACAATAAAATAAAATAAAATAAAATAATTGTGTGTGACTTGATTATCTATTAGCAACTGACTGGACTGTGGATAGCAAGATAGATACTGTAATGTAGCCAGGCTAAATGGGGGTTTGATAAATGTGAATGTTGTCAGTGAAAACAGAAAGGTGTTTCAATAAATAAATAAATAAAAAATATTATACAGATAGATAGATAGATATATATATATATATATATATATATATATATATATATATATATATATATATATTAAATTCTGGTCCATTTTAAATGTTTCAGGTTCACTTCAAGAAAAAAAATCACAGCGAAATTTTTAGGTCTTAAAATTTGTGAAAACACAAGTGTGAAAATACAAGTTGATTTTGGGGCAAATAAATTAATAAATACATACATACATAAATACGTAAAGGGTATTGTTTAGTAATCTGAGAGTAAAAAGTAAAAAACAGAAAAAACAAATCTTATTTAATCCTTAAATTCTTTTTTGATATAAGATAGCTCACTTTATAAAATAAAAAAAAAAAAAAAAAAAAAAAAAAAAAAAAAAAAAAAAAATCACAGCTTACTTTTTAGGTCTTAAAAATTTTGAAAATGCATGTGTGAAAATACCAGTTGATTTCGGTGCAAAATTAATGAAATGTTAAAATAAATTAATTAATAAATAAATGGATACATTTTAAACGTAATGTAATTTTTTTAAAGTAAGCATAGAGTTAACAGTAAAAAATTGAAAAAAAAAAAAATAAAATTAATCCTTAAATTCTTTTGTTGATATAAGATAGACATTTTTATTCAGTAATATTAAATACCACTTTTGATTTATCAAATATGTTAATTTTACATGTACCATGAATCATTTCCAATAAGACCAGGAACATTTAGAAATTAAATTCTGGTTCACTTGAATTATTTCAGGTTCACTTTAAAAAAAAGAATCACAGCTACTGTGTTATCAAAAACCCTGAAAAAAAAAAAAACTAAAAAAAAAAAAAAGAATCACATGTACTTAAAATCTTTCAAAATACTCTCATCTTTTGTTATAATAATGTGAAAATATGAGCTGGTGGAAGAGTGTGAGAGCGAGCGAGAGAAAGAGCAAGCTGGTGTGGATTAAAGAAAAGAAACAGGGCTGGAGGTGCATCGGCGCTGGCAGAACTGAGAGAGAAAGCTGGTAAACACAGACGCTAGCACGGCTAATCGCCCGCTCATGCCACTCAGCGGGAGAGCCCCTGACAGTGTGTGTATGTGTGTGTATGTTTACACACCCCCGCTCCCTCCCCCCGACTCCCTGCATGTGCACAGCAACCGGTAACCACGCTGGAGAACAGAACTTCCCCCTGCTGCCATAGCACCTCCACTGGAGTTAACACTCCTACACGGCATCAAGATTCGACAGCCTCGAACACACACGTGAGCGCTCAGTCATACAAATGATCCTGTGTGCAACACAATAACGTACAAACAAAAAGTTGATTTATATTCAAAAGCAGCCTCGGTGCTGATGCAGGCATTTAGAAACCCCTTGCTAAGGAAACGTACAGGGGGTCTTTAACCTCTGATGAGAGCGCTTTAGCACTGATTATTACAGTAAATGCTCAGCTGAAATATTGTTTATTCATCGACTTCAATGATGTATCACTCAGTGACCAAATACAGTTCTGTTGACAAAATCGTTCTGGAGCCGCATCCTCGCGAGACACCTCCAATAAAAACCTTACATGTGCTTTTTGGATCTACTCCTTGAGATTCTTGAACTAAGAGGTTAAAACAGCACAGCACGGAGGTTCTCAGGAGGAAAAACACGCTCCACCTCTTTTAAAATGCTATTAGTCACTAATGAACACCAGCGACTGCCCTGAATGTCCCCAACGATTCTGGCCAACACGTCTGCCGAAGGTTTGCCCACATTTGTTCCTAAGAAGGATCACATCGCCAGGCCATCTGTCCTGTCAGATGAGCATTTCCACGTCCTTTACTTAAATAGCAAAGAGACAAATAATATTCTGAAAAAAAAAATAAAAAAAGTAATAATATTCCAGGATTAGAAACCCATCAGAGCAATAAATACATTGGTCAATATGTGACCCTGGACCACAAAACCAGTCATAAGGGTCAATTTTTTGAAATTAAGATTTATACATCAGACATCTGGCTGCTGAATATATAAGCTTTCCATTGATGTACGGTTTGTTAGGATAGGACAACACTGCAGAGATGGGCCGAGATACAACTATTTGAAAATCTGGAATCAATATTGAGAAAATCACCTTTAAAGTTGTCCAAATGAAGTTCATAGCATTGCATATTACTAATCAACAAGTTTCAAAATATATTTACAGTAGGAAATTTACAAAATATCTTCATGGAACATGATCTTTACTTAATAGCCTAATCATTTTTGGCATAAAAGATAAAACTATCATTTTGACCCATACCCATATTGTTGGCTATTGCTGTGCTATTTTTTTTTTTTAATAGATTTTACATAAAAAGGCCAGGATTTCAAAGCACAATGTGCTACAACAAACTGCAGCCAGTATCATATTCCCAAATATAGTACCATATTAAAAGGAGACAGTCTCTTTATGAAAGTAACACTTAGATAAGATTTTAATACTAATCATACCTCAGCTATTCCGTATCAGAATCATATGTAGAGCTAAAAGTGTGTGGATTGAAGGAACTATCGTTCCTACTTTTTACCGTGTATTTAGTGATATTTTTAGGTCTTAAATCTTATTACGTTTAATGCCCTAAAGCATCACTTTCTGTTCTGTCACTGAGGTAAAGAAACAGTCTGTGAAAATACCAGGTGATTTTAGGGGAAAAAAAAAAAAAAAAAAAAAAAAAAAAAAATCGATGAAATTTTGTAAAATGAATTTTAATGCAGTGTCATTTAAAACAAAAAAAAAAAAACTGACACAAGGTAGTCATTTTTATTTAGTCCTATTAAATAATATTTTTGATTTATAAAATATGTTAATTTTACAAGTTACTACTTGAAGCATTTTTATAGTGTACTGCAATTGACTTGTGATTGAAAGCATGAACAAAATTGTTAAAAAATGTTTAATAAATGAAGCAAAGAAAATGTAATACAACACCGTTTAAAAGTTTGGGGTCAGTCAGATTTTTTAAATAGTTTAGAAAGAATACTTTTATGCTCAATGAGACTGCATTTAATATTCAAAAACCCAAATTTCTGTGTTTACAATTTAAAACGAACTTCTTTCTATTTTAATATACTGTATTTTAAAGTTCAATATTTTCCTGTGTTGGCAAAGCTGATTTTCAGCAAAAGCAAAACTAAAACAAAAAAAAAATATATAACCAAGCCAAGCTTGTGTAACTAAAGTTGACTCCATCAGTTCTATGATGTGTATTTCAGGATGTTACACTGGAAATCAGCAGTGACTAAGGCTGTTGTCTGAACGATGAGCGAATGTTCTCGAGGACAGACAGAAATCTGTGACTGCAGCAGGTGTTTCCTGTACCGAACAGACGCTGAATGAACTTACAGCTCACCTGTGCGGAAGAATGAGGAAAAAATTCTGTATTTGTGCATATCCTGTCGTATGTGTGTACACATACAGAAATTCTTTACTGATTTTATGTATTTACTAGTCAAATATATTCTAAAAATGTGCCCAGATATGTACTCTAGTTAGTTCATAATCAGTCTAGTGTGTGTGTGGCTCTGTTGTCTGACGCGGCTCTCAAACAGACACCACAAACAATTATAAAGCAGAAGGAAGACGATCTCCAGCAAATGATCCACCCGCCTGCCTTTGTTATTCAGATGCGCTCCACTTGGAGAAGTCACATTCCTAAAGCACGGGGCAACCGGAGGTCAGACACATCTACACAAACACTGGGAACTCCCAAGAGGCCGAAAGAGAGAGGGAGAGAGGGAGGGGCGATTGTCTTTCAATGAGTTTACATGTGTGTCTCACTGAGAAACTCGGTTTTGCTCGGTGCTGTTCCTCTTCCTCTTTTAGTAATCCCTCCCATAATGTGTCTTTCCCTCCCTCTCTCTCTTCCCTCTGTCCCACTCAGAATCACAGGAGTGTGTCAGTCTCCCATTAGAGAGGGTTGCTGGGTAATGGGAGAGAACAGATCTGCCTTGCTGTGATCCCCAGGGCCTCACTCGACTCGGCTACCACACACACACACAAAACACATATTAACACCACAATATAAACACGGTTACATCTGAGCGCAAAGAAGAAAAATATATATGAGCGGAAAAATCGCATGTGACGAATGTCAAAACTATGCATTTTCAAAAAGCTGTGCCCTCCTTGAATGACTAGTTGGCTAATCAGTCTAAAAAGAAAAGTCTTGAGTACTAGGAGTACTTTTTTGTTTATACAATGGAAGTCAAGGGTAACCGAAAGGGTTTCTTCAAAATATCTTTAATGTTCAACAGAAGGAAGAAAGTCAGACAAGTTTAAAACAACATGAGGGTGAGTAATGATGAAATAATTCTCATTTTTGGTTGAACCATCCCTTTAAGGAACATGTTTTTGGAGGGCGTTTACATAATACATGTTCCTGCATTTTTAATAGTTTGACTACTTTTAATTTGACATGCCATGACGGGACGCTCAGTGCAAAACATGATGCAACGACCAAAGACCATTCCATCCGAATGTGTAACAGTAGCCGTGCAGCTTTAATGTGTCAGCTAAAACATGCTCCTAGCACGCTAATTAAAAAAAAAAAATCTCAACCTCACTTGCGGACAAGTCATCCAACGAGCGACAATAGTGACCCATCCCTCTCGCAAACACACAAAGACAGAAAATAGACAAGATCTCTGATTTGAAACGAAAAAAGTCGCCGTGTCTCTCCCACGTACACAAGCCCTGAACTTGGCAGATACGTTAGGCAGCAAAATAATAGGCATTTTCCAACCCATAATGCAGAGTGTTAGCCGGTGGCAGTCCACTGATTTAGGTACTACGTCGAGACGTCAATCTGAAGGCCTTGGAAGAGAGAGAGAGAGAGGGAGAAGGAGGGGGGACGTAGATACACACAGAGCGAGTGGGCCTGCAAAGCAAAGCCGAGCGAGATAGAGAGAGCGAGATGCTCCTAATGGGAGACATGCAGTCATCTAGTCGCTGGCTCTCTCCATTCAGCGTGTCACTGGGTATCCATTACCTGCCACTCTCCTCTGATCTCTTTGGACAGCTCTGATCAAAAGATGTCATTTGACCTACTCGCCCGCTCGTGCCGGCCCGCCGGGGTACGTGGTCGACGAGCGCGGGGCGGGGAGGGGGCTGCCTCGCCCGTAAATAAAACGACATCATCGCTTCAGCGTCCCGTCATGTTCTCGGGCCGATTATGATAATAGTGGATCTGTCAGCACGTAAACGGACAGGGCAGCCGCGGCGCTAATGCGCAGGATATAGCCTCTCTGCCTCCGCCGCCTTAGTTCCTGCTCCGCTCTTTATTGGGTCGACTTTTCCCTCTCTCTCTCATTGGATGGCACCTGAGAAGCAAGCCCCGCTTGTTGAGGATGTCAGGGTTAATCTGTTAGCATCGAGCCGGGCCGCGGAGGCAAACAGAAAGAGATTTGCCTTATTCTGATTTGGAGGCAGACAGGGCAGAGGGTGTAGATGAGCTGGGAGGGGACTGATTGGCTATGATATTGCTCGTGCCGCGTTCGAGAGTCCGCGGTCGGCCTGTGGGGCAGACGTGAAAACAGACACATAATCTAAACAAAACCAGACGTAGAAACAACACGCCGGCGCACGGACACATCATAGAAGATGAAGAAAATTACACACAACGGCGCACGAGGAGACGCACACACATGCTCAGCCTCGGTAGAGGCAGGACGGTAAAAGGCAGGCGAACGTGCAGGGTTTTAGAGGCGAGAAAAACGGCGCACAATAAAGCGAGAAAACAACACTGCTCCGAGGCAATTTAGACTGCAAAACACAAACCATTAAGTTTGTGCATTATCTTTTAATTTAATCTGGAATGATTTATAATCCATCACGCAAGGCTTCAACCATATCCAATTATTCTCTGTGCCTTGATTGACAACAAAGGTGATTTATTAAGCTAATAAAAAGTGATGTGCACCCAGCCCCCCTCCTTTCCCCCTCGACACCCTCCACCCCCTGTGAAAATAGCCAGTGAGAGAGACACTCTGCTTACAGCCTCGTAGCCTTTCGCTGCCGCGCCGCCCTTGGTTGTGGGGCTGGGGTCAGGTTTATCGTTCTGGAGGTGTAGTTAGAAAACAGATCTGAGATCAGAAGCGCCAGGACAGAATGCTATTTTCTTAAATAGTTTAACGTAGTTCGGCTGTCCAACTACCGGCGCGTGACAGGAAATTATCAGCAGCCTGATTCTGAAGTTTACACACTATTTGTTTATCCCCGTTGACCAGAAATGCATATTCAGAGGGAGAGAAAGATGCTCTCTGGATTTTGGCAGAGAAAAATGACATTGTGTCTTGGATTCGTTCATTTTGAGCATGTATGTGTCATCTTGTCGCAGCTGCTATGGGCTAATGTTCTGCTCTGGATATTATTTGTGATTATTAATGAATAGCAGAGGACAGGAATGATGCTTTTCTTCAGGAGTCTCGTAAATAATATCAAAACTGTGCCAACAACAGACCGGGCCACCTAATGAGCCTTTAACCCTGCGAGTCGTGTTAATTTTAGGCCTATAGCTATGAGGCCGCATTCACACAGCTGTGTGTGGAAGTAGAGCGAAGAACCCATACAACACGTTCCACCGCTTTTCGCTGAAAATAAAAGATGTGGCTTTAGGGTATGGGATAGTTCATGCGTGGATTCTTTCGACTGTACAGTATATTGTCACGTGAACTGTCGATTGCACATGTGTGTGTGTGGGTGCACGTGTTCTGAATGGCTCATAAACCACAGGAGGACACATTAATGTCCACAATGTTCAGCCTGCCCTGGTAAACACACAACCCCCTCAACTAATGATGCAATAAGAAAACAAGCCATCACAGCCCCTCCGCAGACACAGACACACATACACACACCCGCTGTAGCCGACAACAGATTTAAGATCTTAATATCACATACTTAATAAGGGTGGGGAAATATGTTGGTGGTCCACCAGAAAAGTATTTCTACAAAATTCTCAGAAATCTCAGGGAATAGCCAGAGAACACAACAGAAATGCAAAGATAAGATACTAATAGGTACAGAGTCACTAAATGGACGACTTATAATGTTGTAAATAGCACATTTTCCTCAGCGTGTGTGAAAGTGAGGCTTGAAAACTGGCTTCTTTTTGTCCAGATAAGCAGACGCGGCTCTGGCAGTACATTCTCTCAGCTCATAAAACTGGGGCCCAGGGCAGAGGACCCTGTTCGCTCTCTTTACAGGCTTCCACTGTTAACGAGAGAACGGCTCTCGTTATAGCTGTCCCGGCACTGCCGCGGACCTTTGCTTTGAGATGTTTAAAAATGTCGCCAGGTCATTGCGATGCTACAGAGCCATTACTTCACTCTCTTTATCTCCTGCTCTTCTCTCTCTTATATTTGTTGCAATTCTATATACGTACAGATTTACAGAAAATCTATATTATACACGTACAGAAGAAAGCGCAGGGTGGAGGAAACTCGCTTGTGTGCTACGTGCTGAAATGAAACACAATAGGATGTAAACAGGATGTGCAATTAAGACACCACCAATCCAGACAGTTGGCCTGCTGCGTAACACACACACACACAGATAAACATGTTTAATGAAATACAGAAAGTTATTTTAAATAGTGATATATAGTATAAAAGTATAATTATGTTATGTCTATTTTTCACTCAAAGCAGAAAAACATTGCATGCTTTTAAAGGGTAATACAATAATTTTTTTATAATATAGCCATTGCACTATGATAGCATTTAAATCAGCTTTTAAATCAGATTATTGCTTTTCATTAATAAATAATTATGACATTCCTCTCACTGAAATTCACTTTTAAATCAAGGAGGGTCTCATAAAAATACACTAACAATTTGCTATATTCATTTATATGCATTATTTATTTACTATAGTAACTACAGTAAAATATAATAATTGTTGTTGCCATTTTTTATTACTTAAAGGTTTAAAATTGCAATAAATTCTGGGTTATAACCAAGGTGCTGCATATCAATCAATTTACAGAACTCTTCAACGAGGTTTGTTTCCCTCGGTGTCAGATTGCATCCTGCATATTTTCTGCTTAATTTGATATTTCAAAACCTGAGCTCTTATTTGGAATAAAACTTTGATTATTCTGTTTGTCTTTCTATGATTTATTGCACGACTGAAATTAAAATGCAACTCTAGAACTTTTCAAATGGCATTCGTTCTAAAAGGGCATTCGTTTACTTTGATATTGCATTACAGACAAGTTATTCCTAAAATCACAGTGAATGATGGATAGCTAGTGCTCCATAGCCATCAACACCTCTTAGTGGGGGCCGCGCTCTGATTGGTCGAGTGCCGCAGGGCCCTCTCCTCCCCTTCCCATTGAGTCCTAGGGGCCGCAGGGCCACTGATCTGGGCTGGGAACTGATAGAGTATCCATTTCAAAGGCCTGGCCTGTTCCACGGCTCCAAAAAGGGGGGAATGAAATATAGCAGGAAGAGGGACGCCACATTTAATTATCTCATTATCACACAACGACAAACGAACATAAATGAAACAGGCTAAAGAGTGATCCCTGAAACACTTTTCAGGGAAAAGTTTAAAAAAAAAAAAAAAAAAAACACCCCTTCTTGTGTGAATGTGTGTTTGAGAAAGTATGTCAAAGCTCAAAGAACTAAAGGGTTGTATTTAGATGTTTAGATGTACAAGCTCTTTTAAACTGCCATTTAAACCACACACACACACACCCTCAGGGCTTATGCTCGGGAAGATCATTAACCTCTCCATACCCAATTAAAGTGAGAGTCTGTGCTAGTGAGTGTGTGTGTAAGAGTAAATGTTTGCTTCCATATGTGTGTGTGAAATATTGCATCGTTCCCTCTGTGTGTACTTGATGTGAATGTTTTATAAATTAATCACACTGTGGATAAAAATGTGCACAACACACACACACACACACACACAAAAGCTAATCAGTGTGTCTGTTGTGAATGCAGTAAGGATGAGGAAGAGTTACCACCTAGCATTGTGTTTGCAGGATGGAACTCCACAGGGGAGCTCGGAGAACCGCGCCATGGCCATGAACCTCACAATAACACCACAATACAATCAATACCACACACACACACACACTCTCTGCACACAACTCACGGCTACAAACAAAAACCACCGTTCCTGCAATAACCTGCAGCACAGACGCTGCTGCACACTACGAACGGCTACGAAGAACCAGTGTCGCCTTATAAAAAAAACAATCATAAATTCTGGGAATACTGCACATGTATGGTCGTGCTCCCCTTAATAATCTGAGAACGATACACACACCGCCTACCGAGAGGATGAGAAACTCTAAATGTCACAGATGTTCTGAAACACCTGCTTTGGAAGCTGAGCTTACTCAAAAAAAAAAAAAAAAGACAATAAGAATTGAGCCAAGCTTAAGGCCAGTTTTAAGGATTAAGGGGGTTTTAGTCATTTTTAATTTAGCTGTTTTATTACGTACATGACTGCAGAGGAAGGACAGGAAGTGCAGGCTCAGGATATGACACATGCCAGAATCAAAGCGGAGTCGCCTACATATGAACGTCACAGCTTGATATGTCAGAACATGTGTGCTATCCTTTAATCCTTTGATTGTCTGGATTAATTGCATTTATTTAATTTTATATTTTGGTCAAGATCATACAATGTATCATTATCATGATAACTTTCAAACCACGTCACCACCCTTTACTCCAGTGGAATAAAAAACCTGCGAGACAAAGACAGACAGCATGAACACTCCCTTCTTCCTGAACAAATCTTTGTGTGAGTATGTGTGTGTATCAGGGAAGATAAAAAAAAGACTCTAAAGTTTGCCAATTTTTGCTTGATACCATCTTCTCCCTAGTCTCATGTTTTTTTTCCACTACCACTTCTACACTCTCTCCTTTCTTGCAGCACCTCCAAACAATAAATAAAGCATGTGTGTATGTGTGTGTGTGAGCGCGAGCTCTGTTGATAATCCTCCAGAGCTGAAGCTTATCTGCATTGTAGAGAGGTGCGAGGCAGACAGTCCCTATCGCAGGTATTAATGTAGCGCAGTTCCCTGTGTCACGATGGAGAGATAAGCAAACACACAGCCACAGCAGTCCCCAACACTCCACACACACACAAACACAAAACATAGCCAGAGGTATAACAGATTGTTTTCCCCCTCAGCCTACAATAGAAACACTACTAACGGAGGAATAGTGAAAAATGAGAGCAGCTTTATTCCTGAATCCAAATGTATGCTCTATAAAACACTAGTGCACACATTCATATATATATATAAGTGTATGTGTTATTATGGTGATTTGTAATGGCTGCTAGAAATGTGTGTGTGTGTGGTCACACAGTGGGACAGCTGTACGTCCATAACTCTGACCCCACTGTTACACTCATGTGCAGCATGTATGCAATTCAATTACACAGCCAAAAATTAATTTGAGTCATTCAAAGCCTTCGTTTCGCATCCACTCGCACACAGTGTAAAATACCTCTTGCTCAGACATGCATGTGTGTACTTAACACGTTACGGTAAAGATAAGCGGTCAGCGTCATAACATTTGTGGTTTTATACGCACAGCTGGGAGCACGGAGACGTACTCTGGCACACAAACTTTTCCCCCACTGAATTCCAGGGTTGGGTGACTGGATCGAGCCAGAGGAATTCATAAACAGTGGGGGCCTTATCAGCCGGGAGAGGGACATCCTCTCAAGCGCGCAGCAGACGTGATGTGTTCCGTGTCATCAAAAAGCGCCACAGACAGCCGCGGGAGAAGGGAGGAGTGAATTGCACTCGTTAATTTCTTCATTTTTTCTTAAATAGAAAGAAGAACAGCAAGAATGAAAATATCTTGTCATAAATACAATTAGAAACTCGAAATAACTACATAAAATTAATGTATGCAACAAATAATAGTTTAATACTACTACTACTACTACTACTACTACTACTACTACTAAAACTAATTTCAAAACTAAACAATTTAAAAGATTATTATATTTTATAGTATTAGTTAACTATTAATTTTAAACCACTTTTGGACACATAATTACAATTATTTTAACAGATGTGATGGCAGGGGACTTCAAGGCCATATCTAAATGTATTTAAGTCAATAAGACTAAATGTACCACAGCCCCCAAAGCCCTTTATTTTTTTTGAGGAAAGATTATATTAACAATCCAGCTGTATGGCTAACCACACTCGGGTTATTTTAACCATTTGGTTTCAGTAGCATTTGTTTTTAACATTTACGGGCCCCTGTCAAATTAGGGCTCTGTATTGGAACGGACAAAATTTGCATCAGCAATCAGTCGTCAGAGTTAGCGTAATGTTTGACTTCAGTGCGTAACTAGCAGCTATAGGGACTGACCCAGGACCAGGTCAATATATAACCTCACAGAGACTCAATAAATCACTTAAACCCATGTTTGACACAAGTGCAACTGCGAAGAGAGATTACGCTGATAAGCCATTTAGCTACACATTTACTGAGAGCCAGTGACTGAACTTACGATTGATTATGTACCAAGAGCAGAGTAGGGATGCTAGGAAAATATTTTAAGCATTCTGAAGGGCTTTAACATTAAGCAGCATTCAAATTTCATTCTGTGGTTTAAAAAAAAAAAAAAAAAAAAAAAAAGTAGGTGTATAAAGAATACAAGTATTTTATTATGTGACCGTGGACCACAAAACCAGTCATAAGGGTTTTTTTTTTTTTTTTGAGATGTATACATCATGTGGAAGCTGAATAAAAAAGCTTTCCATTGATGTATGGTTTGTTAGGATAGGACAATATTTGGTTGTGATACAACTATTTGAAAATCTGGAATCTGAAGGTGCAAAAAAAAAAAAATCAAAATATAAAGAAAATCGCCTTTAAAGTTGTCCAAATTAAGTTCTTAGCAATGCATATTACTAATCAAAAATTAAGTTTTGATATATTTACAGTATAGAATGTTCAAATTATCTTCATGGAACACAATACTTAATATCCTAATGAAAAATCGATCATTTTGACCCATACAATGTATTGTTGGCTATTGCTACAAATATACCCATGCTACTTACGACTGGTTTTGTGGTTCAGGGTCACATATACCACAATATAGTTATTTTTACAGGAAATCATTTATTTATTTATTTTTTTTTTTTTTTTAAAAAAAAGGTCTAAATCACAATGGGTTAATGGCTATTTTTGGATGATGCATTACAACTCAAAGGTGCTTGAAATTATGGATTATTTTCTCTTGTTATTTTCACTTTTAAGATGGATCCAAACATAACATAACCAATGAATAACATGTCACGCACTAGTAAAAAAACAACAACTCTGCATTGTGCAACACTTGAGTTGAAAACAAGTCATCAATTTTGTACTGTTTCGACTAAACCCTGTTTTGTGTCACATGCTGTAAGTTCTCCTTCATTTGAATTTTTTGGGACTCTGTTTCTTCTCATTACGTTTTGTGTTTCTCTCATGTAAATAATGAGGAATGCCAGCTAAAAGTGACACACATATAATACAGTGCAGTAAAAATGATACAGCAAAATATCTAGTGGTTGACATGTTTTCATAATACCGAAAGCAAGGCTCATCATATTAGCCTGCAGAGTAATAGTTTCATGTCAAACATATCAAACACTAATCAGACATAGCCTGAACAACACCTTTTTTAGCAACCATCCTGTGAAAAAAACAACTCTAACACTCTCACAGACACTGAGTTAAGAGCCTTGACATTTCCATCTCTATAATTTTATCAGAAAAGGTATGCTGAGGAGGTGTGAGAGTAGTCGTGTCTATCTGAGGCATATTTGTGGTACGGGCCGGCGCAGCAAAGCTATTTTTTCTCCATTTACACAAAGGGCAAACCATGTCAGTGTGACGTCTATGAGTGCGTTTTACAGTGTTTTGACTGGACTCTCAGTCTGCACCTGTGTGAGAAGATTAGAGCGACTCTTTTATCTGATAATGACTAACCAAACACTACTCACAACATACAGCACGGCCATGGACGCTCCCTCATGTTTCAACGAGCATGCGGGAGAAGCGCCATATTCATGTTTTAAAAACCCTTTATTACCATTCAGAGCTAAAATGGTGAAATGATATGCAGGACAATCGCTGTGTCAATTCTAAAATCTACAGTAAACTTTGATACGAACGTAACGCTTTGGTTTAGGAGGTGAGCGCATTGTTCTGGGTCTTATCTGTGTACGTAGAGTGAAATGATGGAGAAAGCAAGCGAGAGAGAGAGACAGACAGAGACAAAAAGACAGGCCCATGGGAGAGCTGCTGCTAGAGGCAACATGACCTCACATTACCTCAGAGACATGTAGGTGCAGGAGACACTGCTGTCTAACCAAGTGAACAGAGACACAGGCACAAACACTCCACACACCATGTTAGTGCAAATTATTACATGGCTCTCCAGAATACTTGATTCGCATCGGTCAATGCAGGCATTCCGTGGTCAGATATTTTCGGATGATGACAGCTAAACTGTATAATTGACTGTCTGACTGCACATTATACCAGCTTACACCACATAAACAACAGAAATTTACTAGCGATGCGCCACAACTGAACATTCTGGATGCACTTGGCTGAAAACCGAAAGTGAAAATGCTTTGTAATAATTATGTATTGTTTTATTAAATAATATAAAGTAATTTTGTAAGATTTTTAATTTTAATGATACTCAATTTAAAAAAAACAGAATACCACACTTTCTTGTATAGAAAATATATAAATATTGAATATCAATATATTTTTTTATTCAGTTCTGTGCACCAGAATCAGAAATACTTGTTTTGTTGTTGTTGTTGTTGTTAATTATTATTATTATTATACAAATAATGTTGGCTCACATTTTTTGGCCATTTTGTTTTTAAACCGGACAAAAACCAAAAATGCTATTTTCAGCGACGGAAATTTTGGTGCATCCCTAACATTGACACACAATATTGTGACAGTAATAAAACCCAAATTAAAGATGTGAAAATTAGACTAAGACGTTATTGAGATACGAGTGATAAAGAAAGAGAGAAATGGTGAATAATATAGAAAGAAAGAAAGAAAGAAAGAAAGAAAAACTTTACATTTAATGTTTAATTTAATGTCATGGTGTAACCACCACTTAAAAAAAGATATCATTTTACATACACCTTAATTACGTTCACATCAGTCATTAATAAAAAAATATATATATATATATATATATATATATAAATGTTTTTTTTATAAATAATAAAAGACAAATAGATAGACAGATAGATAGATAGACATCCAAAATAAAAGTTTGTTTACATACTATATGTTTCTGTACTGCGTATATGTATTATGTGCATATTTAAACACACACACACACACACACACACACACACATTATTTAAAAAATTACATATATTATATATATTAAAGGTGGCATTTTTTCCTAATGAGAGTGCAACTAAATATTTTATATATACATCTAAAAAAAATTTCCTTAATATATACATGTATGTGTGAGTATTTGTACATAAATAATAAATATACACAGTACACACACATATAGTATGTAAGCATAGCTTTTTATTTTGGATCCGATTAATCGCGATTAATCGTTGGACAGCCCTAATAGATAGATAGATAGATAGATAGATAGATAGATAGATGGAGGACAAAAAAAATGATCATCATGTCATTGACCCAAAGTTCTGCATTATACGAGTGACTGACCCTGCGTAGGTGTCGATAAAGCCATCCTGAGGTATCCAACACGCGGTCACTCATTATTCTGAACTGCAGGGCTGTCTGTCTCTGGCTGTATCTGAATAACATTAGCTGACTATAAGTGTGTGTGCACGCGCATTTCAACAGAGACATCTTAAGCTAGAGTTAAAGAAGGCACACCGTGTAGGCCCGAGGCTTTGTGGGAAAGTCGCAGCGCGTACACACACACAGACACACACTCAGAGGCACACAGGAGAGCGAGCGACATGGATTTGAAGAGGAACACTTTTAAGTACGCGTTTGTAGCATTTGCTCGTATCAGAGCGAGGTACTCAACCCTTTCATGTGGTTCCTCTCTCTCTCTCCCCTCACTCACTCTCATCTCCTCCGCCAGCCCTTTTATTATTTCTCTCCCCTCTCTCTTTCTCCTCCGATCTCTTTTTAATTAATTACAACCTGGTCTAGTGACGGAGAGAGTAAGCTTTATCTTCCTCTGCTCCACTCCCTTACCGTGTCGAGAGAGTGAGACTGAGTTAAAGAGAGGGAGAGGGAGAGAGAGAGAGGACATGCCACACGCCAGTGCTTTCCTCCTGCTCCACTCTCTTCCTTTCCCTCGTTTTTTCCCTCTTCACTCTCTTCTCAGGCAACCCTGAGCAAGTGCTAGCAAGGGTCATATCTTTTTAATTATCTTTCTTGCCTTTGATTAATTATTCCGTCTGACAATAGCGTGTTTCTAATGCTTTTCACCTGCCCGTCTTGATTGACAGTGCCTCTGTCTGAGTCAAAGCAAACAGCTGCTGCCATGATTGCCTAGCAACCAGGAGGTGATGGATGAGACCCAGAGATGGATGGCCACAATAAATCATGTCTCCTGCTATAAAACTGGAAAAAAAGAGAGAGAGAGAGAGAGAGTGAGGGAGGGAGAGAGGGGTACTAGGAAGGGGAAGAAATAGAGCATACAAAAACAAAACAACCTATTCTCTCCATCCTGTTCTTGCTTTCCCTCACGCCCCTATGTTTTTCGTGTGCGCTCGCTCTCTCGCTGGAATGGGTTTGAAGCTCTCTTAACAGTTTGACCCAAGCTTTCAACCTCTCTCAGAAGGGTGCAGCTCAAAAGTGGGGTTTGCAGGGGCAAACGAAAGCCCAAAGGGTTTTATAGATGCAGACTGCTGAAACCCAAACGCTCGAGGAGTTCGTCATAGGGTGGGGCCTGTCATGAGTTGGGACACGTTCTAGGTGCTGGAAAATTCAAGAACAATGCATCCAAGTACACCCACCACGTCCAAAATAATTCATCAAACCCATTTCAATGCGGCTGAGAGCGTGATGCATCTCGAGTAGTCCCCTACCGCAACAATGGACAAATATATCAAGCATTGTTGAGCGCTCAACTGCCACCACCAGAGACGACAGGAATCTGACCAGCCCGTGAACCGCAGGCGCACAGCGAGAGCGCACCGTTAACCGAATTATCAGATGCTTACAGATACTGTGAAAATACGATTTGGACAGATCTCATCTTACGGTCACAAAAGGGACGGAGGAAAACATGACAGAAATGTTTTCATTAACGCGGGAGGATCACGTGCGATTCGAACGCTCAGATATGCGCTTCTTTCTCTGCTTTCGTTAAAGGTCGGCTTCATTTCCTGCTAATGAAGCCCAGCTGTTCCCGCTCCTTTCGCCGTCCGTGACGACAATGGTCACCTCGTTCCTGCGGGGCTGTCGACAAAACTTTACGACCTCGATGAAAAACGTGTCTGCGCGGGGGGAGGAAAACAAAAAAGTCAGGGTTACCTAGGTTACAGGGCCACGGTGATGACAAACAAAAACACTTGAGTTTTGTTTTCAAGCACTGCCGCCACCCCTCGTTTTATTTTTGCCCTTTCAGGCGCAAAAAAACGGCTAGTGAGTGGGTGAATGAGTGAGCAAAGGAGTGCGGCTCCTCTGGTATCTGGTAACGAACAGTGCAAGAGCTCGGCCCATCCATCAGAGGAAGCCCACGTCCTGCTCCGAGCTCTCTCTTGTTCCCTCTCTCTCTCTCTGAGCCCTGCTCAGGTTACAGCTTTACACGGCCAGTCTAAATAATATTCAAAATGATGAATGACATGGCCAGCCTCGTATCCATCATCAATTTCTTTTTTTAAGGAGCATCCATCTTCAGTAATGCTCCTTTGAATCATGGGAAAGCGAAAGAGCTCCGATTCACTCGTGCAGGCCCCTGGAGAGGCAGAAGGAGGGACAGGAGGAGGGAAGAGGGAGGGTAGGGGACGGCGGATTTGGGTTCTGACTGATACCTGACAGCCAGACGTGAGCACGAACATGATCTTCACGATTCGGACGCATGCAGGCTAACTTATAAAACCTACAACGTCCTCTGACCTCAATAAGTACAAACTTTTGTAAGCACATCAGTTTAAAAAAACACAAAGAACAAACATAATAACACAGGAATTCTGGGGAAGGATTTGAGTGGCATTGTTACTGGACCTACTGGAGCCATGTCTTCCCCCCTCATCCGCCATCCCCTCCCCTGGCTGTGCAGACCCCTCGGTGGCGTGGAGGCAGTGGCAATTCTCCGAGGGGGGGACAGCCCCTAACACTGGGCTCCTTGGCAAGGGCCTGTTTGATAAATGACACATGTCATTCTGTCAGGAGAGAAGGGTGGGTCCATGATGTATGACCGTGCTGAGGAGCTGGGGAAATCGACTGTTTGGCATGGAGCGCCTCTCTCTCTTGCTCTCTTTTCACTCTCTCGGTCCCGCTATCCGGGTTCAGGACGGCATCAAAAAGGCCGAAGTGTTGTATCTGTGTATGTGGGAGCCAAAGAACAGGCTGGCTTTTCCTTTCTATTGCTCCATCTCACTTTCTTTCTCTCATACCGTCCTTTAAAAAAAAGGGAAGAGGAAACAGGCCAACGAAGGAAAGAAAGGGGGGAAAAAAAACTATGTATGAGAAAGAAACAGACAAGTCCTAAAAAAAACCTGGCTCCGAGTAGTGCGAGAGGGCAAGGGTATCAATCAAAGTCAACTTCGGCAACAACGCGACTACTATTTCAAATAAAAACTACATACGGCAGACAAACGACCTCGGCGCAGAAACGAAACCCGAAACGGCTCGCCGACCGACCGAGCGAAACTCTCTACTCATCCCTTCTCGTGTCTCCTCAAAGGCAGGCTTCAACTCACCCCTCCTTTACTGTAAAAATCGTCTTCTCTTTTTCCTTCCTCTATCTCATGCTCTTTTCTTTTTTAACACACTGGCAGTGGGGGCCTGACATCTGCAGAGTGCATTTAAAGAAAAAAATGTGTCAAGGAAGCGTGATCCCCCCTCCACCCTCTCTCTCTCTCTCTCTTTCTCTCTCTCTCTCTCTTTCATTAGCTCACTGGCAGGGTGGCACTTCTCAAGCTCATTACAGCCAGAGGATTTATGGTGCCGAACCCAATGGCGGAGAAAAGGCATCTGTCAATAATTGCAGGGAGCAGCGCACACACATCTCGAGAAGCTTTGAAATCTCATTAGGTATGCAGTTATCAGGCATAAAGATCAAAAACATTACTCAACTCAGACAGAATCCTACCAAGAAACATTAATTAGCAACAGGCCCGCAGTATAAAATAAAACAGACTTCCTCTCTCGCTCTCTCTCTCTCAGCCTCCCTCCCTCGCTCTGCCCCTCACACCTGCCTGCCTCTGCCAAGAACCGGAGCGACTAACCCGAGCGGGCGATGCGTACGAAACGCAGGAACGCACAGGAAGGAAATGCCGGCACGACATTACACACAGGAAAATGCACATCATCGTACATAAACACTCCTATATGTGAGCCGAGGTTGCGCCCAGACGTGGACAAACACGCACGCTCCAGGGACTCCGGCAGAGTTAACAACATCCCCAACCCCTGTGCGGTGCGTTCCCTCGTCTTCCTCTGCCCTCATTAAATAAAACACAACGTAGAGGGAGGAGGGATAATTCCCAGCATCTGAGACTGATCAGGACATGAGAGAGCAGGAGTTTGTGAGCGTTTGAGGGCCGCCCCCTCTCTCTTTCCTCTCGTCGGGGTAGTGAGGAGAGAAGGAGGAAGAGGCCTGTCAGGCCGGAGAAGGATGTCAGAGCTCAGGCTGGCCCTGATTACTAGGGCCCCTCTCTCGCTCTCATTCTCTGCTGCTCTGCCTTTCATCACCGGCACCGCCATCAAAAAGCAGCCTGCATGTCACACACACACACACACGCACAACGTGATAAAAAAGCGGCGCAAGACTGATGGCTGTCAGTTTTCAGGCTCGGAGTGAAAGAGGAGGAGGGTGCCGAGACGAGCGGGGCAAGACCCCTGCCATTTCTGTGGAGGAGTCGTACACACACACCGAGACTCAAGTGACACTCTGAAGCGAACCAACTACCAGCCCCCTGCCAAAATCTTTACTGTCTAGTCCCTGCCCCCAACTAACTCTGCCTCTGTGTCATTTTCTCTGCCTCCCTCGGCACGTCCCCATCGCTCTTCGACATGACAGGGATTACTTCCACGTGCCCATATTTCACCGGACTACACTGGAACTCTCACAGTTGCGTGTAGCTGCCAGAGTGGACTGGCCTCATGGATACACACACAAAGAACTACAGTATCGCTCTGAGTGGGACAGAGCAGGAAGGCGGGACAACTCGAGCAGGCGGAAAGAGCTCGGGCCGGATGATTCATTAGTACTGTGATACTCAGTGCCACCTCTATGCAAGGCTAAGCTAATATCCCTCACAGTACCGGGCAGGGTAAAAATAACCGTCTACCACAGCCAGACACATAGATCCCAGAAACCCTCTTCATTTCCTGTCTCCTCCCAGATTCCCCCCCCACCGGAAGAGGTGTGGGCCATGGTAGCAGCAAATCACGCAGCGCAGCCCAGAATCTTGACCAATCGCCAGCGTGAAACAACAAGTAGATTGGGAGGTGTATTCACAGCATAATCGGCAGGATTCAGTGTTCATTGTTGATCGGTACAATAAACAAGAATCAGCTAGATGAGCATAAGGATCTGATCAACACTTGCTGCGGTACATTCTCTCCGTGGGAACTGCTTTGTAAAACATGTTCAGCTATCACGGTGCATGTAGCTCCAATTCTCTCAACAACAGAGGAAATCACATCAACAAACTACAGCACACAACCATCTGAACTAAAACTATTTAAACTTTTCATCAAATCAAAACACACAGAAACCTCGAAGGGGAACATAAACATTTAGACATGTTTATTTTTCTTGTACTTTTTGACGTGTAAATGGCAGTTAAGCTACTCAAAATGTTTAGTTTAAATGTCACTAACAACGCTTAATTTATTTTCAATTTGTGTGACTTTCTCAACTGTGAGAACGAAAAAAATCTGACTAGTCAAAACTGGAATGATACGCTTTTTTTCATTTTATTCTAAATATAAAAGATAAACAGATTCATATTTAAGCAGAATTAAATGACAGTGCATCATAAGCTCATAAGCCAAGAAGCAAATTTACACAATGTGTCAAATTTAACAAACACCAAAGTCCTGTTGATGCTAATCTACATTTTTTTTTTTTTTATGGCCGCTGAATTCCGCACAGCCAGTTAATTCAAAACCACATATTTTAACGCCATTTAGTGCTTCACATTAGAGTGCGCAAATAACAGTATTTAATACAAGATTACACATATTATTGACAATCCATTGTATCACAAATGAAAAATATATTTCTCTGTTTTAGTGTAGGGCTGAAATAATTCTAGCTAACAAAATAAATCACAATCAATAATAATAAAAAACAACTACTTTAGTTATCAGTTAGGGATTTGCGTTGTGCACGGAGAACCTCCATCAACAAAGATATTTTAAATGAGTAAAAACACATTTGAAAAAAATACAACAATGTATAACAATGAACTTACATTACAGTGTATATTATATTCTTATAATGAAAGCATTTTCTATTTTGCAAAACAGCAGGCGAGCGTTTACTGTCGGCATAAAACTTAAAATGTGTCTGCATTTAGGTCAATCACAATCTTTTTCAAGCGAAAAAGTAACAGAGGGAAATTCTCTGGATCAAAACAATGTTCGTATTTAAACTACATTTATAGGCCTTAAATCTTAAATACAATGCATGTAATGATAGTTTTACATGAACAGTAACTTCACTGATTTACTGAAAAATAACGAATGCCCCTTTTACTTCATTACAAGTAAAATGGCATTACTATCTTCATATTATGGTCAACACAGTCAGAGGAGTAAGTGTTTCTGCATAAAAAATTATAAAAACAATTTTAACTGCGAAATCACTTTATATTGTAATCACTGTATATTGTAGCATTTTTACGCACATTGTGTAGCATAACTGTTGAATGACAGAATGGCCAACAATGTCTTATCAACCGATGATTCAAAAAAAAAAAAAAAAAAGATACGGATAAAATCGATTGTCAAAATAGTTGTTCGCTGAAGTGTGTGTAAAAAGCGAGTCACACACAAACAATGGAATCACCCTGCACTCTCATTAACCCTGCTGCAGTCACCATTCATCGTCATATCTTCACCAAACAATCTCTAGAAAAGAAGGGATGAAAAGAAAGGAAGAGTGAGAGAGAAACAGAGAAGGAGAGAGCGAGAGAGAGATAGTAAGGGGGTAGAAAGGGGGAAAAATGAGGGAAGGATGCAGCCTTGTGAGCCAATTTAAGAAATAAGTGCTGATGCATCAGCTATTGACTGTGTGAACGCTCCTGATAACGCTCAAGGCGAAACTGTGAGGGAAATGACAGCATCAACCGCCTGCAATAAACTGCAGCCCGCGAGACCAAGGGAGCCCTAATTGACAGCTGTCAAGCTAATGGGAGCCATGACGGAAGATTCGGGAAAAAAATTCTGTTTATCAACCATCAACCCTGGTGTGGATCCACAGGGAGGAGAACTTGCCCTCCCTCCCTTCTCTCTCTCTCTATCTCTCTCTCACTCTGTTTGGCTGCTAGGTTATTCAGCTTTTTCCCTTAACCCCCATCCTTCTTTCCTTCGTTCTTTCTCTCTCTTTCTCTTCGTTCCTGTGCTTTTTCCCCGCCTCTTCTGCTCTTAACCCTTCTCATTGTTGCTCACTTCTTGCGGTGAAAAAGGCGGAGGACAGCCATAACTAATCATAGTGTCAGTTGGCTGCCTGGGAGCGCAGGGTTTGGGCCAGAGCAATGTGAGGAGGACGAAGACTCAGGCCCCATAATCCACACACACACACACACACACTGCTGAAGGGACACCTACACAGGGCCAAATGCAGTCCTCTGTCCAGCCACTGTGTAAATAAAAGCACGGAAAAATTCGCAACTGCAACAATTCATAATTTCAGTGTAACAATATATCCACAAGGCAAAGTAACAAGCCGCTTTCTGTCCTGGTAAAAATGACCATCTAGTTATAACGAAATCTTTCATTCATAATGCTGTCAGATAAGGAAAACTGATACAGAAATACCTATTAAAGAGCTGCATATGATATTTAATTATATCTCTTGTTAGCTCTTATGATTATTACATGCATAACATTTAGATTAAAATTCTATCCGTCTGGATGTGCATTAGTATGCACACTTTTGATTAATAATTTTGTGAATTAAATAATTGTATATATTAAACTAAAAAAAAAGAAAGAAAAATCCATTCATTTGAGAGCGGAATGTAATTCTGGACAGTGGTGTACATGACATAATTTTCTTTTTTCTTAATAATGCATATGATTATCATGACTAGGTTTTAATAAGGATAATTAACATAATCAAGTCACCATGATGTTTCATTATAATTTAAGTAATTAAATTGCAGCAGGGGAAGGAAAAAAAAAAAAAAAAAACCTTGAACAAAAGTGGACGACTCTTAATTTGCAAGAAAGTCAAAAGACATTACACATGCACAGAACGAAACTTGAAAACTTCAACGCCGACTTTGTCTACGCGAACCATAACCAACCCATACGTGTTCCGTATACGCATACATGTGGGTGATTGTGTGCATGTGACCGTATTTACGAGCCCACCGGTGTTCCCCATATGATCTCACGTATCCAACGCTCCACAACCTCGCCGGAACAGGCTTTGAGTTTGATTAATCATTGCTCCCTGTCTGCAATCAATCAAACACACACGAAATCACAGAAATCAGCTCCTTTCCCCAACTGCAATCCATCTCAGCGCAGCCTCCGTTACATTCGTCACAACCCAAATATTTTTATAAATCATATTTAGCTGCTCTAAACACAATGCTGAGAGTTAGCATTTATTCGAACGCAGATGAGATAAACCAACTTTAAACACGCTATGAACTCTATCATAATGACCGATATCAACATCGTCTGTCTTCATACATCAAACACACGTAGAGAGCTGAGACTGACACGTCAACATGGAGACCGTAAGTTTCAACACTTAGGTATTGAGGGCACGTGGATGTTTCCAACAACGGTGTGCTTTAGTAGCTAACTTTGATATTAAAAAACGAGACGGACAGATAGCTGGGGGGAGAAAAAAAGTTTGATGTTCTCTTCGACTCCCCAAAACAATTGATATGTTTGGTCTGGCAAAAGCTTTTGTTCACAGCTTTGAAGCCTGTGAACAAAAACACGGTGTGTACGCTGCATTGCCCGCGTCTGAATGGTTTTTTTTTTTTTTTTTTTTTTTTTTGGCGGGGGGTGAATCACCCTCTCTAGACAGAGAGTGCTGTGTCTGTCTGTTAAAAAAGAGAGATAGATAAAGTAGACTGAACAAATGGAGAGCAGGCAATTTTTCCCCGCTACAGAAAAAAAAATCACGACAAAGGTGCGCATGGGCCCGTGACGCACTTCCACCCGGTTTCTTTCACAACACGATTTTTCTGCGCCTTTTGATTCTGTTTTGTCACTCGGCCGCTATTATTGCTCTTAGTCTCTTGACCATTAAAAGCGCTCTATTCCAGCCAACGTGATTACCCAGGTACCCCGGCCCATTTGTCACCTGCAGCAGCAAATTGAGTTAGTGCACCAACTAAAGGCATGGAGGACTGTGTAATATCAACTTGATTACATCAAACTAGCTGCAAACCTAATTGGGCTGGATGACAGTGTGCGGAGCTTGTCATCTCCAATCATTAGGCCTGTCAGGAATCCATCAGCTTTACAGCTAATTAGGTGAACACTAATGAAGCTGGCAAAACAACTTTTCTTTTTCTACGGCTGAGCGGGCCTTCCAGACTTGGTGGGAGGAGGGAGGTAGGGAGAGACAGAACGAGGGAGCGAGAAAAAGAGAGACAGAAAATGTGAGGGAGGGCGAAATTTTCTCATGCAAAGCTCAAGGTTGCAGGGGACTGGATTTCCCAAAGTTCCTAATCAAGGCCCATCATCTGCCATCTTTCCTTTGCTCTTTCCATCACGACGGCGCAATCAATTTGTCATCACTCTTTGTATGCCACAGTGCAGTCGTCAACCTTATAACTTGCAGCTGTGAGGGCTGCTGAGAGGGAGGGAGGGATGGAGTGAGAAGAAGAGGGAGAGAGACGGAGGGGAGGGGCATCGGTTTGAAGAAAGGAGAGAGGGAGTTAAAGAAGAAGAAGAAAAAAAAAATATCACAGGAAGTTGCCTCGTCTAAAGAGAGAAAAAAAGGCTCTCAGCCTGCTCTTGTATTTGTCTTCATCCGCTCATCAAAGGCATAAATGCCTGATTTTTTTCTCTCTCTCTCACTCCTCTGAAATGAGAAGCCTCTCAGTCACCCTTGTTCCCCTCCTCCCTCCTTCCCTCTACCTCTGCGCGTCCATTAGGCAAAAGCATTTTGATAAAGTAAAGCACAAGCCTATCGTATTGGGAGAGGAGGGGAGGGAGGGGGGACAAAATGAGAGCACTCACTCTGCCAACTTCTGATTGACCATTAGAGCTATTGATGAATGTGGCTGTCAAAGGAGAGACAATTAAATCAAATATGAAACAAAGTTGCTTTGACGGGTCAGACTGATGGAGCAAACCATTCTTCCGTCTCCAGATTAGGTTATTAGTTTTGTGTATGTGTGTGTGTGTTTTGGTAGGACTGTAGGTGTGCCCTCTATTGGATCGTTCATGAGTGTATCGTACTCCATGCGTGCAACAGCGTCAGCGTTGATCAAATAGTATGGATCTATTCGGAAACACTTGACTGTGTGCAACTGTTGAATCTGGTTGAGTCTGCCTATTTTTTATTTAGATAAGCTCTTCACCTGAAAAAGTTTAAGCTGTAAATATTTTGCCGTCTATCATACACTAACAGTCTGTAATTCATCCATGAATAAACAAAGACTTCTTGTGTCTCCAAGTAAAGTTTAGACAAGGATTCAAAAATCACAAGACGTACGTCTTCTAGGTTTTTTAAATCACAAGAGTCACTGCTTAAAAAGTGGCCACAATGTTGGCCTAAAAACAGTCTAGCTGACAAGTTACTATTTTTGTTTCATTTTTTCTTGTTACAAATTTGTCAACTAACAATCAAAATATCATAAGGTATCCGATAGCATGCTATGTTTAGGATGTTGCATATCCTTGTTCAAACGGTCTGTTTTTTATTTTTATTTTTTCCATGTTCCTCGTGTTAGTGCTCTATGAGCAGCGGAAGTAAATGTGGCCTTGTGCCCGGCCTATGTGAAAAAAAGTCGAAAAGCAGCAATTAAAGATGTTTTAATGGGCGGTTGTCAGAGCAGACGTGACGTCACGGGGTTGTGGCGTTGCCATGGCGAGTGATTTATTGATGTTTATCAGGAATGAATAGATCAAAGAGCAGCCGGATGACAGGCAATCAATCAGCCGTCAAATCAAAGATGGCAATTGTCCATTAAAGGCTCTTCTCAGACCCCTCGTGCGTCGGCTACAAAATAATCTTTGAGTCTTTCCCAGAAACGGAGAGGAGGGATAAAAATAAATAAATAATAAAATAAGTTGGCTTTTTGTGATCAAATGTTTTCGCGCAAAACCCCCAAAAACAACTAAGGCGAGCATCAAAGAGAGTCATGACAGTCAGCTGACACCCAAGCCCTTTTTTCCTGCGCTTCTTTATAGATCTCTAATTCATGGAGTCAATATCTACGCCCTACGAGGAAAGAGAGCGGTGTAAAAGAGAGAACAATCAAAAGACTTACAGTCTACTCAGCTTCAGCTGCATGGAGACTGACCAAAGTACAAAAACTACGCGAGTAAAATAGTCAGTATTTTCGGGAATAAAGTTAAACATTGTTATTTTTCAGCAAGTCGACTACTGTGCCTAAAGGAAATGTCACTATGTGGCCTCTAACATGACAAACCTAATTTATTTAAAAAGACTTTAATTAAAAAAAAAAAAAAAAAAAAAAAACCTTTTTTTTGTTTTTTGTTTTAATCATTTCGCTAAGTAAAGGAGCAGTGGATAATTCCAGAGCATTCACACACACACTCTCACACACACATTCGGCGTTACTATGAAAATAGCGCAAAAAATAAAAACTAAAAAATACAGAGAGGTGAAGAAGAGCAAATGAAGAAGAAGAAGAGCCGTACCTGCCGAGCGCCGGGGCGCTTGCTGTTTCCTCCGCGGCATGTTTCTCTTTCAGGGTTTTTTTTTCAGGAGCCCCTGAGATCCCGAGAGCTGCTCCGCTTCTGCTCTGATACACGGCACCTGGGGCGCTTTCACACGCCTGACATGTATCGGCAGTTTTCAAACCAAAAAAATCAGACGGCAAGATCTGAAGAGGATGAAGACGAAGCGGGATTTTCCCCCTCTTTCCTCTTTCTCTTTCCCCCCGCGCGTCTTTTGGATATGACGGAGAGTCGAGCCGTTACAGTGGGGAGAAAAACCGCTCGTGCCTCAGTGCGATTCTCACTCACTCCGCGCTGGAAGCTGCAACAGGCAAGCTTAAAGGAAAACGAAATGATCGCGTCACTCAAAGTCTGCAAACAGAGGCAAACATCAAGCACTGTCATATTAACTCCTTCCATCTCGAATGGGTTAGCTAGCTCATGTCATGTGGGTAGGCATATGTCTCTCTCTCTCTGTCTCTCTCCCTACCGCAGCCAACCCCAATGCACTCTAATAGTAAAAGTAGCAGCTCACAAACACAACAGTATAGATATGCAATGATTGACACTTAACATGGGTGGATATCAAATCGACAATCTGAGTTAATGCTTTTTTTGTTTAAACGCGTAAAAACGAGTGCGAGGCAGGCAGCAGTCGCCTTCATTTAGGTTTACGAAAGCAAAAAGCAAAGCTTTTACTTACTCGTTCGCTTGAATGAACGCGTTATCCATGAGGAATCCGGTCCGAGTAATCGCATGGAATTGAAAAAGCCAAAAAACGAAAAATAAAAAATAAATCAGCGTAGCTGTCGCCGATAGCTTTCTGTGAAAATCCCAAAGACTCCAAGTGCCCACCGCCTTTCAAACGTCCATCTCTTTTATAATAAACAAACCGGGGTAAAGACAAAAAGCTTGAAGGAGGAGATGGACGGACTTGTCGCCCGCGCACTGCCTCGTTTGCTTATTTTGTCCGCGCGCGTTGGGAATCCGCTGAGAGAATCGATGCGATAGGTGTTTGATTGGGTATTCCTGCTTGTAATAACGCACATCAGAAGGAGGGGATGGACTCGGGCTGCGCCTCAGCTGCTGCTGCTGCGAGAGCATGGATCACTGAGCTATTGCCAAACACTTTCTTGGCCGCTAATAGCACTTTTTAGCCTTCTTTGTGGGGCTCGTAGCAGGTATTTAAAAACAGCAACGGGCGAAGCAGACGCGTCTTCCTCTCGCTTGCGAGACGCCTTTCTCTCCAGTAATGTCACTTTCGAAAATCCGTTATCAAACGCTTTCTTCACAGAATGGACTTTTTAAGACGGTAAGATCAACATTTTCCAGATATGTCCATCATCTTGGCACCTACTTAAAAAAAAACACTGTACATAAAGAGGGAGATTTTTCTTTGCGTTTTTGCAAGCGTAAATTGGAGTCAAGTGTAAACTCTTTGTAGTGGAGAAAGGGCGAAGTTGTCCGTATCGGGTGAGAGGGGGAGATGGGAACTGTGTCCTCTCTGTTTACTAGCTGAGGGTGAGTTGTCAGACACTGCCTCCTCCACTAAAGTCCGCGTCTTCGCCTTGCGCTCTCGCTGTCTCCTCTCACATCTGACCGCAAAGGGAATCGCATCGAGCCCTCGGAAGGGGGCAATTGGGAGTCGTATAGCGTTCAACAAAACCACAATGTCCAGAATCTCTTGAATGTCCGCGCGCCGAGCTCACCGGGGCAGATTGAAAGGGAAGAGCAGTCTTTCACGGATCCGGGATGTTTTTGCCCAATCTCACTCACTCGTGTGTGCATGCCGTTAGATCCGCCCAAGCATCTGTCCGTCTAACCATTGGCGCATCCATCAGTGTCACACACACACACAGACACACACACGCCGCACGGAGTCGCTTTAACTACGGGCAGCTTCTCTTCTTCATCAAACGACTGATAAAGCAAGATTAGAGTGTTTAGTGGGGGGTGCTTTCCGATGTTATATCTGAAAAGACAGAATGAATTATCAAATTGCTATACCTATAGGCTAATGGTGCATTGGAAAGCTGCACCTAGTATGTGCATGACGTTGTATGCATTTTCAAACTTTAGTGGACGAATATTTTTTTCTGTATTACTCAAACGTTAGCCTGTATTATTGCTACAACTTTATTCACAATACCCTACAAACGAGTAATGGCAGCGCGTAATTATTTAAAAATGTAAAACGTTTTCAAACAAGTAAACGTTTCAACTCAAGTTGATGCAAAGAACGCTTTGCTCTTTATTTTGTTATTATTTCTCTCATTATTTCATTTGATCATATTTTTGTCTTTTTTGGCAGTTGTGAAGTCTGAGTGACGTGAGTGTATTTACCTTGTATCGATGTGAATTACTTGAATTTGCCCTAAATCACCACGGGAATGATATGAAAAATATTCCGAACTGTAGTGTTTATTTTAAGGGGCATATTTCACTGATTGCCTCTGTTTACAAGCATGTGACTACTAGCGAAACTACTTTAATTATATCATCAAAGTTTCTTGAGAACCGACAATTTAACTCGACTTATTTAAAGTGGTAATGTCTGTAAAAGTAAAATAAGCACAAAGTAATACCTGTGATATGTTTAAGTCTCGAAGACTATTAACAGAGTTATTAAACAGGTCAAACTCTCTCAAATATTTGCTTTTCATAAGTGTAGATAGATGCATGCATCTAAATTGAAACGTATATAAATACAATTAACGGAGACGAGGAAATTGCATCTATGTAATAACTACATGAGTGTGTGTGTGCGCGCGTGTGTGGAACAGAGAACAGCTGCATGAGTGTATGAACGTGAGCGCGTAGTTCATTGTAACCGCCCCCTTTTATGTGCTTATCCTAAAATCCCAAAAATGTACTATTTTAATTTACATCGACTTAGGAACTTTTACAGTGTTATTTCTGTCAAAAAATTACAGCAGTGACCGTGATTGTGCTCAGTTACCCAAAGAGAGGAAAAGGTACGTCATAGTCTGTTTCACTTTTATTTTCTGTGGGTTTCTCCATGTGTATATCCCTCATGCGTTTAATAGTATGTTTGGTCTGTATCCTTTGTCTGTTAAACTGTGAAAATATCAAATAACCACTGTTTTTAATGTCAAAATTAGAGACATCTGTTTAACTTGAAACATAGGCCTAACAGATCTTTACAGCTTAAAAAAATCTTAAAGTGTGTTTTTTTTTTACTTAAACACTATTATTATTAATTATTATTAATATTATTATTAATAATAATAAATCACAGATGTAGGAATATTCAGGCTTGTGATTTGTTGAGTGAAAAGAGTGACATCAAACAGAGTTTCTAAGACTGTAAATGAACTTAGACATCATTCTTAAAACATTAGATAAACTTTTTGCTTTAATTAATCCTTCTCCATTAAATTATGCTTATCTTAATTTCTGTGAATGTTTGTTTCATTATGTTTTATAATTACAGTAGGCATTTCTGCCACTATTTGCGGAGAAAGAGAGAGACAGAATATTTGTATCGTAAACAATGAGTTATTTAGTACCACTTGGAGGCTCATTTTAATTGCCACATTCACTGAAGAAAACAGGAACGCTAATGTGTTTTATTTGCCGCAATTTCATGGCTCATGGTGGTTTTGTTAAACATTTCTGATTCATAAACTGCTGTTCGTTCAGTTTAGAAGTAACTTTTCTTTGCGCAAAATTTCCAGTCGAATGTGAAGAAATGAAGTGCAATCTGAGCAAGAACACACGCTGTGAAAATAGTCTAATTCCCCAAAAAGTGAGTAAACTTTGAAATTCAGAAAAGCACCACGTGGTAGTACGAAAAAAATAAATAAAGTTTAAAATATGCATTTTTTCTTTGCCTCCGCATATCAGGGCAGCTCTCACGAACCGCAGAGATTTGAGACTTCGTTTCTACCTTTAAACTGAGAGCAAAGTCTGAAATAGCCCCAGTGGATACGAGTCATTAAAGCTTGAGCAGCATTACCCCAACATGACTTTAATCTTACACGTGTATTTATCCTATATGTTTTATAGTCTAAACTAATACTTTATTGGAAAGTTTCAGCCTATTTTAATTACACAGACGTCTAAATACGGGAGATTAATGAATTTAATTTCTCCATGCTAATCCAGATTTTAGCCTCAGCTGTATCATTTCATTCAATCTGCTTTCCAAAGTGTCAAATGCAAGCACGAAATTAGAGAAGAGCAAGTAAACATGAGGAAAAAAAGTGCTGTGCACTATTATTGCGCACTATTTTACAGGCATGTGAATATCTCTCCGTTTTCATTCTCCCTCATTCGTCTACACATCCATCTTTTGTTAGGGGGAAAAAGCGTGTATAAAAAAGTAAAGTATTAAATTTAATCTAAGCAATCGTAATCACTGCCATGTACATAAGATGCATAGTGGAGACTATATACGCAGTGTTTCATTTCATCATCGCAACATTTTGCGAGATGAAATAAAAACGTCAACAGCGTGTAACACCTTCAATCAACTCAACCCTTTCGTAAAGTTACAAGAAAAAATATTTATTAAAAATCACACTGGTTGATTTGACGTTGATCGACTCGTTGTAGCATACTACTAAATGCAAACATAAAGTTCAAAATAATTCCAGACTCTTCATAATCCCTTTCCAGTTTAACACCTGTTTTCCATTTTGTGATTTCTCTCTCTATACACAAACTGACACGACACAGAAGGGATCACAATTCTGGATGATCTCAGTACGATCATATAAAGGAGTGCCAAGTAACTAACGTGACGAACGATATGAGGACCATGATTTCTAGTCCTGCCCTACTGAATGAATGAAGAGTTTAGTCTGTTTGTTATGTGGAATCCAGGCGGAGTCCTTTGCAGCTATTTTGACTGGCTAACTGGCAATTTAATTAACATTAGTTATCCCATAAGTAATGTCATTATGTTTTAGGCACTTTACATAAGGTAGAACAGCAGGATTTGGGTGTTTCAGGTGCACAGGTTTAATCTCTGTTATCTTTTTTTTTTTTTTTTTTTTTTTTCTCAAACAACTGTTTAAGCCATGAATAATTATATATATAAAATATATATATATATATAGGTCAATAAATTCTTGAAGATGATCCGTGGTAATGCTTGTTACTACTGTGTTACTGATGCCAATTTTGATCATTTATACTGTTATAATACAGACAAGAGCAGGTATATATGGAGCAGAGGCACAGTTGGATGTCGGAATGTGATCGATATATGAGTGGAGAGCATTAGTCGTCAGTCAGAGGTGGAGAAGTGAAGTTAAAGCTGAGTTTTATTGGCCAAGTAAGACTGATCTAACCCGAGTTGCTCCCAACATTAAAATCAACACAATATACAATATGCACCGTTATAATACAGCACAGCACAACATACACAGGTTAGGCCCAGGGGAGCAGCAGGCGCTCATTGTTTCAAGCAACATATCTTATGAATAAAGGTTAATATCGGGTGACACCACCCATGAGACTAGGAGACCCAGCTGCGCTATAGGCCGGGGTCGGTTTGATCCGTGGTCTGATCAGGCAAGACCCACACCAGCTAATTTTTTTTTGTGGTTTGAAGAGGGCAAGTGTCTTTATGCCGTCATATCCTTACCTTCTGAAAACAATAGCTAGGACTAGATCCTGGCCAGCTATAAAAAGCATGTGTCGTAATTAGAACTAGAGGAGATTTCCCGCTTCTGGAGCTCACGCTCTCCTGCACCGCGCATCTTCACGGCACACTTGTTCCTAGTAGTGTGTGTAAAGAGGCTAGGCATCAGAGACAGAGATCTCCTCAAGAGAGGCAAAACATTTACTTAGAAGCAGGCAGCAAATGCCTATTCTAGATATGGCAGATCCCACATCAGACACAGGATTTTTCTATATCACTCATCTGTGACGGTTTTACATTACACTTGCTTTCTGTTCTGCTCAACAGTCTCACTGAAAATTAATTGTGATGTTAGTAACTTGCAATGCAGTGCAGACTGAGATATTTAAAATTATATATGTAGTTCTATATTGCAATTTTTTTTGTTAAAAAATTTAATTTTGCATCTTTGATTTTTTATTACAATTTTTTAATTTAATACAAAGTATTGCGTAATATACCACAATCATAAAATACAATAGGCAAAAAATTATTTTGCATTATCATTGTAGGCTAAAAATTAAAATAATCTGACTATATTGTCTCACCTGGGCCATCATGTATATATAGATATACACATGGTGTGTGTGTGTGTGGTGACTATCCCATATTTAGAACTGGTTCACCATGCATCTACTTTGGCTTACAATTGTTGTTCAGCCCTGAAAGTTAAAGTGCTCTCAGAGGAAGAAAAGGACTGCTGGCCTCTTCAGAGAGGCACAATATTTCCTCTGCCTCTTACGGCTGATGTGTGTCTCATACTCTGGTATGTCCTTCTTCCTTAGAAGAGGAACCTTAAGTGTTGGGGGCTGCTCTTTTGTTTCTCTCTCTCTCTCTGACTCCTTCTCTCTCTCTGGGTGTGCTAGCTTGCAGGGTTGAGAGGGCAAGTGCTGACCAGCCCTCTTTCTCTGCCTGTTACTAGGTCATGGAGCGCCCCCCTCCCCGCATTCATACCTCTTTCTCCGGCACCTTCCCATCCTCTGCCACCAGGGAGAGGGTAATTTAAGCCCTGCTTGATATATCCAATTCATCACTGTCCCACAGACCCGCTTCAAAATTAAAGTCTGATCTACAAAGTTAAAGCAGGTTGAGATAAAAATTGGCATAGGTCAGAGAAGGAGGGAGCAGTCAAAACACGTGGTGCTTTTTCATCTCTTTTGATTTATGCTTTCAAGGAGAGCAGTAGAAAAATTAAAACATTACCTAATTCTATCAGTTGAAGCTTATGTTGTGGTCATCAAAGCCAAAACTGTAAAATCAAGTGCAGGTTAAATTGAAAAAACAGGAACGTTTGGGAGAAATGTTTTACTTCGGAGGTTTGATGTTAAGGCTAGTGACTAATAAGAGCGTCCACAATCAAGGAAAGAAATATTTGTGACCCTGGACCACAAAACCAGTCGTAAGTAGCACTTTTGTCGTAAGTAGCAATTTTGACCCATGCAGTGTATTGTTGGCTATTGCTACAAATATACCCATATTTGTAGCAATAGCCAAAAATACATTGTATGGGTCAAAATGATCTATTTTTCTTTATGCCAAAAAATATTAGGATATTAAGTAAAGATCATGTTCCATGAAAATAATTTACATTTTCCACCGTAAATATATCAAAACTTAATTTTTGATTAGTAATATGCATTGCTAAGAACTTCGTTTGGACAGCTTTAAAGGCGATTTTCTCGATATTTACATTTTTTTGCACCTTCAGATTCCAGATTTTCAAATCATACAATCAATGGAAAGCTTAATTCAATTTTGAAATTTCAATCTCTTTGAAATTTCAAAAAAAATGTACCCTTATGACTGGTTTTGTGGTCCAGGGTCACATTTGTAAAAATCCAATTTAAAGTTATATTTCACCAAAAATGAAATGTATCATTTATTCACCCTCATCTCATTTTAAACACATTTGACTTTCTTTCTTCTGTGGAACACAAAAGAATTCTCATATTTTGACAAATGTCTCCATACTGTGAAAACTATCTTTGGGTTTGGCCATGCAGGTTTTAATTAACACGAGGGTGAGTAAATGACAACAAAATATTAATTTGTATGATGAATTATCCATTTAAAATGTGTTTTACAAATTCTAGAATGTTGGTTACATTTGGTTTTCACATAATAATATTAAAAATAATAATAATAATTTAATGGCTCTAAAAATTACATCTGGTGCAATCAAGTAAAAAGTAACTTTTTTTTTTTTTTTTTTTCCCCAAGAAAGTTGTTAAATGAATGATTTAGTGTAAAAAGTATTTTCATTTTTATTCTTCTTATAATAAATAGATATTTCATTTTTATTATTATTAATGACTGCATATTATTATTTCAATATATACTAAGCTCAAGAAAAATTCAAACAATAAAGTATATTGTATCATATAATGTACAGTCAAGCCAAAAATTATTCAGACACCAGAGATAATTTTTAAGATTTTTTAACTAGTGAGTGCAGGACACTACTGTTCATTTATGTAGCAAAATAAAGTAAACTGTGCCATATTATACCCAAAAAATCTTCATACAGTAAAATTTGGGACCAAAAACTTGATTTGACACTTTGTCCTGACCATGTTTTGTTACATACCTTTCTATCAAAGTTATGTGACATTATCAAGATGAATTTGTTCTGACACAGTTAAACTCTGAATTCGTGTCATATTTTATTACCATTTTTGAAACTGACTAAACTGTGAATGCTGAAGGTGTCTGAACAAATTTTGGTTTGACTGTATATTGTATAGTGTCATAACATAAAATTAGTATTTTTATTTTGTTTTTATTTTATTTTAAAATATCATGAATTATTCACAAATATAAATTAAGTCGCATGCAACGCAAAGTCAAATGATGATATTTTAAAAGAATTACTGATCTTTACACAACTAATGCAGAAATTAAAACATGCACAGATGTGTATTAAACACATTGCATGTATGAATTTTCAAATAAACAGAAAATGATATACAAGTAGACATTATAGTCTATTTTTTCTTATTTTAATTCACAACAATTAGGCTAGGTATCAAAGAAATCTGTTCAAACGCCATTGTTTAGCTCAACAGTTTCCTAGTTTGATCTTAGCGCCGGTATTGACCGTATGCAGCGTTTTGATCTTGAAAGCATTTTGTGCAGATTATCATTGTCGAAACGGACAGCGATTGAAGCTTCTGAGTGAGATAAAGATTTGTGATGTGTGTTTGTGCTGCAGATCTATGATGGGTGACTGTGATTATACAATGAATGAGCAGATGTGGATGAAGAGCTTGATTATGGGTGAATGTTTGACTTTGATGTAGTGGTGAAAGAATGACCAAGTAAAAGAAAACAACTTTCAGTTTAATGGGCCCGTGGAACTCTGTCTGATTGGACGGAATGACGTAAAGCAGGCATGAGTCAGTCGTGATTGAAGGAACATGTGAGTGTGTGTGTGTGAGGGACAAGGAACGGTTGGGGTGGAGGTACTAGTATCAGCTCACAAGAAAGACTGATTGTTAGTGTACATGATGAGTGTGGGAGAGGAAGCGAGTGTGTCTGTGTGTACACGCGTCCATGTGCGTATTTGAGCGTGACCGCAGACATAAGAACTTGTGTGTGTGTGTGTGTGTGCACAAAACGGCACGTTTTTATTCATTTTGTGAGTGTGCGTAAGCCTGCATGTGATTGCCTTGCATCTCTGTGTGCGGGACCTGATCCACGGCGCTGTATGGTAAACAGGAACGTTTTCCCTGGAAGGAGGAATTTCCCCCAGCAGCCCCCTATAGCAGTAATGGTGGTGGTAATGAGCTGCAGCTGTCAGAGCTCTTTCCGCCTCTCGTCCCTGATTCATGTTCCTGCCGCACAACATCTACAACTGGAACAAATGTTTACCCCAATGAAAACCAGACAAACACGGCCGGCCCGGCTCACAGCTCCTAACGGAATAACTAATAGCCCCGGCTCTGTTTTAGCGCTAATAATGATGCAAGCGAGCTCTGAAATGCAGACCCACAAGGTCAACAGATCTGACCATCAAACAAGGCCATCGTTATTTGAGACCCAGGCATGGCTGAGGTTTAATTGACCAAAAATGTTCGATTCTTAATAGAATTCACCAGTTGTTTTAGTATGACAGAAGGCGTTTCGGCCGTAAGAAGTGCGACGCAACCGTATATCGTATCGTTAGCAAAATCCAGTCGTTCCAATCAAGGCATATGTGTGTTTTTATAGAGCAGATGGAGCTTGACTCATTCTGGCTTCCTGACTGGGTTTCCTCCCAGTATTCTGCTCCCATGAGGTTGATATTACTAGAGAGCGCAATCTATATCCATTGGAATGAGTGTCATGATTCAGGGATCGGGGTGAGTCACTGATTGTGACTGAGTTGGAGCGGGATAATCCGAAATGTGTTTTCATAACTTTTTATAACTTGCTGTCATTATACTGCCGTTTAAATATAGCTGCTGTCTTTTTATATTCCGCTTGGCCGTTTTTCCCCTTTGTGTATGACATTCTTACATCCTTTTTTATTGTGGCTGTTTTCCCTTCTTCTATTCATAATAAAGAATCGAATGCATTAAGTGATGTAGGGAGATAAAGCGCCTCGGAGTGTGTTTGTGTGTTTACCCCATGCGGCCATTAATGCTACGGCTGTGTGCCAGCGATGACATTAATCCATTAATCACACTTTTTTTTTTTTTTTTGTATTTGTGCAAAGCCCGCTTTATTAATTAGGTGTGATGTAACGCTGATACAACCTCTCTCTGTCAGACTTCCTTCCTCATTACGCACACAAACTCCCATCAGCCACCTGTCAAAAGACCCCACCCTGGAAATCAGACCCTGGAAACTGCAATAAAAGACATGACTCTGACGAAACGGGGAGGGGGAGATTAAAAGTTCTGAAACCAAATTACAAGGGTTTACAAAATAAGAGTGCTGGAGAAAAAAATTCAAAAAAAAAAAGCTCAGCCGCATCAGAGCCACATCTGGCCTAAAAGATCAACCTTTCTTCCTCTTTTCCTCTTTCTTTCTGCTGTCTTGTCAAGCGTGTGAGAGCCACTTCACTATTCTGGTGTTTATCTTACGCTGACATTCTCTGCTCCATCTATTTTTCAGCCCTCCTAAGCAGAAGCCTCACCTCGAAACACTCTGGGCTAGTTTAATAGCAGAGACAGAAAGTAAGTGAAGGGGATACGAATAAATATATTTACAATAAGGAATGTTTTAATGTTACTGATATAGATAGAAACAAAGACATGTGCAATCATATATTAGATGTGGGCAAACATCATTTCTTTCATATTTGTTCAAAGCATTTTTTCCCACATATTTAAGGTAATACACATATATTTGTGGTCAAACCTTTTAAATAATTATGATTTTTTGTGTTTTTGAAAGAAGTCTCTTATGCTCACTAAGGCTGCATTAATTTAAAAATACAGTAAAACTGTAATATTGTGAAATATTATTACAATTTTAAATAATATTTTAAAATGTAATTTATCCACAGAATTTTCAGCATCATTACTCCAGTCTTCAGTGTCACATGATTCAGAAATCATTTTAATAATCTGAACTGGTGTGAGATTTTGGTTTTTCATAAAGTGTTCTTTCAGAGTAGTGGAAACAAAACATCCAAAAGACATTGTTGAGTGTTTCTTTTATAGCACTATATCTATTTGTGTTAATAGATTTCAATTACAATACATATTTTTCAAGGCCGTTTTCTCAAATTTTGTTTTTTCTCCTACACTGAGCCAAAAATCTTCACTTCAGTAGCACTTACACACACCAAACTTTATATTTTTATTCCTGTCTATATCCTGAAGGTTTTTACAGAGGGATTTGTTAATTTAATATAATTTGCCTGATTATATACAACATTTTATTTCCCCCAAAATTGTGCAAATATATTGTTTTCTGTCTGTTCTTAGTATTTTCTGAATTATGGAGTGACAAAAATGAACCCAATATTCCCTCTGTAAAAACATTTGACTCTAATATCTCCAATAAATAAATAATTAAATAAACAAACAAACAAGAATTTTGAAACTGACTTCATCCAATGTTTAGATTTTTGTACTAGAAATGTATGCAAATTAGCACAGATTTCTTTAAATAATGCCTCATTTGCACATTTAAACATTTTAGAAAACTTGTAACACAAAAATTGTTTTGCAATTATCAGTGCAACCAATCAACTGGGTAAATAAGGCGACAACTATTAGTTTTTTTTTTTGTTTTTTTTTTCTTACCTTATTCACCTTTAGTGTCTCGCCTTAAGAAATATTTCTTATGTTGAAAACATTTTTGCCGCTTAATATTTTAATGAAAAGCGTGATATACTACTATTTAAGTCTGGGGTAAAAATAAATTATTCTGCAAGTATGCATTAAAGAATAGTGTTTATTCAAAATAAAAATTTTGTATTACAATATACACTACTATTTAAAAGTTTGGGGTCAGTTAATTTTTTTTTTTTTTTTTTTTTTTTTTTTAAAGAAATTAATACTTTTATTCAGCATGGGTGTGTTAAATGGATAAAAGTGATAGTAAAGACTTACATTGTTAGAAAAGATTTCTATTTTAAATAAATGCTCTTCTTTTTAACTTTTTATTCATTCATCAAAGAATCAAGTATCACAGGTTCCAAAAAATATTAAGCAGCACAACAGTTTGAACACTAATAATAAATCAGCATATTAGAATGATTTCTGAAGGATCGTGCGACACTGAAGACTGGAGTAACGATGCTGAAAATTCAGCACTGCGTCATAGAAATAAATTATATTTTAAAGTATATTAAAACAGAAAAACAGAATTTTTTGTGGAAACTATTACTCAAAAGTTCTGGATAAGAACAAAAATAATTTACTTTTATTCAGAAAGGATGCATTAAATTGATCAAAGGTGATAGTAAAGATATTAATAATGTTACAAATAAATAAATAAATTAGAAATACACAAGAAATAATAGTAATATTGTAAAATATTATTGCAAATTAACAAAAGAACTGTTTTTGGCTGAAAACGAATTTATTACTGTTTTATCAAAGCTAAATTATCAGCAGCCATTACTCCACTTTACAGTGTCACATGACCCTTCAGAAATCAATCTAATGTGCTAATAATATTCAAGAACCATTTCTTCCTATTATCAGTGTTGAAAACAGTTTGGCTGTGTAATATGTTTTTCTGTTTTTAATCAAATATAGCCTTGATGAACATAAGAGACATTAAAAAAACATTACAAATCTTACTCTAAATCTTAAGTGTATATATATTTAGAATAAATGCTGTTCAGTTAACTTACTTTTCATCAAAAAAATAAAAAAAAGGTAGTATTATTTCCCCAAAAATATTAACAACAGCTTATGTTGAAAATAAAATTGGTTATTAATAATTGAGCACCAACTCAGCAAATTTGAATTATTCTAACAAAATCAAGTGACACTGAAAACTTAAGTAATGTCTTTAAAGCTAGTTTTCATATTTCTTCCTGTATATGAACAATTTAATATATAGAACAAGATGCCACTCAGCAGAGCCAATGATCACATTACAGCTGAACCAATGTGACACACTGCTTTTGAATATAAATCTGATCGGAGGACAAATTCAAATACCCATGATATCAGTGCACAAACACACACACTATCAGATGTCATCACGTTGACCCCTGGCTGACTTGGTTTACAGTGAGAGACTCAGAGTGCACCCAGAGGCTCGCCTTTACAGCCCGATGATTAGCATTCCCGTGGCTAAACCCAGACGCTAGAAGATGTGACACTTGAGAGCTGGCTACTGTATGTTTCCTGCCAGTATAAATCAGCACTTCCACATATTCTCCTTACGTCCCTCTGAGAGTTATCCAGGGCATGTTTAAAATACACAGGCACAGAATGAATCAGTGTTTGATTAAACATGCAAATGAGATAAAAGCAAGATAACATGATTCCAGCATTTTATACTGAATTAAAATATACTCAAAATTAAACATTCCTTTCGCACTAGCTATGTTTTGCTAGTATTGACAGTGATATGAGTCCAAATGCAAACGTGTGTAGGTTCTCTGAGGGAGTTTTCCCTTTTGAAATATATAAAATTCCTACAGCAGGAAGTGATGCGTCTCTCACTTTGACCATGAGGACCACTCTACTCTCGCTAAAGGATCAGTTTGTATAAAAGCCCATAGCAGGTGCAGGAAGGCACACAAGAATTCTGAAAAGTTAACAGGTCAAAGGTCAAATGTGTGTACACATTTGTGCACAAGACAGCAGGGCTAAATAAATGGCAAATTTAAGAAATATCTTCCTCAGTGCTACTGTAGAAGATGGTGTGTGTCTCGGTTTGTGTGTATGTGTGCACAGGAAGGTGACTAATTAAATGAGTACATTAATTACACGTTACACACAAGACACGGTGCATGATCTCTATGTGTGCGCATACGCTTCCAACAATTCAAAACCATGAATACAATAGCAATAATACAAAATAGGCTCACACTGCGTGTGTAATGACTAAATGAAATGAAGCCTGCTGGTTTTCCTGGGCTCATTGTGGCCTGTGTTCAGCTGTATTTTAGTGCTGTGTTTCCCAGCCAAATGTCATGCAAAGTGTCTGCAAAATGGTTTGATCTGAGCAAATTAATGTTGGACATAAAAGTCTAGCTTTCTCTTGGGCAGAGGCCAGGCTTTTCAGAGAGAAAAGGGAAAAGCACTTAGTTGTAAAAGCGAGTTGCGCTTTACATTTTGATTAGGTCGTTTTTCATGGCTAAAAAAAAAAAAAAAAAAAAAGAAGAGAATAAAAAAGCTTGTGATTTCAGGGGTTAAACCAAGGTATTTATTCCTCATAGTTTCGACAAGTCTCACGTTTTTTTTTTTTTTTTTTTTTTTTCAAAAACATGTTGAACGTGAAAAATGATACTTTCATGCATTTAAACATAACCGTGCTTATACTAACTGTATAATCTAACATATCTATACAAACAGGCCGAAAAAAACAAAGCAGCCCAGAACGGTTTGTAATACATCCATAATTACAATGCTTCAGTCTGTGAGTAAAAATAAAGGCCTCTATCATAATGTCAGTCTCAGATGCTCAGACTTGGATCATGATCCACGAGCGGTCGGCTCCATGGTAACCAGTATTAAGTGGACACTATAATCATATCATTAATTCAGCTTTGTGACCTCTTTGTCTCTATTTTTAAAAGCAGGTGAGAAGGCAACAGAGCTCCACACTCTTCTGCAAAACAGCTCTCCGCTCTAACACAGCAGAGCAATTTTACACTACCGCACATCATTGGAGAAGCAGTGGGAGGTCACTTAATGCCTTTACTGGGAAAATAGACAGAGAGATTATTTTTGTTTCTTATGATATGATTAGTAGGTATGCAGCCTGCTGCGACTTGACATTTCATATTGTAATAAGGACATTTATTTGCCTCTGTTGCTTTGTTTCTTTAATTTTGTTCTTTATATTATATGACAAAAGTTTGGAATAATTAAAAAAATATATATTTTTCAAAGAAGTTTGTTATGTTGACCAAGGCTGCATTTATACAATGAAATTGTGAAATATAATTCGAATTTAAAATAACTGTTTTCTGTAGTCTCTTATGCTCAAGAAAAAAAATAGTAATATTGTTAAATATTATTGCAACTAAACTAGTGTTGCACGATATACCGGTACTTAAGTATCGCAATACCCTGCTTTTAAAATGGTACGCTTCCGCATTTTACTAGTACCAGTACTTTATGAATGCATTTTAATAAGAGCCGTGTTTCTGCATGTCTGTGTTAGTGAATGGCACAGATGCACAGTTTTGTTTACTATACACATACGCACGATGCTCACAGTGTTTTTAGGCTCTGCCGCCTCAATATTAGTACATGAACACGTGAACATAATCTCTAGAACTGCTCTGAGAGTCACTTCATGAGCATAGCGGAGAACTGTCATATAATGAAAACCCTAAAGGTCTTCTCAGCAGCCTGTTAAAATAAAAGTTAGATTTAACTTGACAGGTGGAAATATAATATATTACTTAATGTAAAGATAGTACTACTACTACTAATAAAAATATTATTAAAACAATGTTTAAGGAATATTTACCAGAAAAAAAAAAAAAAAAAAAAAAAAAAAATGACCAGAATTTATTTACCAGAAAATTGTAAATACACAACACAGTATTTCTGGGGGAAAAAATAAATAAATAAATAAATGAATAAATAAATAGACTATAATAAATTAAAATAATAATTATTGTAATTATTCTTTAAAAATTCATGCTTTGATTATTAAAATGTAATGAAACGATTAAAATAGAATTCAGAAAATTAATGGAAAACAGATTCACAAACAAAACTGAAAAATAATAAAATGTATTTCATAGGGCCTTAAAACATGTAATTTCTGTTTAAATAAATTGCTGTTAAATTCTGCAAGTTTCATGATTTCAATTAATTACACATGCTTTTGATATATATATATATATATATATATATATATATATATATTATGTAACCATTAAAATACAGTCTAGAAAAATTAAAATGGAATTTAGAAAAAAAAATAAAACACAGATTTCATAGGGTCCTCTTTATTTCATTTGTGTCTTTGTTTTATTGTAGTTGTCCTTTAGTTTGTTACTTGTATCTAGGTTCCTATTATTAATAACAAAGATAAAATAACAACAAAAAAAGACATGATATAAATTGTTGCTGTAAAATGACTATAAGCACAGATCTCTACATACCTTTAGGCTCGGTAGTTGTTCACCATAATCCTGTGTAGTGGCACTGGCATGTGAGTATTATTATTTTAAATTTGTTCAATTACTTTTCCTGTTGTTCTATGTTCTTTTTCCATTGTATTGGTTCAGTAGTAGTATCATGACATTTCAGTCAGGTATCGTATCAAAGTTTTTTGGTATCGTGACAACACTAAACTAAACAAAACAACTGTTTTTGATTTAAATATATTTTAAAAAGTCATTTATTCCTGTTTTAGCAAAGCTACATTTTTTAGCAGTTTTCAGTGTCACATGACCCTTCAGAAATTATTCTCAAATAATTCAAAATAATTAATTAATGCTTTTATTCTGAAAGGATGTATCAAATTGATCAAACGTGAGAGTAAATATAATGATAATGTTTAGAAATACTGAATAAAAGAAAAACACACAAAAAATACTGCTTTTGATTTAAAAAATAAATAAATAAATAAATAAATAAAATAATAATAATAATAATAATAATAATAATAATAATAATAATAATAATAATAATAATAATAATATAATAATATATATATATATATATATATATATATATATATATATATATATATATATTCCTGTTTTAGAAAGCTACATTTTCAGCAGCCATTACATCATTTCATTATTATTATTACAGTTTTGCTGTGTAATATTTTTGTGGAAACTGTGAAACCCTGCCACTCAAAAGTCTGGAATAAGAACAAAAATAATTAGTTAATACTTATATTAAAAAGGACACATTAAATAGATCAAAAGTGACAGTAAAGATATTAATAATGTATCAAGTAAATAAATAAAAAAAATATTAAACAACAAAAGAAATACACAAGAATTAATAGTAATATTCTGAAATATTATTGAGCTAAACAAAATAACTGTTGTTGATTGTCTATTGTCTATCTATTGCTTAATATATTTTAAAAAGTAATTTAGGACATATTAAACTGATCAAAAGTGACAGTAAAATATTAATAATGTTACAAATAAATAAATAATATTAAATAACATAAGAAAAACACACAAATATTATTAACATATTAAATTGATCAATAGTGACAGTAGATATATTAAAAATGTTACAAATAAATAAATAAATAAATAATATTAAATAAAAGAAATACACAATAAATACAAGTAATGTGGAATATTATTGCAACTAAACAAAACAATTGTTTATGACTTATATATAAGTTAAAAACTAATTTATTTCTGTTTTAGCAAAGCTAAATTTTCAGTAGTCATTACTACAGTCTTCAGTGTCACATGATCCTTCATGAATCATTCTTATATTCTAATAACATTCTAATAATATTTAGTGGTCAGGAAACATTTCTTCTTATTATCAATGTTGAAAACAGTTTTGCTGTGTAATATTTTTTTGGAAACTGTTAAACAGTATCTTAAACACTCGAAAATATTTAAATTATATTATTAAAGAAAGTATGCATTAATGTGATCAAAAGTGACAGTAAAGATATTAATAATGTTAAATAAATAAACATACATACATACATACATACATACATACAGGACAGATTTCTATTTCAAATAAATCACAGAATCACAAAATATTAAGCACCAAAAAACGGTCAACATTGTTTTTAATAGTAATAATAATAACCATTATTAATAATCAGCCTTTATTTTTAAAAGTGTAAAAAAAATGGTTATTTTACGTTGTAATAATATTTTACAATATTAGTGTTTTTTTTTTTTTTACTGTACTTTAATCAAATAAATGCAGCCTTGGTGAGCATTACAGACTTCTTTCAAAAACATTTAAAACATTTTTTTTTTCTATTTTAAGTTACTTTTAATTGTTCTCTGCTTATCTTTTTCTCAGAGAAGTGGGCATCCTGAGGAATGAAATGGATAACATTTGTAATGTGATGTCTTGAATTCAGGTCAGTGCCCGCAGTCATACTGTTCACATTCATGCATTCATCCACCTGTGCCAAACCAAAGACAAATCAGTCTAGTCAGACATTCACCCAGTAACTTTTGCATAAATAACAAGCTCATCAGAGACATTACGAGAAATTATACATGAGAAGGACCATATGCACGTAAACACCGACACGCATACGAAAGCACCGCACACACGCACATGCCACTGATAGGCATAGAAAGGTGTCTGTCGCTGTTAATATCATTCTGTCTGCTAAGTGAAAGTCTCAGTCACCTCTCATTTCCTTCTCCTCATCATCATCGTTCTCGCTTTCTTTTTTATTCTTTCACACACAAGTAGACACATCATCATCATCTTCATCATCTCTCACACACACATCACCATCACTGGACACGCACACTCACGCATATCCAGAAACGGAGAGATGCTCTTTCTGAGTGAAAGAGGGAGAGATGACAAGTAAGAGGGGAGAACACAGGAAGCACATTAGTTATCGGTCTCTCCCTTTCACATCCCATTAGAGTTACACACTTCCATCTGCTCCCTCACTCTTCTTCACCTCTAACAGTCTGCCCTGCTGCACTTTACTACAGCAGCCCACCTGACTAAATGACACTTCACACCACACACACACAGATGACCAGCTGAAATATTTACAGAGCTGCACGATGAAAAAAAAGAAGCAAAGATTGATGGAATAAAAGGGACAGAAAGAAAAAAGAAAAGAAAAGAAAAGAAAAAAAAAAAAAAAAAAAAAAAAATCACACTTAACTCATTTTATTTTGTTGTTTCTTTTAATTGTTTATGAAAGGTTCTAGTCATTTTTGAGTGAAAAGATTTTTTTTTCTATACCAAAATTCCATGTAAAAAAAAATCTGTTTTTTAAATTATATTATAACTGTTATTTATATAATCGATATATCGTTATCAGTATACAAAAAATATAGTATAAAAATCTGTTTTTATATGTGTTATATTTACATAAACATAGAAGAATTGTATTGATTCATTTTATTTTATTTCTATAATGTATATATTGTTATTAGCATTTAATAATACATTAAATAGTAAATATATATATTACTCAAAATTAAATCATTAAATAAATGTTGTAATATATAAATAAATCATTAAATGCATAATTAAATCATTTAATTTAAATAAATAATTGAAAAATATATTCATTTATTTATATAATATTTAATTATTTAATATTTTTATATTTATATCAATAGTAGTTTTTTTTATTATTATTCTTTATTTAAATTTAATTATGAATTTAACAATGTATTTATATATTTCAACATGTAATGATTTAATTTTGAGTAATTTGGCCCCCAATAAAATATAGCAGAATTGTATTTATTCATTTTATTTTATTCTACAATTTCTATATTGTTATTAGTATTTAATAATATATTAAATAGTAAATATAATATGTACAAAAACATTTTTTTATATTATATCATAAGTGTTAAATTTGCATACATATAACAGAATTGTATTTATTCATTTGATTTTATTTATATAATTTATAAACTGTTATTAGTATAGGAATATATTAAATAGTAAATATAATAAGTAAAAAAAAAATCAGTTTCTTAATTTTATATCATAATATCATTCATTTTATTTTTATTTTTATTTATATACTGTTATTAGCATTTAATAATATATTAAATAGTAATTGTAACATGTAAAAATCATTTTTATTTATGTATTTATATACACTTATGATGTTTATATTTACATAAATATAGCAGAATTGTATTCATTTATTTTATATATTGTTATTAGTATTTAATAATATTATAAATATAAACAATATGTAAAAAATATATTTTTATTTTTTATTATATCATAAGTGTTATATGTACATAAATATAGCAGATTTTTTTTTCATTTATGTTAATTTTTTACAATTATATCATAAGTGATATATTTGCTTAAATATAACAACTGTATTTTATTTTGATGTATATATTTTATATATTGTTATTAGTATGTGTATATATATATATATATATATATATATATATATGTGTGTGTGTGTGTGTTCCATACACTGTAATAATTTCTTCCTATATTGGTAAGTATACACTATATCATTAAAAAGGGGTCAGTATGGGATTATGGTAATGCTTTTAAAGAAGTCTGTTATGCTCACCAAGGCTGCATTTATTTGTTCAAACATACAGTAGAAACAGTAATATTGTGAAATATAACAAAACTAACTGTTGTCTGAATTTTCAGCAACCATTACTCCAAGTCTTTAGTGTCACAGAAATCATTCTAATATGCTGGGAACATGCTGTAATAATTTGTGGAAACCATGATACATTTTTTTTTTCTTCAGGATTCTTTGATGAATATGAATCATTTATTTAAACAGAATTTTTGTAATAATATAAAAGCCTTTACTGTCAATTTTGATCAAATGAATTCATTTCTGATGAATCTGATAATCTCACTTCCATACATAATTGCAAATACACTCCACATATCTCCCCCTTAAGCAAACCCAAAGCTATAAAACACAATTACCATGAGGTGGTCACATATCAGCTCATTTGCAAAACTCTATCTTCCATAATCGCTAAAAGTAAACGCTGCAGCAACGGGAGAACAAGCATTGTTGAAAAGCCACAGTTGTGTTTGTCCCTCTAGACTCTCCATACACACAGACCTTGAGGGGGGCTCGCACAGAAGCTCTTCAGGGGGTTGTTAGCTGTGAGCTTAGCCACCACAAGGGCTCCAGCTCACGCACTAATTATTTTCATAGTCAGCCGGGTGTGCAGAGCTGGCCCGAGAGTTGTGCAAATGCTTATTTAAGCTGTGTAACTGACATCCATATGGTTTTTATCACCATGAAGAAACGTTTGAACTGGTTATGTTTTCATGCGGCCAAGGCTCTGACCTGTCTGTCAGAAACACTCATATGTGTTGCGTCTCTGGGAAATTCTATTCCATAATGTTCTGGATCAGCATGTTTTTCCTTTACTGAGTCACTCTTGTACTCCAAAAGTGTTAATAAAAGCTAAACCGCATTTGCCATTTTAGTGCCGTGTCTTTTTTTCTTTTCGGAAATGATGAATGTTTTTTTTATGAATTAATGTTGTTCGTAACATGATACTGTGGTACTTTGTATAAGCAGGATTTTGTCATTGGGATGCTGTATTTTGGATCAGATGTGTGTTAGCGAAAACCAGCAAGTACATACAAATAGAAACAACAAAGCCGGAAAGTCACACACTGAGGTACTGGACAAAATGTGTCATTCGATCCTCCTGTATCCTCTGAGCTAAATGATGAATCAGAGCATTTCTTTGGGAGCCTCTCATGCATCCCGTCTCTAATACACTTGCTGCAGAACGGCGAAACTCCAGCCCAATTACAATTCTGTTCATGCAAAACATTAAAGCCACAACTCCACAATGTAGCATAACCACAGGCATTGTCAGAGACAATTGTTTAGGAAATGTAATTCTGTGTAAAAACGTCCAAATGTCTCTCCGTACAGTAGTTGTACGGGCAGTATTACTTTAAATAAACATCGCAATTCCAGCATGGGTTTGTGAATAAATAGAACAAAAGGCAAAGAAGCGGATTTCCTCCGCTGATTGCAGCCAGATGTTAGCCAGGGTCTGTTGCCGCTTAACTGGCTATTAAGAGGGAAATTCGGAGTAATTCAATAAATAAAGCCGCCATAGGAACTATAGTCTAATGTGTTATAATGCAGTCCGAGTGCTTCCACGCTTTTCTGTTTTACACAAACACTTCAAAATAAACAGATGAAAGTACACACGCGTAGTGTAACATTTCGAGTGGATTTGGAAAAGAAAGAACGAAAACATTTGTTGCACATTTGAATTACAGGAAATTATGAAGATTCATAATTAAAGTGGTCAGCAAATCACAAACGTAAAAAAAAAAAAAAAAATCGTCCTTGTTACATATTATACTTTTGTAATGTTGTAACACTTCATTTGTTAACGTTAGTATGAACTAATATGAACAAACATGAACAGTACATTTCTAGCTACAAATTATAGTTATAAATTTGAATGAAAATACTTCAAATACTACTTTTTAAGTAATAATACTTAAAAATAGTTCATAAAAATACAGTTGTTCATTGTTCATGTTAGTTCACAGTGCACACACAACTTGTCATTTTAATAATGCATTAGTAAATGCTAAAATTAACATTAAGATTAATAAATGCTGTAGAAGTATTGTTCATTCTTAGCTCAGGTTAACTAATGTAGTTAACTAATGTTAACTAATGAACCTTATATAGTAATATACAGATATAGTAATAACTGTAAATTATGTATAACTGCAACTAACCCTAAACAAAGTCCTAACCAGTGTTGGGAAGGTTACTTTGGAAATGTAAAAGGCTACAGATTATAAGTTACCCTATTTAAAATCTAATAAGCAGTGTAACTATTTCAGTTACTTTGTTAAAGTAATGTAACTGTTTACCATTGATTACTTTTGTAAAAATTATTATTATTATTATTATTATTATTATTACTACATTTTCTAAATCAGAAATGGGATTGTTCTGAGGTTAAATACAGATTTAAAATCATAACAGGATGCAATTTAATAGCTATGATACTGTTTTGAAATAAACAGCCATGAGGGGAAACACTGGCATCTAACATTGGCTTGAAAGAAAATTAAGCATACACAAACCCAAATAGTGTGCTAAACTCCTGAAACATTGGTGTCTTATATTTTAGAGCAGTTAATGCAATTTTGGAAAGAAATCAATCAAATCTGTGTGTGTGTGTGTGTTTGTGACATATCAGGTCACAAATTTGTATAATGACATGGTTATGACATAGGTATTACAAGGAGAGGAAATATGAGGACATTTGTGGTGTCCCCATAATTCAAGAGGCTTATAAATCATACAGATTGAGTTATTTAGGAAAGTAAAAATGTGCATAGTTTCCTGTTAGGGCTAGGTTTAGGTGTAGGGCGATAGAAAGTATGGTTTGTACAGTATAAAAACAATACAGGTCTATGGAAAGTCCCCACAATTCACAAAAACAATCCTGTGTGTGTGTGTGTGTGTGTGTGTGTGGACTTGTTTTTATATCCTTGTGGGGACCTAAACCTGAATACACACAGACTCATGGGGACTAGTGTCACCGTGGGGACCTAAATTGAGGTCCCCATGGGTACAAAAGCTTATAAATCATACAGAATGAGTTTTTTTTGAGAAAGTAAAAATGCAGAAAGTTTTCTGTAAGGATTAGGTTTAGGGGTAGGGTTAGGGTAAGGGGATAGAAAATACAGTGTGGAGAGTATAAAAACCATTGCACCTATGGAGAGTCCCCACAAGGATAATAAACCAGACATGTGTGTGTGTGTGTGTAAACAACCAAATGTAACCCCCTTTGTAACTGTTAACATTTTAACTGTAACTTTAATGTAATCAGACATTTTGGTAACACTTTATTTAAAGGTGTCCTTGTTACACGTTAAATGTACTTACTATTATAATAATGATAAATTATGCATAATTACATGCAAGTAACCCTAAGCCAAACCCTAATCCTAACCATACTGTAAATACATGTAGTGTATATACGTTAATTAATATTACTCAGTATTTAAATGTATAATTACACTGTAACAAGGACACCTTAAAATAAAGTGTAACCAACATTTTTTTCTCAGTAACTGTAACAGATTACAGTTACATTTATTTTGTAATTCAATTATGTCATTCTGTTACAAGTAACTGTAGTAAGAATATTTTGTTAAAATGTTTAATTGTAAATTATTTAATTGCAAAATTACTGTGTAACAAGGACACTATGAAGTAAAATGTAACCAACTTTTGTACTTATTTAGCATTATTTGAAAACAATTTTAATGTCAAGGTATATAAGTGTAACTATTTGAGTGAAAAGTTAAATTGAACAAATTTATATGAATTTTCCTTTTGCTGACAGCAGCACTTAAGCTGCAAGAATTCTACAATCTAATAATCATTTTTTTCAGCATGATTTGACCAAGAAATAGCACAGTCAAATAGCCATTTTATGTCATAATGTGTCTTTCTTTTTTTAAAAAATGGTTCTATTTATGTCCAGGTTTAAATTTGATTTTAAATTCAAATTAGAATTCCATTACGTTCTGTCTTTCTTTCACACACATGAATGTACACAAACACTGGATACAAAGAAGATGTTATAGTGTCCCCAGTGGATTTATTATGGATCTGTTTGCTTTGGTGAGTACATGTCAAGTGCTTTCAGCATCCAAGTCTTCCCTCTCTCTCTCATTCAGACCCTAGTGTAATTAAGTAAACAATGCTTGTGTTAGAATTGCACAAATTAAATCAATAAAAATAACGAATAGGACCCCATACAGTATCAGTGGAAGAAGCAGCGAGAGAGACAGAGAGAAGAGAGAGAGAATCTAAATAATCAAACATATCCCACAGACAGTAAAACACTTGTCATTTCCTCCTCTCCCACCCCTCTTATTCTCTCACTCCTCCTCATTCTCTCGAACCCATATTCGTGTGTGTGACACACAGATGATCATATCGTCATACAGATAACTCCAGTACGAATGGAGAGAGAGAGAGGCAGAAAGGTCAGAGACATTGAGTGAAACGGATAAAGGCTAATGATTATCTCAACCTTTATCTAATCAATAATCATTTATCCAACAATATTACCGCCAGCTACTGGCCATTCTCTATTATCCCAGCACAGACGCCAGTAGCTGTATTGTCTCAGTCTGTCAGCTTTATGGGCTGGGTGAATGGTAGGTGAACATCAGGGCTGTGATACTCTCTGTGCGGCGGATGGCTTTAGTACATGCATAGATTCTATACTGGACTATTTCCATTACAAGTAATTCACAAAGTGTGTATATATAATAAATCTGCCATACAAAATCTGATTTAAACCTGGAATCTCAAGCATTAATGTCATTAGAGTATATATATTTTTTTTTTCAATTGTTGACTACTCTATAAAAATATAATATGTGACCCTAGACCACAAGTGCATCACATGCTCATAAGTAGCATGGGTATATTTGCAGCAATAGCCAAAAAGGCATTGTATGGGTCAAAATTATTGATTATTCTCTTATGCCAAAAATCATTAGGATGTTAAGTAAAGATCGTGTTCCATGAAGATATTTTGTACATTTCCTATCATACATATATCAAAAATTTATTTTTGATTAGTGATATGCATTTCTAAGAACTTTTCAAACAGCTGTATCTCAGCCAATTAATGTTTTCTCATAACAAACATCAATGGAAAAATTATTTATTCAGCTTTCAGATGATGTACAAATCTCAATAAAAAAAAAATGGACACTTATGACTGGTTTTGTGGTCCAGGTTCACATATAATATAATATAATATAATATAATATAATATAATATAATATAATATAATATAATATAATATAATATAATATAATATAATATAATATAATTAGTGCTGGGCAATGATTAATCGTGATTAATCACATTAAAAAAAAATGTGTACATAATATATGTGTGTGTACTGTGTATATTTATTATGCGTATATAAATACATACACATGCATGTATATATTTAAGAAAAATATTTATATATTAAATATATTTATATATAATGTAAATTATATGCATATAAATATGTACATGTAAATATTTTCAAAATATATACTGTGTGTGTCTTATATATACATAAATATACACAGTGCACACACACACATACATACACATATATATATATACACACATATGTGTGTGTGTGTATATATATATATATATATATATACATACATACATATATACACACACACACATATATACACACATACATACATATACACATACATACATACGTACATTATATATATATATATATATATATATATATATATATATATATATATATATATATATATATATATATATATATTATATATAAACAAAAACACGATTGATCGTGATTAATCATTGGCCAGCACTAAATATATTATATTATATTATATTATATTATATTATATTACATTATATTACATTACATTGAATTATATTATATTATACAATATTTAACAAATTGTATAAATATTATAAAATAAATGTGTAATAAAAGTAAACACACACATTAAACTATTATACACACTAAACATGAAAACCATTTAAAGATGAATGCAACTGAACAGACATGTACAGAAAGATCATTTGAAACGATGACAAATCATTATTTTGATCATATGTGTGTATCAGTATATTGTATCTCAATTAGTGCCGTAGTATTTTGATATTTCTTGAAAATATACATGATCAGAAAGATAATTTGCATTAATGACACACCATTAACAAATAATAATACATTTGGATCAAATAAAATAAACACAAACATGAATAAAGTACATTTTAATATAGCACTGGCTGAACAGTTTACAAATTGTACTCATTTTTATTCAAATTAGCCAAAAAAAGGCCCCCTCCCCGTTCCCCATCTCTGTCTGCCACTGATGCCATCATAACCTCCCTCTTTATTGCTTTTAATGACTCTCTCTTTCCTTTCATTAATTCTTTATCGATTTCTCTGGATGGCCGTTGAATTAATTTCCAATTACTAAGGATTAGAAGAATAGACAAATGCGCATGTTTGCATCTGGTTTGCTAGAGCGCATTCCGGCGTGTAAGCACATATGTTTGGGAAGAGCGGGAAACATGTTGACAAACATGTTTTTTCAGATCAAATGCGTTTTTTCCCCCCTCAGTGTTTTAATGTGGTTGAGGATTTTCTTCTTCATAGGCTGGAGAATTCAAATAAAATAAAAATCTCACATGCAATCACGGAAAACACGAGCACGCACACTCACACACAGACACGGACTACACAGGAGAGTGTTGTGAATCTGACAGAAGGAAATTGCAGGAAAGGTCAGTGTGAGCTAATGGCTAGGGTACCTTACATGAAATAAGTCCAGAGCCTTTTGACAGCTCCCTCAGTGTCACAGCACAGCCTTTAACTACCGCTACTGACGTGATCGGAAAACCGGCTTATGCTTTCAGCATGTGTGTATTTTTCAGCGTACGAGAGATACAGAGCGTTGTCAAGCGCTGGCCTGGATAGCCGTCTCATTTACACACACTTCGACATCATCCAAAACATTTTGCTGCAAGCACCATCCAGACAATTCGCAGCACTCAAGACCAGACTATCAATATGAAATTGCCAATGGGTATTAATTAAGGCAATTATTCACTTTGAAATCTGTGACGGATATCGATTGTCATTTTCAAAAGAGCTTTGAGAAAGTTATCTTAAAGAATATGGACAAATCTATGAAATGAAACAGGGTAAACTATTTCAAGTTGAAGGCAATTGACCAGACAGGGATCCAGAGCCGAGTCTAGTATTGATAGCTCAGATACAGCTAACCTTTAGCGCAACTGCATAACTTTGAAAAGAAAGCAAGCCTTTGTTGTTGCAGTTTGAGTGTAATGTACCCACCCTCTTCCTCTAGGTCTCTTGGTAATCAGTACACTTCAGCGTGTGTGTGTCTGTGTGTGTGTTTGCGTATGTACTCTTAGTTATTGTGTATGTGTGTGTTTGTGTTGACCCGGGTCTCACTCAGCTCATCCCCATGTGTGTGTCTGCGTGTGAAATACTGCACACTAATAGGCAGAGCCGACCTCGTACATTCTGTGCCTCGCGGAGGGCCACTGCGCGCTGTCACTTTAACAACCGGGAATTATCACCAACATCCAGATTTGGGGTTAAGAGTGTCTCAAACAGTATATAGATACATTTTCCATCAATAAATTCACCCTGAATCCAGCCTCCTCAGCCCAAAGCATCCTGCCGCCTGATTGACGTTTTTACCACAAAATTATACCATGTCTGTCGGTGGAGGAGAAGAAACATGTCGCCATTCCAAAATTAGCTAGCCATCAACATAAAACAGGATAAGTCCACTGTGGTGTCATCTCACAAGAGTATTGATTCGGGCAGACGTTCGGGATAGAGAGCGGATTTCCCATAAAGCCAGTAGCCGGCGTGTCGTCTCGGGGAGACAGCGAAGGAGAACGCATAAATGATACAATATACAGGTCTGGAGATTTAAAATCCTTGACACAGCTTGTTCATACTAATTTAACATTTCATTTCGTTTTTGGAAACGCACACTGGTTTTATATTTCAGAGCATCGCATGCTCAAATATATAGCTTTATATAGTCCAGTGCTAGCTGTCATACTTTTTTGCTCCACGCAGTGAATATTTCTGAGGAGCAACGATATTTCCACTGTTATTGCCCATGACAAAACACACAGTTTATTGAATGTTTTGTCGACACAATGGAACCTTTTATGTAACTCGTATAAACAAAAAAATCAAACTGTTTTGTTAAATTATAATGATGAATCTCGGCCTGGCATTCATAAAAACCACCCAACTTTTGGATAAATTTCTGCCTTCATTGTATTGTTAACTGTTGTCTGGATGTATGCCAGTGTGGTTTTATTGTGTTTAGTTGTTTACTCAACAGATATAACAAAAACATTGGAATTTTTATTGCGACAATATTATTTAGAAAAATGATTCCAGTTTAAGATCTATATGTTTGAAACCAACATACACTCTTAAAAATAAAGGTGCTTTAAAGGTTCTTCAAAGCGAATGCCACAGAAGAACCATTTTTGGTTCCACAAAGAACCATTCAGTCAAAGAACCATCTCTTTCTTACCTTTTTATAATCTGAAGAACCTTCTTTCGCTAGAAAGGTTCTTCAGATGTTAAAGGCTCTTTATGGAACCATTTAGACAAAAAAGGTTCTTCTATGGCATCGTGAAGCACCTCCTGCTAAAAATAATACTCATTTGTCTAACTGGACTTCCTGAGATATAGCCTTTCTGAAAACGTCCCTGTGTGACAACTAGTCTCCGCTATATGGGAACCACTTATAGGTTTTTAGCTCTTGACAACAATATGTTTCATTTTAAGTGACAGTCGGACCATCCAATTGGAATGGTGCCAAAATATTTCCGCAAGCCAATCAGATTACATCTAAGTGCTCTGACAGTGGTGAATAAAAACATTGTTTGAGCAGCCAATCAGATGGCACGTAACAGCTCCGGCGTGCCTGCGAAGCAAAACCCTGCTTAACCAGTCACAGTCACAGCGCTGTAATGAAATCCAGACCGAGACAGCGTTTGGATTGATTTCCAACATCTTGATTTAATATCCTGAATTAATTATTTTAACTTGAATAATATATAAAGGAAAATAAATGTAGAACACTCAAGGGAACAAGAGAGGGCTTCTTTCTTGCAGAGTTATCTCATGGTCAATCTCACCCTGAGACTACTTTCAGCTGTGTGCGTGCCTGCCTGCGAGCATGTGTGCGACCGAGCCAGCATATGTGTGTGTGTGTGTGTGTGTGGGTGTGCGTATGTCTGCACTGAACGATTTCCTGTAAATTACTTTGTGGGTATGGGCTCTTCTGTGTGTGTGTGTGTGTGTGTGTTCGCAATATCACAGGGAGAGAATGCATGTTTGATTGAAGTTTATTTATGTATCCTTACCAAAAGGCTTCGCTTTCAATTGCACCGATATACTCAGGTCACCCTACATGAAGAACAGATGGTCTTTCTGCAGGTGGGAGAGAGAACTCAAGCATGACTCCAAATTTCTGCAAGGATATACACATCTAGACTGAGACATACTGGTGTGCTGCGTTTCAGTCTGAATTCCGACAGACTGAACTGGCGCGGGCACACCATGTGCATATTAGTAAACTCTTCTTTTCTTTTCTTTTTTTTTCTAGTTACAAAATATGTAATGATCAAAGAAGTTTTTCTTTTTACTGAATATTGATGGAGCAAAACAATTTGTGCAAAAAGAAAGGTTTTAAGATGTTTGTTTTGATTATAAATCACGCACATATGAAGGCAGCTAGAGCCTGGGGCAAAAGGCCCTCAGGGGAGCTAAGTGATATAGTGTAAAACAGAAGCTAAAATGATAGGGCTACATTTGTAAACATATGCAAATGATGATATAGCAATAAATTCGTTCAAGGAATATAAATTTGAGTAAAATATAAGCAAACGCTTAATCAGAATAACCACTTAAGCAAACGGTGCATCAATTCACTATTTATTTAATCACTTTTAACCCAAATAACCAGCTTTCACTTAGGGCTAGGTGATATGGCCAAAAAATTATCGCAATATATATATTTCATATCAGTTTATATCGATAATTATCACGATACATGTCAAATTTTTATTTCTTTCAAGTTTAAAGGCAGATCTGCTACAATGTGAAAGCTGTAAAACCAGATGGTTAAATGTGGCTTTAAAACATTCTTTATGGTCAGAACATGACAAACACTTCGTTTTTTGAAATTTACACACTTTTCCCAGTCATTTTTCCAGTCAACAAAATAAATATCTTAATAGAAAAAAAAATATATATATATATTTCTTACTTTTGCATGTTTTAATGAGTAATATTGTTTCAAATCAAGAAACAAGTTTATGTTACCTGATAATATTAATAATAATATAACTTTTTTTTTTTGCCTCTTAGAAATACACATTTGATAGTAGCTTGAATTAGGATGCAGATGTAGATTTATGTTCATTATTAAAATTAGTAATATCTGTAAAAATTGTAGCAAACTCATTTTTATATGGTGACATAATTATTCTGAGTGTTTGATTTTTTATTTATTTATTTTTTTTAAATTAACCATTGCTCTTCCATAGTATCATCCATAGATCATGATAATAGTTAAAACCACAAATATAGCACCTTAATACCATGGTAAAAATGTATTTTGGTTCCTAGGTATTTGTATGAAAAACAGTAGTCTAAATATATTTAGTATAAATGCATAAAGTCTATAGCTTAATCACAAAAAAACAAATTATTTTCCATTATTTCTCCTTCAATACATTTAATACGTGTCTACATTAATAATATAATAAAATTCAACACAAATACACCCACATTTCTGACACAATACCACTGTGCAATTAGTGCTACTACAGTAAATCTATGGTAAATAATGGTGATTTGTAGATTTAAAAGCCTTCTGACTGTATCGTTGCGCACAGTGTTTCTCGTTTGTCAGCGCTGTTTCATCTGGGTATAAACCAAGTCATTTGTGCTCTTTACTAAATAGGGTATATGTCGAACGTCACCTGACCAAACCTATATCGATGGACTTTTAAGTTAGTCAGTTAAACTAGCTAGATGTTTTTATGTTTGACGTTTTATTTGGTTTTTATATATAAACATATAAAATTGTTTATATATCAATCTACATATGTGATGAACATTGGTTATGATCAATTTCAGTGTCTACTTTGAAGGCATTGTGAGTAAAACAGCTTCATTCTTAACGAGGTATATGCAAAATGCGTGAACCGGAAGCAACAAGACCTGTTTAGCAGAATACGCATAAAGTCTGTGCCATGGAGAAATATTGGAAGATCCAAAGCTCTCATCGTTTTGATGGTGTTTATGCTACAAAAAATAAAAAAAACGATGCACCTGGATACTTGTAAAATTGATTCCAGGTATCCTAAGAGGATAGGCAATGGAATTTGGAATTTATTTTATTATTCAACATTCATTTTCTGGTGGTCATACTCTCATTAAGTGGCAATTTTCATCTGCTCAAGCAGAAAGTTAATATCTCTGGCTAAAACTAACTAATGTTAAAGTTAGTGAGACCATGCTAACGTACAAACCTAAATAGCTAACCGTTCTCACATCATGTACAGTGTAGGTCAAAAACACACAAACGAAGGTCTACATTTCCATGCCTCTCCATATTAAACTGATTAAATGTAAATTAATTAATCTTCTCCTGCGGTACATGAACAGTGCTGATCGTGCATGTTGTCATTTGCGATCGTGACGACCGTAACGTGGAGTATTTTGCCACTTGTGGTAGATCTTGTGATCTGTAAACCCTCGCTTCTTAATTAATCATGTTACCCACAATATTTATTTTGAAATCATTTAATATATCCCTCCATGGCATATTTAAATCCTATACTTCAATGTTCCTCGACGAGAGGTGGTCCTTCTGTATCCAAAATTTATCAACAACATCTTTGAACAAGGTTTTCACACTGACAGCTGTCATCGTAAGACAGTTAGTAACTCTGTTTGTAACTAAAGTGGGCGGGGCTTACGATAGGTCAATTAAAATGGTTTAAAAACACACTAAATGGTGCAGAAAGGTTTCTGTAAGGGTTAGGCTTAGATATAGGGTTGGTATATGGCCATAGAAAACACAGTGTGTACAGTATAAAAACCATTACGCCTATGGGAGTCCCCATAAACCACACATACCACCGTGTGTGTGTGTGTATTATGGGGAAAAAAATGAAAATCAAAAGACCTTTTAAACCACATATAGTAACACAGTAACATTTATCCCTGGTGTAGCTTATATCATTGCACTAAAACGTATTGCAGTAATGCAAATGTAATAATCTAACAAAAAACTGAGCGATTGAAATGTCAAGTTTGTTAAATAAAACTTTAAGTGTGCATACATTTACTCTCCATATTTTGTGTTTGCTGCTTTGTCACCCGCACCCAGCTTGTGTAGGGTGTGCTCTCTTCTCTATAGAAGAAAAAGAGTACTTGAAAAAACGCCTAATATTAAACACCTCTGTGATGTCTAGGCAGCCGCTATTGGCACACCACCATCCCATTCGATTAGGGTTATTGATAAGTTAGTCTGCTTTTTCCTCTCTGAATATCTGAAACAATCATGGGCTCATAAGCCTTTTTTCTCGTCTCATTCTGAAGTGAAATGAGAAGGCACATAAAAAACTCATATTGAGGCAGGTGCTGCTGTGTCAGAGTGTCTCAGCTCGATTGGTAGCTAGCTGAGATGCTTCTCTCCTCGTCATCGTCTCCATAACCTGCGCACTTCTGACACGCGGATTATAATAAAAGAAGACTACTGTCAGAGCGGGGTTGATTTAAAGACGGCCCCAGTCAATCAATCACAAAGTTCAGATTAAAAGTACAAGTATCGCTCTCCCTCTCTCTGTCTCTCTTACTCTCATTCTCTTTTGCCTCCTCGCACTTTTTTTTCATTTTAATCTGAGCGAAAATAAAGAAAGGCCTTTAAATTTCATCGCTTCCACGAAACTCTGGCAAGTATTCATTGTGTTCTACTTTTCCCTTTCAACCTCTCTGCAGGAGGCTGCATTCATGACAACTTTATATACGATGTTCTCCTTTCAAAATGCCATCGATGGCTCAGATGAGCTGTGCACTGTGATCTCGCAACACAAAAACACCGGCGTCAGATTCTTCTTATTGACACACGCTCGCTGGAGTAGCCCGCCTGAGCGAGGCAAAGGGCGTCGTTCCTCGCTTTTAAAACGCTGCTTTACATTTCCCCCCGCAGAAAAGGAGCTAATTATAATGAGGGTGTTTTTAGATGATAAAACGATATCGGATCCGATTGCGCTCCTTTCTTTTTTCCTCGCCAACCTATTTTATGGCGAAGTTCAACAGTGTCACGGGGACGGAGATAGCACTTAATCACCCAGACAAACACGCCATTACGCCACGAATCCCGCGAACACAGAGTTGAATTAAATATGGTAAACTATCTCATTACACAAACACATGCATAAAATCTCCGTCTCGGAGCGATCAAAGGTCAGAGATGTGAATATCTAAAAATCCTTCTTTGAATTCATTTAGCGTTAAAAGCTAGCGCTCTCCAGAGACTGCAGTCACCTGCTGCTAGCCGGACTCAGGTAATGACTACCATCTTAAAGGCCTGTCTGGCGTCACGACGTGTGTTGGAATACATCGGAGCGGTCGTTCTGAACGCTTCCAGGAGGAGATCACAAAGTCATTAACTATTTTCTGTCTTTCTCAGCAGTTAGTGTTGATGCAGCCTGCTTGCAATAATGTATTGTGTTGCAAACAAGAAGGATGGCCACTTCCCTGCCTCCTGGTGCAGAGGGGGCCCGCAGTGACACGGAGGCTCAGGTATATGGATGGCCTGAGGAGGTCTCCATCATTCATAAAACATGCTGCTGCCGCACGCCACCGAATTGATCTTGCAAAAGAAGCAGGGTGGCATGCCGACCACTTCATTAGTCTTCCACAACCACAAATCACAGTCGTCGTAGCCTCACAGGGACCCGCTGTTACCGCCGACATCACCGTCGCGCACTTACGCCGAGCGCTCCGACGGCGTTCCCAAAATGCTCCGACGACGTTGCCGATGACTGGCGCGCAGGCTACGTTGTTTATGGCGAAATGGTCGTGGTCTGGCTAAAATATGTGCGAAGAGAATGACAACAACAGCCGGCCCCCCAAAATAAGAAATGAGCACAATTTTTGAGCTCTGTAATTGATTGCTCGTGGTCATTTCGGGCGTCATGGGATGAAATCAAGTGGCTTCTCCATAAAACAATGTCAAATATTGATGATATTTCTCTTCCCTGGCCTCTGAATGAATTGCCCCACTCACTGAGGCTTTTTGATGAATGCTTTTTATTGCCTTTTCTGTTGTTGCTAGAGCAGCTGGAAAGAACTCGGCCTGGTCCTCTCAGAGTCAGCTAACCAAATTGCCGTTAGAGGACCGCCACATCGCGGTTCACAAATCAGAGATGTGTATTCTATTATGCTTCTGTTCTTTTGACAGTTTAATGGCATTACTCACTTTGTAGCACTCGGTGATTATTTCTGTTGTGAAACAATCCCATGATGAAGTTATTATTAAACCAACTTTTCACTTACAACAGATGTTACATCAGAAGTCATTCATTTCCACTGGAAACACCTGCTATATTTCTAGAACAAACAGATACAAATAAAAAAATCTGAAAACCTTGGGTGAGCTATGAGGATTGGTGGTCATTTTTCCTACACTGCTTTCCTATATTTTTCTACATTTACTTCGTTACTCATTCATGCCTTTACCAGTGGCGAAACAGAAACACAGGCTTCACAAGCAAATTGAATGTTCATTATAACAGCCACTAGATGGCAAATCCGGAGGTTGTAGACAATGACAAGACGGTTTTACACCTAACATTATTTGGGAGTTTCCCAAAATGTTTTGGAAAAGTTAAAGATTTAAACAAGTGTTCCTAAAAAAGAACATTCCTAGAATGTATGAAAATAAAAATAACCAAATGACAACCATGTGCTAACATTAAAAGGGGTCATATGATGCGGTTTCTTGTTTTCCTTTGTCTTTGGAGTGTTGCAAGCTGTTTGTGCAAATATAAGATCTGTAAAGTTGCAAAGCTTAAAGTCTCAAACACAAAGAGATATTTATTATAAAAGTTAAGACTCAGCCACGCCTTCCTAAAATGGCTTGTTCAAACACACCCCCACGTTTACGTCACGGTCTGGCGATATTTACATAACACCGCAAATATGTATATGCAAAGAAAGAAGGCGTAACTTTTTATAGACGCCATGTTGTGGAGATGCTGTGTGTTTCACTGTGAAAGCAAAAGTACTTTGTTTTTGCCTTCCAAATGAGGACACAACTAAAAATCAGCGGTTAAGTTATATTTACAACGCTGTTCTGGTACAGTACAACACAAATATTCGAGTGGGTGCTGTGCATTTTATGGAAGACTGCTTTCTGAACCTGGGAGAGTAGCCTATAATGCCAGCTGTACACAAAGGGTTAAGGCTATAAAACGGGCTAATTCCAATGTTGCAAGGACAGTCTGCCACTTCTGACTCGCAGCCTGTAAGTACGTTTTCATATTTTAAGAATTAGCTACTGACTATTCAAATGCGAGTTTTGAGCAGTGTAGAGTAGTGCTTATTGTTTCTCGTTTCTACCATCACAAACGCAGACACAGTGTTATGTTTACACAATGCAACGCATAAAAAGATAGTATAAGTCATTATAATTTGTAGTTATGTCCCCACTGGGCGCAACAAATGCTCATTTATTTATTTTTTTGGGTTTCATTGTTTTTGTCTCATCGCGCCAGGAATTGGCATCACAACATGGTAAGGGGCGTAACATTTCCAGCACACGCTTGAGGTATGCGGCCAATCACAACTCAGCAGATAGCTAGCCAATCAGAGAACACCTCACTTTTCAGAACGATGAGCTTTGTAAAAATCATAAAGGTGTGAAAAGTGTTCCAGAAATGCGGGGCAGAGAGGAGCAATAATAATGTACAGTCAGGGCTGGGCGATAATTCGATAACGATAATTATCACAATATAATTTTCCTCGATAAAACGATATGAAGAGTTTGATAAATGTTTGATATAATTTTTATGTGCCAAAAGCGGAACGACCAAAGTTCAAACTGCCGCACTGCACGAGTTCACTAGAGAAGATGCATTTACTCCGTCACATGAGCACTAAACAGCACTGTGAGATCCAGTGTGAAACACATGAATTCAGCAATGAACACAAATGACTCTGTGATTCAAACTAGTTTAAAGCTGTGTGCAACGAGACAGTCAGAAGGCTTTTCAATCTACACATCGCCATCATTTACCATGGATTTACTGTAGTAACATTCACTGCACCATGGTATTGTGGTAGCAATGTGGGATATTTACATTGAATTTTATTACAGGAGTAATGGTATATAATTAGTATGTATGTATTTGTGATTAAGCTATAGCATGTGTGCATTTATACTAAAAATAACTGTTTTTAGACTACCGTTTTTCATACAAATAAGCTACCTATAAAACCATGTAGTTACATATTTTATCATGGTATTAAGGTACCATTATGTGTGGTTTTAACTGTGTTTATCATGATTTAAAATGTATGCTTGCTACTATGGGAGACCAACGCTTAATAAAAAAAAAAAAAAACAAAAAAAAAAAAAACAACTGGGTCAGAATAAATTTAACCATATAAAACTGGTTGCTACAATTTTTACAGATGTTACTGATTGATAATGAACTAAAATTTACCTCTGCATCCTCAAGCTACTATCAAATGTTCATTTCTAAGAGACAAAAAAGTAATATTATTTTTTATTACTATTATTATTATTATTATTATTATTATTATTATTGTTATCAGACAAACCAAAACGGTTTCTTGATTTGAAACAATATAACTCATTAGGACATACAGAAATTATTTTTTCTATTTAGATATTTATTTTGTTAAGGAAAATTAATGGTCTGGTTTCTACAACTTTCACTTTGGAGCAAAAATCTGACTTTAAACTGAATAAAGATATTTATTGTGATAATTATTGATTATTCAGATAATACTGATGCTAATACTTATTAATATTTAATACTTATTCATTTTTATTTGACAAACAGGACATTTGTACTGTGTTGGAGATGTAGTTTCCCAGCATTCTGCAATTTTATGTGGAATTCCACAGGGATCCCTGTTAGGACCGATTTTGTTTTCAATTTACATTCCATTAGGTGCTGTATTCCAAAAACATAATATAAATTTGACTCACAGTTATACTTATCATTGAGTTCCAAAGATCTGAATAGTCTAGACATCCTTTAAGCATGTTTAATAGATATAAAAAAATTGGATGGCTTTAAGTTAAATACTGAAAAAAAAACTAAGTTGTGGTAATTAGTCAGAGCTCGAGTAAGAATTGGATTGAGTTTATTTTAAATAGTGTTTTTCAGAATAATAAACAGGTAGTAAGAAATGTGGGTGTTTATTTTGATACTAATTTGAATTTTGAATTTCATGTCAAGAAGTTGGTTCAATCTTGTTTTTATCAGTTAAGAAATTTTTCTGAGGTGAGACGGGTTTTGAATTACAATTAGTGCAGAATGCTGCAGTCAGATTATTCAGCATATTACACCTGTCTTAGCTTCTTTACATGGGTTACCTGTTTATTTTAGGATTGATTTTAAGATTTTATTATTGACATATAAAGCGTAAAACGGCCTGGCACTTACGTACTTAGCTGAGCTTCTGAGACGATTTGACATCATAGTGTTTAGAAAATCAAAACGCTTAATGATTGAGACTGTTCAGGTGTTTGGAGAATTAAAATAAGGAAGTGAACTGATTTTTATCATTGTAGGGTGGTTGTGTTCACACACTGCTAAGACACATTTATATGCAAACACCATGTAAAAGTGAATTTTGCATCTGATGTCCCCTTTAACATTCACTTACATTTGATTGCACTTGAGATTTAACTAAACAACAGATTTAATTCATCCGGCTGAAATTGATCTTCTAAAATTAGCATAATATGTCGCCGCAGTTTCTCAAAATGTAAAGAGCATGAACAAAAGGTTGTAATGAAAAGATACAGATCTCAGATGGAGAACGTCAAAGTGGCCTCATAGCTTGGCTTGTAAATGTGAAAAGAAAATGGAATGTCTTTCTCGCTCTCTTCTCTTTTGTCTGTCTGTTTCTCTGTGTCTCTCAGAAAACAAACTGTTCTTACATTGTGTTGTCTCTTTAAAGTTGCATGGTTACCCCTCAACCCCCCTCATTCCTGCACAGTCTATTCCCTCAACTGTCATGCTGCCAGGCCTAAAAGCCTGTCTTGTGAAATGTTCAACATCACAAATGGTTTGTGTGCATGTCAGTTTGGCCTACCAAAAATCCTAACAGTTAAGCCAAAGGCACCATAGGCACGTTCTCTTGTGAAGCTTTGTTTTTGTTTTAAAGGCCTTTGGTTCAACTAAGCCACTATCGCTGTCCGAGGCTTATTTATGATCGCACAGCTATATTAAAATCTTATCAGTTTAGAGATTTACTTTTAGCACAGTTATTGTGATCTAGCATATTGAGACGCCTCTGAAGTTCAGCATCGACATCACTTCCTGTTAAAACACTCGATCAAATAAGTATTTGCCTAAAAAAAAAATCCAGTTTAGTCTCTTTACATTTCCATAAACATACATCCCTCGCTCTCTCTCCGCCTGCCTCTCTCACAAAACTCCCCATTTGACTTGTGAAACATGATGAACACATTTGAAGATCAGCATGAATAATTCAGTCCACTCGGGCTGAAGCGGGTGAGCATGTAAGCATGTGAGTGGGGGCTGGGGACTGGAGAGCAAGACAGCAAACAAGTCCCTCCTGGTTAGGCTTTTTTGAAGGACGGCCCAAAGTGCGTAGCAGCAGCGTTACAAGTGCTGGAGGTCCGAGGGGAATTGGGAGCATCTCCATTACCAGTGTGGAGCGATTTGTTTGGAATTATGCCATGCTGCAAATATCTGGACCTTTGGGGACACTGATACATCTGATCCAACAGCAAAGCAGTCTCTACAAGTTTACTTCTTTCCTCTTCTCATGCCACAGACCTGTCTACCCTTGGGGGTGTTTAAGCCGAATCCATCTTTTGCATTTTCCAGACATATTTTTTTGTGTTAATTTTGTGTACAATAATGAACAGTAGGGTACAACGGGGCTAAAGGCACACCTTAAGAAAAAATGTGCTTTCCAATGCGCCCAAAGTGCATGATTGCTGAAAAAATAATTATGGAGCAACAGATTTTGTGTGAAAATAAATCAGACAAGTGATTTATTTTGTTTAATAATCTTATAAATATATCAGGTGGCAAGGGGGGGCCTTTTACCCCACACATGGAGTAAAAGGCTCACCAGCATGGGGCAAAATGCACACAGCTTTAGCTGAAATAATGATTTGTTGTTGTTGTTGTTTTTAAATTGTTCAAATAAGTACTTTAATAAAGTCTGTACTATTTTATGCTTATTTTGATAAATAAAATAATTTTTTGTTCAATAAATATACTGTCACTAAAATATGTTAATAAAAAAACCCCACATATTTTAAAATACAGAAACAAAATCATTTTAAAAAGTAAAGATTCTCAAAGTATTGAAGGAGATCCTATAATAATTTAATATAGATTTACAGTAATAACAACAAATGATATTTTATTATATGATGTGATTAATATAATGTTTTTAAAAATGATGGTTTCATTCTAAACATGGTGATTATCTCTAAGATGGACACCCAACATAATATATGATATTTACCGTCTAAATCTAACCATGTCTTGTCAACAAATGGAACAGTAAGCCATCTATTAATTATTATGTTAATTACTGTGCCTTTTTGCCCCAACAGCAGGGGTGCTTTTTAACCCAAATGCCATACTTTTACATATTATTTCGTTATTTAAAAACTGTTGCTTTAATTATCTTAAACAAAACTGAAAATCATTACGAAGGCCTTTGTCTCAAAATATATTGAATAATTTTAGTGATTCCCATTTGCTACTTATCTACAACATTTTAAAAAAATATCAAATATTAGATCAAAATAGCACAGAATGAACTTTGTGCTGCTGCCCGCCATCGCATAAAGGATCAGACAAATTTGCACGTGCATCTTGAAAAGCGAAAAAGCATTTGATTTGATAAAGCTGAACAGTGAATGAATGAACATTGGCAAATAGAACTCACTCAAACAAACAACATGAGATTAATCAGATATATACATCACATAAATTAAAAGTTACAACCTACATCCGCACAAAACAGCACAAATGCACACATGAACTTGATATAGTTACATGCTAGTTAATGTGTAAGTTTCCTAGTGAGTATGCGCTAAAACACAGACAGTGAATAACTAAAGCACAGCATTGCATTACAACAGTGTACTTGATATTACAGATGTGCCGGAACAATAAATCTGTAACGAACAACGCATTCTACGGAGGCACTAAAGCCGCTTGCTAGCGGTCGCATGTTATGTTACATGTTACAGACAGTAAAATTTCACCACACAAACAGAGTAAGGAGAGACAAATGAATTTAAGATCCTGAGCACCACTAACAAACATCTAATCTAGTAAAATGTGTGAGAAGTAGCCTACTGCCGCTCCGTAGTAAACAGAGCAAAAACATTGCAAAGTGAAAGTAAAAATCTAGCGTGCATTCAAAAGCAATTTCATTGCCCCGGATATTAATAGCGTGTCCCTGATGCCCGCAGTTTATATAAAGTTTAATTACCCAACGATATAATTGCGAGAGAAAGGACTGAAATATATATTTTCCTCCAATCTCGTATTTATTCCCTTTAGGAGTTCCATAGTACACATCATTTCCTTTCCAAACACGGCATTCAGATTCGGGCACATCCCTACTTGATACAAAGTTAGATCACAAAGATAGTTTTCTTATATTTTGAACGTATATGATTTTTAATTGTTATTATTCATTAATTTTAGTCAATTCAAAGGGTTAACGTTAGTTCACCCAAAAATGAAAATTCTGTCTTATTACTCACCCTCATGTTGTTCCACGAAGACCTTCGTTCATCTTCGGAACACAAGTTAAGATATTTTTGATGAAATCCGAGAGGTCACAGACTCTCCCATAGACAACAAGGGTACTACCACCTTCAAGGCTCAGAAAAGTACCAAGATGAGCGACAATGTAGTCCATGCGACATCAGTGGTTCAACTGTAATTTTACGAAGCTACGAGAAAACGTTTTAAACGCAAACAAAACAAAAATAACACCTTTATTCCACATTTTGAGTACATTGCTACCACGCGCATGCGTGTGGCGGCGCCGGCGCTGACCCAGATCCAGCTTTATGACGTTGAACCAAGCGACAACCTCCCGGTTTCCCTCTTGAAGCCAGCACGGAAGTGGCTAAAACTGCAATTCATCAACTGGCCGCTAGAGACTGGCTGCAAAAGGGAGTCAATTCCATAGACTCCCCATGTTAAAATGCCCAACTTTACAGCAGAAAAAAAAAAAAAAAAATGTTTACAGCCTGGTACAAAAAGTGGTTTTGGTCTATATAGCTAATTTTGCCCTTCATGTCAACTGTGAGGGGGGTGAATTTTTTTATAACTCATCCGTTTAAATTATATTAAGCCTTAAAGTTCTGCATAATTTAGGGCGTGGCCACTTGAGTGACAGGTGGATTGCGGCTGCTGTCACCACCGTCGCGGTAGGCGGGCGTGGTTTCAGCAACCAGCTCCACCTACGTCCTGCCTCTTTGTCCATTTTCGATTATCCGGGAGTGACGTGCAGTGACGCGATTCCAAGATGGCGACGGCCGTCTCCCGCCCACTAAGAGCTTCAAAAATGCCCTTCAGAAACCTACGGGTGATGTCACGGACACTACATCCATATTTTTTTTTTTTTTTTTTTTTTTTTTTTACAGTCTATGCGTTGAACACGTGCGTTGTGCCTTGTTTACATTCGCCACACGCATGTGTCAGGGTACTCTCGTGAACGCGCATCCACAACTGACACAGTAGAGACGAAAATGTGGAATAAAGTCCTTATTTTTGTTTTGTTTGTGCGCTCAAAAAGTATTCTTGTAGCTTCGTAAAATTACAGTTGAACCACTGATGTCGCATGGACTACTTTGTCGATCATCTTGGTACTTTTCTGAGCCTTGAACGTATATGGGAGAGTCAAAGACCTGTCGTATCTTATCAAAAATATCTTAATTTTGTGTTCCGGTGAGTAATTAATAACAGAATTTTCATTTTGGGGTGAACTATTCATTTAACTCTAAATTTGACTGAAATAAATAAATGTGACAAAATATTGAATTTCACTGATGTTTTCATTGTTTTTATTTGTCTTGTTTATTTGTCTTATTTAATATTTATTTGTATTTTCCTTTTTTATATACATGTATATATGTATCAGTTTACCTAAATGTAAAAAAAAAGGGAAAACATCAAAGGTTAATGGTATTCTCTACAGAATTTCTTGTCTAGTAATTTGACATAATTCAGCACAACATGAATCAGTGATGTGGCACAAGCACGACTGGCTTGTGTTTAAACTGAAAACTAAAGCTGAACTATTAAGAAATTCTATTACACTCTGATGCAAGTTGCATCAGAGAGTAATATATAAAAATGAATGGTGTAAATACCATTCATCTTCAATTCATACTTGTGCGGAAAAGGCCAAGATATACTAAGACGTGTTGCTAGGACACGAGCACAAAGAAAGAGCATCACTGATCTATTTACGCATAACTCTCTCTTTTTCTATCTGATAAAGTGCTGTGACAGCAGAAATGTTTGTGTGACAAGAATTGGGGGGCTTTAGTCCATTAACAACCTCTTTTGAGTCTCCTTGGTGGGTTATTGGGCCAATGAGTAAAAACCTTGCAGAACTTCCCTTTCATTTATATCATGTGAGGTTGGAAGGGAAAGTAAGGACACAAAGAAAGAGGGACACACAGAGAGAAGCTGCCATGTTTTCACCATCGTTTAAACAAATGTAATGTGACAAATTGAAAAAGGGTGCGTGGAAGTGCATGTGTGTTTATGTGTTCGCATGCATGTCTGACGGAGACAGGATGCACCGATCAGCTCTGGTGTCATCAGATAAACAGGCATACGTCCATAATTAATGTCCAGTGACTAGATGCACTTCTTACAAGGCATCCAGGAAAGCCAGCTCTAGCTGTCAATCAAAATGACAAAATGGCCATAAAGCACAGCATGCATTAAACACACAGAACACCAGTGTGATCGTAATGTAAAATCCACATCTTAAATAACAAAATACAACATTGTGTGAGCATAACATACACATCATATTTTCTAAAATGATAAAGGTTCAGTCAGAAAATCCAAGTTAGCCTCACCCCATCTGAATCTTCACTGTAAAAAATAAAAAATGTATTTTTTTTTTTTTCCCACAGGAAAAATACAGTAAAAGTATAAACATATTTACCAAAAATATTGACATTTTACTGTTTAAAGCTGCAATAAAAAAAGTCTGCCACTAAAGTCTGTTTTGTACCTTTAACATGTACTGACAAGCACCATAATAACACAGAGAGAAAGTCACATGACAAATCAAATTTCATCACAAGCCTTTCCACAAACTGAAGTAAATACAAGTAAATAGTAACATAGTACCATCGTAGTAACAGACATTAAATTAGTGCAATAATCATTAACTACACAACTAGTTGTAGAATAAAACCCTAATATACATAACTGATAACTTTAACAATGAAAAAACACAATAATGTAAATGAAATATCAAATGTGAAGTGGCTACCAGGGAATTCTGGGAATATAAATTTACATTTTTTTTTCAGTCAAAAGTTTTTATTTTTAATGTTTTTTTTGTTTGTTTGTTTGTTTAAGAAGTCTCTTCTGCGCACCAAGTCTGCATTTGTTTGATCCAAAGCAAAAACAGTAACATTTTGAAATGTTTGTACTATTAAAACAACTGTTTTCTATTTGAATAAATTTTAAAATGTAATTTATTCCTGTGATCAAAGCTACATTTTCAGTGTCATTACTCCAGTCTTCAGTGTCACATAATCCTTCAGAAATCATTCTAATATGCTGTTTTGCTGTTCAAGAAACATTTATTATTATTATTATTATTATTATAGAAATGAATTCCTTTATTTAGCAAGGATGTTTTAAATTTATCAAAAGTGATGATAAAGACATTTATAATGTTACTAAAGATTTCGATTTGAGATAAATGCTATTCTTCTGAACTTTCTATTAATCAAAGAAACCTGAATAATTCTACTCAGCTGTTTTTAACAAAATAATAATTTCTCTCTCTCTCTCTCTCTCTCTCTCTCTCTCTCTCTCTCTATATATATATATATATATATATAAAATACTTTTTTTTTTGGAGCAGCAAATTTGAATATTAGAAAGATTTCTGAAGGACCATGTGACTGGAGTAATGATGCAAAAATTCAGCTTTGAAATCACAGGAATAAATTACTTTTACTTTTACTAATTTTAAAATATGTTCAAATACACAGTTACTTTAAATAGTAAAACTATTTCAAAATGTTACTGTTTTTGCTGTATTTTGGATCAAATAAATGCAGGCTTGGTGAGCAGAAGAGACTTCTTTACATTAAAAATCTTACTGTTCAAAAACTTTTGACTGGTAATGTAAGATTACTTGTTCTTTCTTATTTCCAAAAATGTGTAAATTTAATGGTATTTTACTGTAAACTTACATGAAATGTAAGGATGGATCTATTACAGTTTTACCCATGTGTAGTAAGGAAACTGCAAAGAATGAAGTTCACAAATTGAGGTCACATCTGAACTGATGGCTTTGCCGCCCAGTAAGGATGTATGTTCAGACTGATTGTCACAGTATGTCATGGGATCTACTCTTACACAGTTTATTCTTGTTATTTCTGTTTGCTGTCTTTATGCATACAGCAAAGAGTGAAAAGCTAAAGTACATGGTTGGACCTGGTCCGATCCTTCATCTTTGTCATGATATGTTCAGTATAAGGATGTTACTGGACACAGCTGTCTCTCCTGAGGTCCGGCCCCTCATGGAAAAGGCCATGTCTGGTGTTGGCTATTTCTGCATGACGTGGCCAAGCATCTTGTCCTAATAAAGAGCAGCGGATGTTGATGGAAAATGCCGTACCATTTTCATTATGCTCACCATGCTAATCTGATTTCATGTTCTCTTGTTTTAGGTAATCACATGCCACCATACAGCATGTTCCAGCAGTGGGGCTATGGCAGATGTATTAAATGTTACGGCTCGCATGTTTTCACTTTTTATGTTTTATGTTTTAAGAGAATCATAATTTCAGCCAAAACGGGCAAGATATCTGTATTTGCCCTGCCCCTAACAATATACATAATAAAGGAACAGGTTTAAAAAAATTGAATGGCAGCTACAGTGTGTGTGTGTGTGTGTGTGTCTGTGTGTTGATGTATTTCCTAATGAAACAGGAAGGTAAGTGGGACATATTGAGCTTGTTACTTAAAAAATAACAACAACAAAAACAATACCCCAATCGGCTACAGCTACATCATAGGCACAAACCATGGCTTTGTACTTGCAGGTGGTATTAAAAGAAAGGGCATTTTCAAACTAGAGAATGTTTTAGTGCACAAAAAAATCTGTGTTGTTCTTAAAACATCCATATTTTCGGTTAAGGATGAAAAAGACTATGTATATCTATGCTAAAAGTGAATTGTGTGAACATTTTGGATATATTGGATATATTATATATAATTCTGCCATATTTTTTTTCAAACCTGCAATCATCCAAATCTATTGTATCACTTTAGATAAAACAGATGTGGTAATGCATGCTGTCTGGATTGTACTTTTATATTTAGACACTTTTTTAGGCTACTTTAGGGATGGTAATTCCATGCAATACCAGAGGGAATGATGCATGTTATGTAAAGTAAATACAAACTCTACTATGTTTCCATCACTTTTTCACCACGTTTATTTTCCACCTTTGTCCTTATCAGTCTGCTGGTTCACCCTCTCTCATTCCTTCTCCCTCCCTCTCTCTCTTTCTCTGCTTGGCTGGGCTAATTGAGTGTCTAAACAAACTAATTAATCACTGGCATTGGTGGAAGACGGACAGGTCTGGAGAGGTGATGTTCATCAAACTCCCCCCAATTTGTTTTTTTTAATCCCTGTAGTCGTTTATTTGCTGAATATGCACATTTTTTTTCTTTCCCTGAGATCTCTTTGCCATGGCCAAGGTTAACTGTACACACGCTCATTCACTATTTATGATTTTGCATAGAGGAGAGTTTTTTTCCTGCTCTTATATTCACAGTATCCAGGCGCATTAATCAAAAATAATGAATAAAATGATCCGTCTGACAATGCTCATACCCTCCCAGGTTTCAAGAGAATATCCAACCAACTTTATTAATCAACATCCAGATTAATTGTAACAAAGTGTCATCCATAAATTTCCCTTTCATTTTAATAGTACTTTGCCCAACACTAACAATATCCCCTGTGACTTCAGATTTATTGAGGGTTGTGGCTATCAACGAAGAGGATGAGAGGGTGACACGGTACTAAGGGAACGGCGCAGATACCGTCTTCCTCTCCACACGCTGACGTTCAAGCCGAACAGACCGAAACGTCTCCTCTCTGGACCAATTGAAGGCGTTTAAAGATCCCCTCGGATCGAACGCTTCCCCTTCTTTAGCAAACACTTTGGCGGTGCCGTAATGGCCATTTGTTGCCCTTCGACGACTCTCCTCTACCCCCACCCCCTTTTTGGCCCTGTTCAGCTCTCTGTAGGAGAAGGTGAGGCGCTGGAGTAAACCATTAAGGGTGACAGTTTCACTTTTCTCCCCCTAATTACTTGTTCCTGCCTATGTGGCATTTCTTAGAAAAATTTGTTGAATAATGACCGGCATTAAAATGGAGACTCTTAAGAATTTATACGCGCCGCTTAATTTATCATGTACTTTCTTTATCTCCTCAGTGGATTTATGTCCAAAGTGTCGCAGGCCCCCTCTGCCTGCTGACAGCGCCGTCATTTTCTTAAGGGCACAGCATGTATATCAGTGACAAATTTCCCTGACGCCACACACTCCGTCCCAGAAAATTGCATGCAAGCACACCAGATTCACGCCCTGTTTGTTTGTGCTTCAAACACGCTAGTTACCCCATTACTGACGGCTGTCTCGGAAGACAAACATTTTTATGAGTATGCCAGATTTTTCTATAAAAACTCAACTGCGTAAAAAAGGAACATTTTAATGTCTGTTAAGGATTTGCTGAATTGTTTAACTGGAGAATTGTTCTTTGCGGTTGGCCAAAGACTAACATGGTGATAAATATATTTGCAGACTTCTGTCAGGAACAGAATTTCTCTTGTATATCAATTTTAAATATTTGGGGAGTATCTACTTACATGTAACTGAATTATGTAATTTAATCACACGACAAATGTAACTGTACTCTGTTGAAATGTTCATGATTACCAGGGGGTTACATCTGAATATTATCACACACTCTAAAATGTGAGACACCAATGTTTTAATGCTTATTCGATGCTTTATTTTTTAGGATTGACTTTTTTTTTTTTTTTTGCAAGGCATCATTAGATGCCGGTGTTTCCTGTCATAGCTATGCAAAGATTTTATTTCAAAAATAGCTATTAAATCTTGTTATGATTATAAATCTGTATTTAACCTCAAAGTAAAAAGAGCTGTTAAAGTCTGATTTTGTGGTGGTTGTGCTTTTAAATTAAATTATTGCAATTTCAATTCAAGCGATGAAGGATATTGAAAGTCTGATAGTAATCAGTGTTGAGTACCAATGTAAGGTTGAAAACATTCATTAGAAATTTAGAAAAGTAATCTAAAAGTAATCAAGTTACATTACTTCAATAACTTTAATAAAGTAATTTAAATAGTACACTACTTATTACAATTTAAATAGTGTAACTTGTCATCTGTAACCTATTACATTTCCAAAGTAACTTTTTTAACACTTGTTGCAGGTGTGCATGATTGTGTTTAAATGTGTCCCTCTGTCCCATGCACTGTAAATTATTTTTTAATGTTACAAATGAAGAGTATTGGATTACATTTTACAAGAAAATACACATTTTCTATTCAAAATTTTCGTTTTAATTCAGTGTACTAATTACCATTTCTACACTCTAAAAAATGCTGGGTTAAAAGCAACCCAGTGCTGTGTGAAATATAGACAAAACAAGCTATTGACCCTTCGCAAACAGCTTGATTGACAAGCGATCTGACCAATCACAACGCCACATCCGGTATTCTGTCCAACAACTAATCAGTAGATTAACTTCGGTAGACTTAAACTTGAAAAACTGTGTGTATTATTGACGTATTTCCGTAGTTAATATAAAGTACGTTCTGATGTTCATTCATGTTTTTTTTTTTCATGCTTTAAGTAAAGAAGACAAAATTATCAGTTTACGTGTCGATTGATCTATTAAGGCAATACAGCGATATAGCAGGACACATTAAAGAGCCACAAAACAATATTTATTGTTTGAGTTTCTTAAAAAATGACAACATTTTAAAGCTGAGACCTTGTTTCATATCAGAAGTAACCTGCTCTGTCTTGTCTGTAGGTGTGTTGTTGGATTCCTCTTTGTTCCGATGTGTAGTGTGAGAGCGGAATTATTTGTTGGACGTAGCAACAGTTTTTTGCGAAGGGTGAATTGGGTTGTTTTGACCCAACAGTTGGGTGGAATATTCTATAATAATATAGTTTTATTGAACTTAATTATTGCGTAAAAACTTTTTTTTGCTTGAAATTAACCCAAAATAGGTAGGAAATTAACATTTATGAATATGTCCAATAAATATCTGTTAATAAGTTAAATAATTAAATAATACATATTTTTAAAAATGTAAATAATAAATGTTCACCTTTTGATTACTGCTAATGCCTACAGTAATTATGTGTCTGATTTGTAATTTACAACCTACTTTGGTTCATTTTGAGCCAGCCATATAGTAATTTTAAACAATAGTTGAATTAAATAAAACTACCCAGAAGGCTGGGTTAAATATTTAAAACAACCCAATTGCTGAGTTTGTCCACATTTCACCCACCACTGGGGTGTTTGTAACCAAGCTTTTTTTTAAGAGTGTATGTAATTATTTGTGAAATTCACTAGCCATTTCTGAGTGATATTTGTTTCAAAGTAAAAAAATTTCAGGTACGACCACCCGTATGTGTGACTAACTCTCCAGATTTGCTGTCTCCCTCTCCTTCATTAAAATATGCACCCTTTTTAGTCCTGCATTAGAATGATTTATGAAACAGATCAGGCTTGTGGTTCTAAGAGCCACCTATTGCCTTCATTTTATTGCTGTTGTTTTTTTTCTCCCCACTATTTTTCCTCACGGTAATATACCGCGATCTCCCAGGAGCATGTGCCCTGATGGTGGCTTTTTTTCAAGGGCATTCAAGTGGGTACTAGCTCACAGCGGTTTAATATCTGCTCTAACACATTGCAGGGACATCCAACTGTCTCCGCTAACACCATTACACGGCACAGTCTTGAATGCTATGCTAGACAGCGATCTAACCCGGGATGCTAGCACAACAGCGCTGCTAACTAATATCCAAAAATGAAACACCCCCACAGCTGAATTACATGTGATTCTGCTCACTGTACAATTTGTGTAAGTGTAAAGGGGTTAAAGGTTAACATTTTGGGCTGGGATCACAATTCTCTCCTACCTCAAATAGACGGTTTTCCAATGTGAGCAAATAGATTCTGGTTATCTTGCTGGCCTATTTCCATGGCAGTACGACAACAATGAATACATTATCATGGGCTCCAAGTTAAACACTTAGATATGTGACCTAATGAAATTACAGGCTCCCCCTGTCTGTATGGCTTTGCTTTAGCCCCCAATGAGCATTTCTATGCTAATCAGATGCAAATACATGGAAACGATGGCAGATATTTAACCCTGGAGTACTGGAACGCCACAGAATTAAAGAGATTCACCCCTCCCCAACCCTTCCACATTTTTTTTTCTCCCCATCTAGTTAATGGGGGGCCTTGGAGAGTAGGCAAATGTTTTACCTTTTTGAAAGTTAAATGCCCACTTTCGCCTTGATATTAAACCACAGATACTGGCCTGAACTATAACCTTTCTCAAATCCCCATTTCTCCTGTAAGCCATTGCCTGAACCACTTTCGGCGGCGGTCTAATGAAATGTAATTTTTGTTAGCTGTTCTCGTGGCATTATGGAGTATAGTTCATATTGGTCTGCACGGATCTGGCAGTGGTGTTAAATACGCAATGGTTAGCACAAGCTCTATGTCACATTATTGTAATATGAAGTAATTCTTTTAGCTAATGTGGTTACATCTATTCCCTGCTATTGCCCACTGTTGTGTGCAGTGAACTACTCCCTCTGCCATTACAACTCACGTGAACACACACATTTCATTAGTGTTTCACGCCCCTGCGATTTTCATTACTAAAGCAGGACACACCAAACGCATTCTACCCAACACACACAAATGAATCTTTCCCTCTTGCTTTTACTCGTATCAAGGACAATGATGGGACTCTGACGACCCACTGACCCATTAAGTGGAGTGATGGCAGTGCCAGTGTGTTACTGCGGGCACATCAGACTAACATACATACACATGCAAATTATAAAAATAACTTGAACGTGTACAGTCTGAATGCTCGCTTTGATGTTAACAAAAGGTTAAAATGCATGTAGAAATGGCCCTTAAGCTCTTGAATGCAGTCACATATAGATTAAGCAGACAGTTTAGCAAACTTCTTAGGTTGATTAGGCTACACCTACACATACGTACAGAAAAATGAGATCACTAGGCATATTTGAATATTTTTAGCTTGAACCTGGCAAGATTATTACTTAGGTAAATTGCTTGGCATGAAAGAACAAATATAAAATTCGCACATTTATCATTTACAGTCATAAAGCCATAGTTGACAGCTACAGCCATATTCTTCAAACAAAGATTTATAAAAGGATTCTAATTAATAATAATATCATCTGCTGTAGATGCCAGGTATCCAGCTGATGCTAATTTACCAGCCAATAATCTCTTGAACGTCTAAAAATACTGACATTGTTGATTTGCAGCAACTGTCATGTAGCACAACTACTTGTAAAATCAGTTTAGAAAATCTGAATTGAAAGATAAGGCATAAAAGTTAGTAAAAGGTCATTATTTTTAGTAAGTGTATTTTATAATTAAGTACAGAGCTGTGAAATGATCTTTGTAGCGAAAACAGAACAACAATGTTATTATAACTTGAATGCATTCATTTGATATGAACCATTTTACTTGTATTTTTGTAGCAGTCAAATCATAATATTGTGTAAATTTAAGTCACTTCTAATGAATGAATGAATGAGCAGATGAATAAAAGAATCCATAAGCTTGAAAAAATAAGAAAAAGACAATGAGAATTTAATTTTTTCTTCTAAGTGCTTTTTTTTTTCTTCTCCCAGATGTTCATAAACATCTGGTCCTCAGACAAACACATCATCTTTTGATGATTATCAGTCACATCTTCAGAAAGAGAAAATGAGGCCAAGCTCAGAGAAAAGCTTTCGAATGACAACTGTTCATTATTTTTGGGAGAGCTTTTACCTGATTTCTGTCTTTTCTGCTAAAACGAATATCATTCTCTCTTTTTTTCCTAGGGCAAAATTTGGGAACTATCATGCGTGGTCTTCTCCCTGGACACCTCAAGCAGATATTATTCTGTCTTCTTTTTCTGGGTATATCTACCTCAGCTATAGGACAGAGAAGTGGAAAGTAGAACAAAGTGAGAATCAGAGTTGAAAATGAAAATAAACAGAAAGCATTAAAAATGAATGTGTTATTTTTTGGTAAATGAAAATTTGAAATCCATCAGAAAAAAAAAAAAAAAAAAAAAAAAACTAACACATTTGAATTTCACACAATTTAACATATCCTGCTGATTTACAATGTAGCTATATAATGTTCACCAAGTCAGCTACATTACCAGTCAAAAGTTTTTGAACAGTAAGATTTTTAATGTTTTAAAGAAGTCTCTTCTGCTCAACAAACCTGCATTTATTTGATCCAAAATACAGCAATAAAGCAGTAAAACTGTGAAATATTTGTACTATTTAAAAGAACTGTTCTTTATTTAAATATATTTTAAAATTTAAGTTATTCCTGTGAAAAAAAGTTAGTTTCAGCATCATTACTGCAGTGTCACACAATCATATATAATATGCTGATTTGCTGTTCAAGAAACTATTATTATTATTATTATTATTATTATTATTATTATTATTATCAATATTTAAAACAGCTGATTACATTTATTCAGGATTCTTTAATGAATAGAGATAAAAAAAAAAAGCTTTTGTAACATTATACACTATACCATTCAAAGGCTTGCAGCGTCAGTTTATATATTAATTTAATTAAAAAAACTTAAGAAATTAATTATTTTTATTTAGCAAGGATGCTTTAAATTTATCAAAAGTCATGATAAAGACATTTGTAATGTTACAAAAGATTTCTATTTCAGATTAATGCTGTTCTGTACTTTCAATTCATCAAAGAAACCTGAAAAAAAATTCTACTCAGCTGTTTTCAACATAATAATGATAACTATTGTTTTTTGAGCAGCAAATCATAATATTGGAATGATTTCTGAAGGTTCTTGTTACTGGGATAATGATGCTAAAAATTCAGCTTTGAAATCACAGGAATAAATTACATTTTAAAATATATTTAAACAGAAAGCAGTTGAGCAGGAGATATTTCTTAAAAAAAAAAAAAAACATAAAAAATCTTACTGTTCAAAAACTTTTGACTGGTAGTGTAGGTCACTTCAATGAAGAGCTAGACTGCTGCCCTCTTTTCCTGAAGATGGCACTCCACTTGTTGTTCTTGGTGACTGGAACAACTACTTGGACAAGCCACAAACACCAGCTTTTTCCGAACTACACACCAAACAGGAAACCAACTTGACTTCATTGAAATAAATAATTAAATCAATAGATAAATACCTTACCTCACTGCATTGCTTATGGTATAGCATTACTAGTATTGTGAATTAATTGCTTCTTCCTCTTTTCTTCTCATTTGTACGTCACTGGATAAAAGCATCTTCTTAATAAATAAATCATTTGCATTTATTCATTTAGAAATCTCTTTCCGTCAAATATTTTACAGCTGAATATTTATCCTCAATGATTGTTCTCAGCATTTGGCATTCATTGTACATTCTCTTAAATTTGGTAATGCATTGGCCACGAACACTGTTTTTATCTGCAGAAAGCAATTATCTGAATCAGTTTCCAAGTAGTCAAGCTCAAACAAACTCTTCCCTCAAACACACACACAAAAACAAAGAGATGCCCTCTCATCCACCGGCACGCGCATGAGTGTGTTTGTTGCATGTTACAGCAGAGGCAAGAAAACAAGCAGACATTAGCCTGTCCACTTGACAGCAGCGTGTTCAGTTGACCAGAAAGTCCTGTAATTAAATGGCTGCTTACCCTGTCGAGTGAACTGAAGTTAACCTCTGCTTCAGCACTGACAAACACGCAACAGGGCCCGCGCATCTGCTCGCCATCCAAGCAGCCCGAGGAGGCTTCAGAAGCAACGGAGAGCCTAATCCAGGACTTTGAGGTCTCTTTGAGGAAGTGCGTACGGGGGGTTGAGCTAATTGTGCTGAAGGCTTGGAGCCTAATGAGATACTAGTGGACACCGCATTCGTTCCTCTTTCTTATTTATGCCACATTATTTTGAAGGATCACGCACCGCTTAGATATCGTGCTGTGTTCTGCGCTCCTTTCCGGGCAGGTTTTGGAAGAGGATAATTTATTAAAATTACTTTTTACTCATTTTGTTTAATGTATGCACTTTAACAATTAATAACCCAAGCGCGGGAGATTTTCACTAAAGGCCATTAATTTGTATAAAGCTGCCGCCACTGACAGAGGAGATTTTTTAAACTGATCAAGAGAAAGTCAAATTATTCTCTAGCCTCAGGTTAAATATTACTTTCTTCAGGAATTCTTTGCCGTGCCGTCCCGCTTTTTATGACCTTGTCATTGATTGCAGCTTTCAGAGCCATCTCGTGAAAGCCTCCGCCGCTGCGGGGAGCGAAGGGGGGTTGTATTGTTTGTTTTCTGATCACCATCTCTTTGTCCCATCTGCAGGCTGAGTGTTGAGCATGTGAAAATTCAAGGCCGAGCTGAAACAGACCTACTTTGTATCTGCAACATCAAATCATCTCCCCGGCCAGGACGCCGTACTTGTTTGTGCAGTATTTTAGATATACGTAACCAGCCCAAAACAAATGATAGTTTGCGCTTGCTTGTTCATGTTTAAATTATTCAGACCACCACCACCTTTACCTCCAACATGGTGCTCTCTCTGTTGTTGCAACCTCCTTATTAGCCTCCCGTATTTTCTCAAAGGGTGGAACAATGTTTATCTTTAGACGTTCGCCTCATGCAGCTGTAAACCCATGAGAGGGACGTCCGCTAGCATCTCTGAATTGCTCTGCTAGATGTTTATTTACACTGCTCAACAGTTCTATCATTCATGTCAGGAATCATTTTTTCATTGCCAATGTTTTTGGACAAGCAAGCCAAGTGACAGTGGTTTTATTGTTCTAACAAAGAGCTGCTTGCATTTCAAAGTATCTTACAGTGCATTCGTTGCAAACGAAGGCTGAAAAAGTTTCCCACGGAAACGATATATAGTGATTGCTTTGCACAACGTCCAACTAATAGCCTGCATTCTGTGTTTATCAGAACATATGTTCACTGATAATGCTGATCCTGCTTAGCAATCAAACAAAGCCTCCAAACGTTGCAATTAAATCAAACGGTCGCATCAAATTAATATGGTTGATCTGACTGCATTCGTCAAAATGGATTTTCATTTTTGTCCTTTTTTTCTTCCCTATTCCGCTCTCTCATCTCTCCCTCTCTCTCCCTCTCTCTGCAGTGGTACTTTTAAGTTCAGAAACTGAGAGCATGTCTTCATTAGCTGCATTAACATTCACAGGCTGTAGTAAATTCTGACAGTGAAAAGGTCCCCGTAACCTTTAGTTGTGCAGAAATTTACTTCCCAAGAAAATTACAGCTGGCACTGTCTTAATTAATGCTCGCTTTCTTTGCTGAAAACCCATGGCTTGTCAGAAGAAGAGTGGGGAAGGAGAAAAAAGGAAGGAGAAAAGAAAAAGAGGCACGAGAAGAGAGAAATAAGAAGGTGAGGCGATTATATGGAGAGTAGAATGTGCGACGCAGCTGGAAATGATAACTGAGGAATCTATGCAAAATTCACAAATATTTTTCACAAATATCACAACATCGGCCAGGTTTTAGGGGTGGAGTCAGATATCCGAGGAAAAATAAGCAGATTGTTGATTTCCCTCTTTCTTCTCCTGTTTCTTCTTTTTTTTTTCCCCTCCAGCACAATATAAAAAAACCAATACATATTTTATCCCTCGCTATCTCTCGACTGCATGCTGCGTACTATAACCTGCTTGGGAAGTGACGATCATCGTCTAATACCCAGGCCATCAGAGGAGCAGAGAGGAGGTCACAGATAGATTAGAATGCTACAAAACAATTTATCCTCACACCAGGGATAGAGGAGGAAGCCAGAAGAAGATGATTGGACCTAGGCAGACATGTATGTGCAAGGTGACTTGATGTTACACAATGGGTCATAATTAAATGATCAGCAAAGAGCTTTGAGTATCAGGCATAACGCAGAATAAAATCAATGGCGTGTTCTTTAAAATGGGGCTCGTACTCTCTGCGGGTCTGTGAATTTCTGGCACTGACGTGGGAGAATCGCATGCCTTGAGTTCCTATTGGATTAGAGACTGCGGGGCTAATGTGTGAGTACTTCCTCTAATGTGATGTTTGCCCATATTCTGTCCCTGTCACTCATGACAAGCCCTCTGGGTTTGATCATTAAACAGCACTGGAGGGTAAGGCTAGACTGTCTGTCTGCTCTCTCTCTCTCTTCTCTGACACTAATTAGTGGTTGTGACTCAGAGTGCGGTTGATAGACAAATGTCAGAAAGCTCATGTGTGGGGTATTAATTGCTGAAATAAAAGCAGGGGAGGCGTGCAGAAGATCTTGTAAACCTCTCTCTGCAGATGTGTCTGTTACTCAAATCTGCAATTCAAATGATGCCAAGACACAAAAAAAGTCATGTGTTAATTTATTGTTTATTTTAAGCTTTTGCTGAAGCAGACCAGTTGCTTGCGTCTCAATGATTATGCTAGGTTTTGAACAGATCGTTTAATTAATAAAAAGGACGTTTCACACAAAAATGAAAATTCGGTCACGTCTGCCTCACGTCGTTCCAAAGTTGGAACACAAAAGAATAAATTCTGAGGATTGATTTAATCCTTTCGAAAGTATGCAGATACAACATAAAAATATAAACTTGGACCATAAGACCAAGATCATGAGAGAAATGTTTTGAATGAATCATTCTTTTAGATCTTTTTAATGAGTCAGTTAAACCATTTGACAAATCTGGTTTGAATAATTTATTTACAAAACTAAGTTAACAGCAAACCTGATTTAATTCTCAAGTTCAACTCAATGATCTGGTCACTGCAGTTAATCTTTCACTGGAGAGAAAGATTGCAATGAATACTGATATTATAAAAAAAAAACAGCTTGTTTCCCTCACAAAAACACTGGAAGACGTGATAAATAGCACATGAGTCATATGGACCAGTCTTCTGAAGCAGCAATCTTTAGTCTTTACTTTTATGTTTCACTAAGGCAAGTCGAATTTGAAACAACAACAACAACAACAAAAAAAACTAAATTTCATTTTGTGGGTAAATGGTTCAAATAGTTCAGGCTTCACATCTATTTGTCAATACATACACTCTAAAAATGCTGAGTTAAAAACAACCCAACTTGGGTTATTTGGTATACTGGATAGAACACATGTTGGGTTATTTTGAACCAGCTGGTTGTGTTAAACGTTTTTACCAAACATGCTGGTTTATTTATTTAAGTGAACTATTGGACTGGAACCGAAAAAAACAAACACGGAATTACTAGAGGCAACAGCAATAATCAAAAGATGAACATTTATTATTAAGCAAGAACACATGGACAAAATACAAGACAAATTGAATTTTTTTGGGTGAATACAGCATAGTTTACAAAATTACATACATTTAAACTCATTTAACAAGCATTTTAGACATTTAAAAAAAAAGTAACATTTAATAGTAGCATTAATTTTAGTGTATTAAACCATTAACCATATTTTACAGAAACTGCGCAAATTGTTGTGCTGGTTTGTCACCGAAATCTGAACTTGTGAAGGGACGCTGTTCGCTGGGATAACTGCAAACTTCAGACCGTGGTCTCGCCTTTCACTCGTAGCTGAAAGATGCCGCGACTGACTCTAAAACCTGCCCATAAACAAACAGTACTAACATTAGAGAACATATTTTAACATCAAATTAAATTGAACTAAATACTACAATGAATAAAATCCATTTATTTTATGCAAGGCAAAAGGCGTTTCCATCATGCGAACTGACTGATATCTCATTCTTGCATGTTGTGCTGCATAAAATAATATATTTTACAGCACAGTAAAGACTTTATAAATGAAATAAGATGTATACGAACCTTTATTTCGCTGAAGAAGTGCACCAAATCGGCGGCGCTGAGAACTGCCCTCTCCTGTAGAGGACTCAAAAAGCCCACGTTCTGACTGTAACTCAGCAGCTGGGTTGTTTCGTCAAAGACAGGCTTAACCCAGTGGTTGGGTAGAAAAAATAACCCAGCGTTAAAAATGACCCAGCAACTTAGTTACAGAAAAACTACCCAGCACCTGGGTAAAAAAAAAAATATATTAAAAATAACCCAGTAAAACGACCCAACAAGTTGAACGCAGCATTTGGGTTAAAAAAAAAAATAACCTAGCACCTGGGTAAAAATATATATAAAAAAAACAATAAAATGAGCCAAATGGCTGAACCCAGCATTTGAGACAAAAAAACAAACAAAAACAGCATTTTTAGTGTATATGACAAGAACTCAGAGTTAAATAGTGTTAGAACAAATTCATCTTGATAATGTCAGATGACTTTGAAAGGAAGGTATGTAATAGATTACAATCAGCCAAAAATTCAGACAACTGTTAATATGACAATATTTGCACACCTATCAGTACTTTGTTGACCAATTACCAAGCAATGCTTAATTGTGTTCAGTCTGTTGCGTAAAAAGGTTCATTAGCAATTAAAGAAAAAACACTTGAGCAAAACATGATCAGGTCAAAGTGTCTGAATAGTTTTTGGTCCCAATTTATACATATATATAATATGGGTATAATATGTCACAGTTTACTTATTTTGCTATCCTCACTTACATAAATGAACTATAGTGTCATGCACCCACTAGTAAAAAATAAAATAAAATAAAAATTATATCTGGTGTCTGAATAATTTTTGGTTTGACTGTATATATCAGTGTTTTTATTGTGAAGCCTTCTGGGATTCACCATTCGGACCAAGTCTCTTTATAGAAATCAGTTTTACTAAATTAGATTACACTTATCTAACCTGCACACACATCAAATTCTCAGTCATGATACATCTGTGAGACCATAATATTATTAAAAAAGGGCTATCAATAGCAGATTTTAATCTGTAACTGCTCAGTAACTAAACAGCATGTTCCACAAGCATGAATCTAATTTCTAAAGCACATCCACACTGAGATGAGGACATGGAGAGAATAATTTCTGTGACTGTAACTGACATATTACCATCACTCTAGTGATACAATAAGGTGGGCCAATTACATCAACTAATTAAAACAATTAAAGCATGGAGGGCCTGGTATCTAAATTTCTGTCAAGCCTGGAGTCAGCTTATTAAAATAGTCCTTTAATGAGCTACAGACGCTCTCTCAGTGTCTCCTCTTTTGCTGGCCTGTTTCTTCCCTAGAGAGAGAGTCTAACAGGGAGAGAGAATCTAACAGTGTCTGTGCATGGATGAATATCACACGTTACATCACATTTTGATAATACGATTTCATCACCTTTCATTATGTGTTCTGATTACCTGGCTCCACCACAACAAGTACGGTTTATAACTGCCATACAAAATGGGAAATAACGAGAGAGAGAGAAAAGAATAAAAATATATTTAATTTGTGACCCTGAACCACAAAACCAGCCATAAGGGTCAAATTTTTGATATTGAGATTTATACATCATCTGAAATCTCAATAAATAACTTTGGATAGGACAATATTTGGCTGCGATACAACTATTTGAAAATCTGGAATCTGAGTGTGCATAAAACAATCAAAATATGGAGAAAATTTAAAGGTGTCCAAATTAAGTTCTCAGCAGTGCATATTACTAATCAAAAAGTAAGTTTTGATATATTTAAAATCATCTTTACTTAATATCCTAATGATTTTTGGCATTAAAGAAAAATTAATCATTTTGACCCATACAATGTATTGTTGGCTATTGCTACAAATACACCTGTGCTACTTACGGTTTCGTGGTCCAGGGACACATTTAATCTAAAATCTAGTCACACATTGTGCTACATCCATGAGATACTACTTAACAGAAAACAAACCATAACACTTATTTTTGGTTCAGCTTCAGCGTGCAAACAAATGTATGTAACGTTTCAAGATTCCGTAACTTCAGAAAGAATTCTGTTTCGCTGTGAAGTTCCATTGGCCCCAAACACATCATCGCTGGTTTTGAATCTCACTCTCCTGTAGAACATGAGCTCACGGGCCTGCTCCAATGAGATGATAAACTGCCCCTGATTCCATGATTCCAATTTGTAATTTTCCGAGTGCAGAGGTAAGACTAAGACGATTGATCAAATTGAGGAGCAAGTTGAGCGACCCTTCCTTCTCTCTCCTTCTCCCTCTCTCTCTCTCTTGCCCAAAGACCCTCTTTAAATATTCAGCTAGATTTATGAATGGTCACTGTCTCCCACAGCTATTTATATCTCTTATATTGACAGAAACACATTCAGGAAGAGGAATTAAATTTTGGTTTCTGCGAGTGCGACAGGGGAAGTTTGATAGAGCGTAGTCTCACTCGGAGGTGGGGGGCTGAAACGCTTAGATTAATGTATTTTTTGGAACAAAAGTAGACATGGATTTATTCCTATTTTCCCTCTCTTTTTATGAAAAATTCAAATGAAGGTCAATTTTCAGGATTACCTGCCTCTCCGTAAAATGTTTCAGAACATTTATCATAAAGCGAATCAAAAATTAAAGACACAGGAGGCCATTTTACCAGAACCGAAGACAAAGGTTAAAAAAATAGACGTGGCTTTGTTTGATAACTTATAGACTGGCAAAGGTACAGCATCTGAAAGTCATTTGATTTTACGCTCCAGGCGACTGCTGAACCGTCTTCACCTTTAACAATTCAAGTGTCTGCCTTCTCGTGTTCTCCACCCCGGCCCGGTCTCAACCTCAAGCGACATCACAGACACGCCAGTCTGCTGGGACGGCGGACCCCGCCATTCGATCCGATTATTTAGGAAGGACAAAGTGCTTGTGTTGACGAAGAGCCTGCTCGAAAATCTGAGAGTGCAGAAATCAATGTGGATCCAGCGGGCCCCGGAGCATTGATCACGACTCCCTCCGCATTGACAATCCATGCCTTGTTTGGCTATGCGCGTGAATAGGGCGAAATGAGCCTCCAGTGAACGCTTTCTGTACCATCTTCCTCGTGATCCCTGTCTCTCGCCCCCCTTCCTCTGCCTCCGTATTGACACTGTTCCTGCCATGATTTATAATCACACAGTCAAAAGTTTTGAGTGAGGAAGCAAAGTTTGCAGCGCAGGCCCTCAACAGTAAGCAACGCTGGCACAAACAACTTGTGTTTTTTTTTTTTTTATTATTAATTCCCGGGTTTTTACTTTAAGCGATGTTCTTGAGCGAAGGCAAACATCTCGGCTTATAGTTTGCAGTGGAATCAATCCCTGAGAGCGAGAAGACACTCAAATGAGGGTCTCTCATTACGGACGGACATTGTTTGTCCAGAAATCCTTTCCTCCGCACCTTGTTAGAGATGTCCAGCCTGCATAATTGGAGCCGGTGCTGACAGACGCTTCACTGAAAGCTTTTGTAAATGACAAATGTTCCACCTCTCTGGGAAAGATGACCGTTTAAAAGAATGACGTCTCGTTATTGGTCCTGCGGATGATTTGGAAGGCTCTGGCAATCAAGCTGCTCCTAACAGTACCGAAGCGCTTCCCCTGAGCAGAGTAAGAAATCACCTCTCTTCAGGATGTCTGACTCCATTTAAAATGAAGGAGATGCTTAGTTTAGAATAGGTTTACAATAAATAAACAGTCAGTTTATGATTATTTGGAGTTAAATGACTTGAAAACCACGTTGCCGTAAATTGGCCGAACTTTGCGAATCGTTAAAACAAGACGAGGATATCAGAGCAATGAGATAATTAGAGCATTCCGAGTAACCAAAGACAGAAGAGGAGTTTTTTCCCCCTTCAAAACAGGTTAGAGTTGCACATCTGTTTTGAGATGCTCAGGTTCAACACGGACATTCCAAACACAGATGACTTCTCTTTGGGCTGTTTTTGTTTATAACATCTAAGATTCCTCTGATTAGCTTGTCACTTTGTTTGGATCCAGGGTAATCAAGTAAAAACCTTCATTATAAGAGTCAGATTTTCACTTGTGTACTGGAAAGAGTTTTGCAGTGATGAATTCCACTTTATAAAGAACCACCTGTTGTGGAGTTTTTAAGGGAAGTGTCACCCTATTGCAACAGAACTGCGTGGCTTTTCCGCATATGCTCACGGATTGCATTTTCCTTATGCAATAAGTGCAGGGTAAAAGAAAAGATGAATGCCTTTGCTATTTATTCACAAATTAAATGTCTCGGATACTACAGTGTGTTAAAGTGTTACTCCTGTTAAAATAATACTGTCTTTTAAGATCCTACTTACAAAAAGGAGTAAAAGCAAAGCTGTGATTTGTGAACTCGATGAATGACAATGAACCATAAAGTCCAACCTGATCTGATACATATTTTACGAGGTAGCTATTTTTATTTTTTTTTATTTTATAATTTTATGCGAAATTGTACATATTTTATGAGTTCCCCAATTCATATGAATTTGTAGGACCTATACAAATCGTACAAAATTGTACGAGTGAGGTTCACCTCGTGAAATTGGTCATGAGACAGCGTTGAAAAGTCACTGAGATACTGAGTTTAAAATGTAAATAACCTTAAATGAACACACTGTAAAAAATAATTTGTTGAGTCAACATAAATTAATTTGTTACCTGGCTGCCTTAAAATTTTAAGTTCAGTCAACTCAAAAAAAAAAAAAGTTTATTCAGCTTGAAATGTTAAATTATACTAAGTGACAACTTAGATATTTGAGTTGATTGGTTAAAATGGGTTATTTACCCATCTGTTAAGTTTAACAAACACAAATATCTAAGTTGTTACTTAGTACAACTTAAAATTTCAAGTTGACTAAACTTATTTGAGTTGACTGAACTTAAAATTTTAAGGCAGCAGGGTAACAAATTACTTTAAGCTGACTCAACAAATTGTGTTTTTTATTTTTTACAGTGCACTTGTACAATTGAAGGTCCTTAATTTTAGGCATTTATACTAGGGCTGTCAAACGATCAATCGCGATTAATCGCATACAAAATAAAAGTTTGAGTTTGCCTAATACATGTGTGTGTATTGTGTGTAATTATTATGCATATATAAATACACACAAATTAATGTTTATATTTAAGAGAAATATGTTATGTACAAAATATTTTTATTTAAATGTAATATAAATTATATAAAAATTATAATAAATACATATACTTGTAAATATTTCTAAAATATATACATAAATGTGTTTGCATTTATATATGCATAATAATAACATACAGTACACACAAATATATTAGGCAATTTCAAAATATATTTTGTATGCGATTAATTGTGATTAATCGTTTGACAGCCCTATAATAGTTATAATTTGTGTATGTGTTTATGCAAAAATATAGCAAGAGCATAAATAAAATCATGTTCAGTTTAGGGAAATACTGAGGTGAACAGATTTATGGCGAGTGTCCTGTGCTTGTTTGCTGGCATCATTAGCTGGGGAGGTGTTTGATGGTGCAGAGGACCTGGGAACCTCATGGTCTTAGAGACACAAGTCACATTCCAGCTCAGCACAAGATGGAACCGAGATAATTAGCAGCTATATTCTAACCATACAATTGACAAAATAAAGATTGGAAAAGTTTTCTCTCAGTGTGTGCTTGTTCATTTTAAGTGTATGACAAAGTGTGATATATTATTGGGACCAATTCATCCTCATATTTTAAATAATTATGTAATTTCAATAATTATGTAACATAAAATAAAATAAAATAAAATAAAATAAAACAATGAATGGGCATTATATATCTGAGACAGGTGGTTGAAAAATTCAGACAGAATTGTGGTATCAGCCAATAGAAGGGTAAATCATCTTTTAAAACAGTTTGGACTAATTTGCACTGATGAATGGTGCACATTAAGACCATGAACGCCTATTAAGGGAGTAAACAGCATCAGTTTTGTCAATTCTTGTTGACCAGTGTATGATTTTCACAGGCTTTGTTGCTCAAGTGTGTCTTAAACTTGCTTAGTGAAGGCACAAAGTTTGGTGCACTTTATTTTACACTCTGTGCAGTCCCTGTATCCGCAAAACTTCACAGAGTGCCACATTTAGTTACCAGTTACTTTAAAAGATGCAGACTCATCTTGTGAGGTGATGAGATTTGCCCCACGGAGCAGGAGACCCGAATGAATCCCTCCTCTTCCTGCTCACAGGCTGATTTAACACCAAGCAGGTCAAAATGCACTGCTTCCTTCCTGTCTGAGAGGAAGCCAGGAGGGCTTCAGGAACCAGAGTACAGTATGTATTTAAAGTGTGTGTGCTTGTTGTATTGTGTTATTTTAAAACAGTGAATAAAAGTACTCTACGTTTGTTTAAATCTTCGTACCGTTCTTCATACCGTAAGTCATAGAATATTGACAGTTACAATTTACAATAAGGTTCATTAGTTAACTACATTAGTTAACATAAATTTCAGCATTTACTAATGCATTATTAAAATAAGTTGTGTTTGTTAACATTAGTTAATGCACTGTGAACTAACATGGACAAACAATGAACGACTGTATTTTTATTAACTAACATTAACAAAGATGACCAAAAGTGTAATAAACGTATTGTTCATTGTTTGTTCATGTTAGTTAATACATGAACTAATGTTAACAAATGAAACCTTATTGTAAAGTGTTACCATATTGACTCTTCCAAACATTTCTGTATTATTTTATGTATTGTCAATTGTCATTCTTCAGCTATTACAATGACACCAGCAATACTGTTCACACACAAAGTAAGCAGGAGCAGACAAAATGAGAAACACAAAGTGTCTTGTCTGAAAAGGTACCAAAAGCATTGTCAAAATAGTCCATGTGACATCAGTGGTTCAACCATAATTTTATGAAGCTACGAGAATACTTTTTTGTGTGAAAAGAAAAAGCTATACAGTTCTTCTCCGTGTCATCATCCTTTAAATTATGCTTGAACCACTGATGTCACATTGCCTATTATGTCGATGTTATTGGTACCTTTCTGTTCCTTAAACGTGGTAGGGCCCTTGCTATCTATGGAGGGTCAGGAAGTTCTCAGATTTCATCAAAAATATCTTAATTTGTGTTTCGAAGATGAACCAAGGTCTTACGGGTTTGGATCGACATGAGGGTGACTAATTAATGACAGGATTTTCGTTTTAACTGTGTTTTATTCTAATAAATTTAAAAAATGCCATTTATTCCTATGATGGCGAAGCTGAATTTTCAGTAGCCATTACTCCAGTCTTCAGTGTCACATGATCCTCCAGAAATCATTCTAATATGCTCAAAAATGATGATGCTCAAAAAAAGATTTGTTGTTATTGAAAACGATTATATCAATGTTGAAAACATTTCTTTTTTGCAGAAACAACAATTTTTGTTTTCAGGATCCTTTGAAGAACAAAGTTTAAAAAAGCACTTATTCAAAACAGAATATCGTTTTGTAACATTTGTAGCACAAATGTTTTTGTGACATTATAAACCTTTAGTGCGACGTTTTAATGCATTTTGCTGAATAATTTTTTCCTTTCTTTCTTTCTGACCCCAAACTTCACAATAACAAGTTCAGGGGGGTGTATTGCTGTTGAAAGTGAAAGCAAAGTGCACAGTTTGAGTTACAGAGTGAGTGTTTGATTTAATTCAGATCCCCCAACTAATTTATTGCAGTACGGCGGAGTTACAACACCTACCTTTTGAAACCAGTGGGTGTGGAGGTAATTCTGCCGAGCGGTCCCTGTTGTTGCTATTATCTGCTTTATTGAACATAGCACTCCGTTTCCACGGCCATTTACATAAACGGAGGAGTCTATATATTAAAGTAGCATCAAATGACTCATGACTTGGGAGAGGGGGGACCGGTGGCCCCATCCCTCTCGCCTCTTTATGCTCCTCTCTGCCTCTCCACCTCTGCATTGCAAAGCCCCTTACATTAAATTGTGATAGATGAAGAGCGGAGGGCATTCATACAAATCAATGACTTTAGTGTATGTGTCATTAGCTTGAGAGATGCAGGCAACGGTCAGTGCCATAAATCAAGCGATGATCGGCCTGTCTGAGACGCAGAGCGGCTCCTCGCACAGCCGCATGCATTAGAAGAGACGAGAAGAGCCGGGAAAGAACAGGAAAGTGGCTCCTCCGCTTATTAGCGGCACGCTTGGTTGGCGTGCGAGCTAACGCGCTGAATGATGCTGTTGTTTTTGTACGTATATGTAAAACTGAGCCGAATCTGGCATATCCCTGATGACCAGGCCAGCCGGTGGATTAATGACTCTGTGCTCTTGCTACTTTGACACCAATACTGATGGCAGAGATCTAGCGACCCAGAACTCCAGAGAGACAGCAGTCAATAGCAGACCCTCTCACCCAGTGAACCACAGCAGGAGAAAAATCATTCTCACTATTTACCACAGAGAATAGCGTTTAATATAGACTAAAATGTGCAAGATTGCAGATTCAGTGTAATTAGACTCAAAACTGTACAGAAGTCTGGACATACCAAAGGATGAACCAGCGAATCATCGCAAGGCCTCGTGCTTCCTGTTTGATGTGAGCGACTCGCAAGACGTTCACCAACAGAACGTTAACCTAAATATATAATTTTGTGTCTTTGAGAACGATTTAACACATTAACACGCACATTATCATTAAAATTTGTTGTCTTTTCTGTCACTTTCACACATCAGACTCTAGTGAGACTTAATCCTGTTTTTTGGTGATTGTCATTTTGTTGGCGCCAATTAAAATTGCAGGCATAATTATTTTTATTGTGCATACTGTCAGTTAAGAACTGCTTGATGGAGATATTTTAAACTTCATTTTCCTAAACAGTAATCACTGCAGTTGTGTATTTGATTTTATTAAATCAAATATAATGTAAGACATGTTTTGTCAGGTAATGTGCTTCCTGTGGTAAATTCTAAATTAACATATATTATTCAAGGTAATAAAAGTAATATTTACTAGAGTGTTAGATTGCACAAAGAAAAACATTTTATTGGTTCAGATCAAGCAGAAATTGCTCCTCAATGTAACAACCGCACATTCCCATTTCTTACAGTGCGCTTTCCCCTTTTGAACTAAACAATGCATGTAAAATTGAGGAGAAAGAGACAAAGTAAGAAAACAAGACCGCAAGAGAACAACAGGTTTTTCAACTTTCATATTTTTATAGAACGGTGAATGACAGCAATCTTCTATTGCTTATGAAACGCATTCATCTTGCTGGTCTAGAAGGAGCGGAGAGGGTTCAGTTTGGAGATGTTGAAATCACACACTTGTGACTCATTTCACATGCTCGTTTTGGAGAGAAAAAGAAAAAGGAAATGTCTCTTAGACTTCAAACAAAATCATTAACATATAAAATATATCAGAGATTTTTTTCTTTATACTAGAGAGTATGGACAAAGCAATCAAACTAACAGCACAGACTGAATTTCCATAGTTTTCTCTAGAGGCCATATCTGCATTTGATCTAAAGAAATTAAAACTAATTATATATTTATAAACACAGTTATATTCATTTTTTTGTCTTTGATGTTTGTGCTCATTTCTGGCACAGAGAAAATTTATCAATTATAATTTTCTCTAATGATACTTCCGTTAAATCATATATTTTGATATGTGCTCTGTATTGTGCTAGTCTGATGTGCATCTAATTACAAGGACGGAGTATATGCTTTGCATACACTAAAATAGTGTAGTTGTGTAGGAATAAACGCAAATTCTCTTCACATTGCACACAGGCACACTCTTGCCGTTCCAGAATACTCATCCCTGCCAAAGAATAAAAAATAAATAAATAAATAAATAAAATGAAAAAAAAAAAAATGGAGGTTATAGTGACTTTTTAGTCATTAATAAAGTTTTTCTTAGAATTGTGAGATATAAACTCACAACTGCGTGTTATAAAGTTAAAATTGTGAGATATAAACATGCAATTCTGATAAAAAGATCACAATTCTGAGATATAAACTCAGAATTCTGAGAAAAAAAGTCAGAATTGTGAGTTTATACCTTGCACCTGTGACTTTATTTCTCAGAATTGCGACTTTATGTCTCTCAATTTTGACTTTATAGCAATTGTGAGTTTATATCACTATTCTGAGAAAAAAGTCAGAATTGCGAGAAAAAAAGTTAGAATTGTGAATTTATATATCGCAATTCTGACTTTATAACTCGCAACTGCACGTTTATCTCACAATTCAAAGAAAAAAGTAAAAATTGTGAGATACAAACTCACATTTGTGAGAAAAAAGTCAGAATTGTAAGTTTTTCATCTCACAATTCTGACTTTTTTCTCACAACTGTGATTTATATTGCACAATTCTGACCATATAATTTACAGTTGCAAGTTTATATCTCACAATTCAGAGAAAAAAAAATTATAATTGCGAGTTTGAATCATGCAATTCTGAGAAAAATATTCTGAATTGCAATATATAAACTCACAATTGCAAAAAAAGTCAGAATTGTCTCGCAGTTGTGAGTTTCTATTACACAATTTTAACTTTATAGCTCACAATTGCGAGTTTATATCACAGAATTCTGAGGAAAAAAGTCAGAATTGTGAATTTATATCTAGCAATTCTGATTTTATAACTCACAATTGCAAGTTTATCTCACAATTCAGAGAAAAAGTCAGAAATGTACATTTTTATCTCGCAATGTGTGACTTTCTATCACACAATTCTAACTTTATATCTCACAATTGCAAGTTTATATCACAGAATTCTGAGGAAAAAAGTTGCAACGTACAATTCTGAATTTTTCTCACAAATGCGAGTTTGTATCTAGCAATTCTGACTTAATAACTCGTAATTGCAAGTTTATATCTCACAATTCAGAGAAAAAAAGTCAGAATAGCACATTTATATATCGCAATCCTGACTTTGTAACAAAGAATTGCGAGTTTAAATTTCAAAATTCTAAGAAAAAAGTTAGAATTGTGGGATACAAACTCGCATTTGCGAGAAAAAGTCAGAATTGTGCGTTTTTATCTCGCAATTCTGACTTTTTCCTCGCAATTGTGATTTTATATTGCACAATTCTGAGAAAAAATGTCTGATTTGCAAGTTTATATCACTCAATTCTGACTTTATAACTTGCAGTTGCAAGCTTATATCTCATTCTCACAATTCTGACTTTATACATATTCAGAATTTATATCTAGCAATGCTGACTTTATAACTCATATCATGCAATTCTGGCTTTATTTCTCAGAATTGTGTTTACAGCTCTCAATTCTGACTTTATAACTTGCAGCTGCAAGTTTATATCTCACAGTTCAGAGAAAAGAGTCATAACTGTGAGTTTGTATCACACAATTCTGAGAAGAAAGTGATGTAAACTTACAATTGTGATTAAAAAAAAAAAAGTCAGAATTGTTTGATAAAAAGTTGCAATTACCTTTAATATATTTTGAAACGGCTTCCATACACTAGCCTGACACATCAATAATCCAGACACCACCTGACCTGCTGCTTACATAATGTCCCCACAACGGTCCCATTTGCAACTCTTCCCCTTACGGTGTCTCTTTCTATATAGCCATTGACACCATTGGACAACGGTATCATTAGCCGATTAGGCGAAACACGATGGGGGCAAGATCCCACAAAGCTGCAAAACTGGGGATTACAGTGAAAAGGTGGGTGATGGAGGCCCTGAGGCGCGATGAACCCTTCCCAATTACTCCATTGTGGGACCTGCGCTCAGAGGGGTCATGCATTAAAGCGAATAAATGTATCTGAAATGATCCCTGAGCCGGAGTTAAACAAATCAACATCCACCCTAGGGTTTAACATACAACTGACTCCCTCTTGGGAAAGGAAGCGAGAGAGACTCCTACCTAAACATATTAGACCATGAAAGCCAGCTTCAAAATGAGCAACTGTGATTGACAGAAAGAGAAAGACAACCGGAAACAGTCTCTTTCCAGAACTCTGGTTACTACCTGCCTGCTTCCCCCGTCCTTCCCTTGTTTTCTTGTATTCCTTTATTCTTGAAGGAGCCTAATTAGCCGTTGCTGAGGGCCTCTTTCTCCCTGCCCTTAAATCAGTAATTGGTTTCAGTGCTGAGACTGTCAAGAAATTAACACATCACACCCTGACAGCAGCTGTTTTTTTCCTCTTATTTGTCATCTGAATCGCCACTGATTTGCCAGAGAGCATAACAAATGAGTGGTTGGTAATCAGAGGCTACTCTCTGGGGTGGAAGTGTGTGAGAGCATTTGTGTCTGAAGGAGACAAGAGCGAGAGTGGGAGAGGAGGAGAGTTAGTGAGGATGTTGATGCCCGGAGATGTTCTCCATGACTGATATTTAACAATTTTTTCACTTGTGAATATGGCCCGCTATGCTAGCTTGTACAGTGTGCGTGTGTGGATTTCCTGTCAAGTGCACAAAACACAGAGAGGTAAAGTGTTAAGATCCATTCTGAGTGGCCAGCTCAAAGCCTCAGGGCTCGACTCATGCAGAGTCAAACTTAACCCCCCTTATGGACGCATTTATTCATCCTTCTCTTCAGTCATTTGTCCAGGGTCAGCAGACAGCAACCGACAGCTTAGAACAATCATGATTTAAGGATTAGAGCACAATCACCAAGTCACTGATAAGACGGCCATTTAACACCACAGATAAGATCAGCACATGACTGGGTGAGGTGAAGGACACGGCTACATTTCCTCTTTAAGAAGTTGAACAACTCATTTAACTCCCCTGTCTAAAATGCCACAACTTCTTTATCTGAATAAAGTATGATGTTAATTATTAAATTAATTGAATAACAATCAAGTGAATTATTATTACTTATTTTAACAGCATAACAACAACTTATTATTTTAGAAATTATTAGATTTATGAGAAAATACATATATAAGAAAATACATTTATAATATATTATGTCATTCATTCATGCATTCATTCATTCATTCAAAAAAAGTTGTAAACATTCCTTGAGCACCAAATGAGCAAATTAGAATGATTTCTGAAGGATCATGTGACACTATTATTATATTAAATAATTAATTTATTAATAATCAAGGTAATTATTACATATTTCAACAACATACTTATTATTTTAGAAAATATTAGATTTATAACAAGAATATTGTCTTATAAATGTCATTCATTCATTCAAAATATGTAAACATTTCTTGAGCACCACAAGAGCAAATTCAAATGATTTCTAAAGGATCATGTGACACTATTATTACATAAAATAATTAATTTAATAATAATCAAGGTAATTATTACTTATTATTTATATATAAGTAAATGTTGTTCTTTTGAACTTTGTTCATTCGTTCAAAAAAAAGGTGAAATTTTATTTTTTTCTTTTAATACAAATGATTACATTTCTAAGAGAAATATTGTGTATATGTATAAATGTATAAAATATGTTTTTTTTAATAAATATTTGTAGTTTTTCATATAAAAATATAAATTAAATTCACAATTTTCATATATTTGTAATTTTGTTTTTTATATGTTTGTCCAGAAAGGATGCATTAAATCTATCTATCTATCTATCTATCTCAAGTAAATGTTGTTCTTTTGAACTTTCCATTCCATTTCTATTACTCAGTCATTCATTCTAAAAAAGGTGAAATTTTAAATATTTCTTGAGCACCTAATGAGCAAATTAGAATGATTTCTGAAGGATCATGTGACACTGTTATTATATTAAAATTATGTATTTTTTAAGTTTATTACATTATAATTATATAACTTGATTACAGATGTTTATTACGTTATAATTATATAACTTGATTATGAATGTAAAATAATAATAATAAAAAAAGAAAAAAAAAATTCTCAAATCTAATAAATATCTGAACATATCTAATATATATCAGGTTTAAATTAAATTTTTAACCCCAGATTTTCACTGTGGTTCCAGACAACTCCACTGTAGATGTATATGATGCATAAGTAATGCTAAATAATATAAAAATGTTACGTTAATTAAGAAAGAGCAGGCTCACAATGTACGTAATCCTTACATTTAAGCATGAAAACGTATTTAACACGCTTTAATATTTAGAGCCTAACATGTTCTCTAATCAGAGAATATTAGATATGCAGATGGTGAGGGTCTGTGAAAGGCAGAGATGTATCCCGCCCGTCCATAAATCCCTCAAACTCTACAGGCAGATAATGGCCCAATTAACCTTTTCAAACTACCACTGTCAGCACAATTTGCCGTGGCTTTTTACGAAATGAACTTCTCTTGGCGGCAAACTGTGTGAGATTTAGATCACAGTGAGGGCCTACCGCCCCTTGCTCATCTCTCAGCGACCCTCCAGCATGTTCTAGTCCCTCAGTGAGCTTTTCAGCTCTGCGTTCTTCCATTTTGCCTACTCGCAGCTCTTTCATGACCAATCCTGTAATCAAGGACACCGGACTAGCGTTAGCTTTTGAGTGGAAGGCTGCACAGGTCAGATTGTAGTCCAGATGAAGAGAGTGGAGAGGGTGGAGGTGGCAGCGAGGCTTAAATTGGCCCTCTTGCACCTGCACGCTTGTGACGCCAATGTCACTCGCTCTGTAGCAGGAAGAGGTCAAGAGGCTCATTGTTACGTCCTCACCTTCTCAAACCAAGCGCTCACCTCAAAGTTCACCGCCATTAGACAGAAGCCGTAGCCGTTCTCAGTTTAAAAGTGCGAAGCTAAAGAAGTTCTCATTAGTCCTCGTAAGACGTAATTACAGAAATACACCGTGATTACACACCACAGAAAATCATTTCTGTACTTGTTTAGCTCACAGACATATCATCTGAGGGTGTTAAATGTATGGAGTGTAAAAATAAAACGCATATTAAGACTATTAGTCCCACGCACATGGTGGCATATCAGCGTGGCTCCGTTTAGCTTAAACAGTTTATCCATTCGAAAATATTATGTTTGTTCACTCGCTTCGTGACATAAAACCACGTTCGCTTTTCGCAAAGGTGAGGTTAAATTAAAAAGCACCACCCATAATCTAATAAAGAGACCCGTCTGGAAGAAAGTCGCAGCGGTCTCGTCATTGTCACCTCGCATTAATCAAGCGGTCCGCCGCTTAAATTGTTAGGTGGGCGCAAGGACAGCGAAATAAAAATCTAAAGAAACTGTACAGCGTTGAAAAAGAAAAGCCCGAGTGCAACTGCTGTCATTCAGGAAATATATCCGAGTCTATAAAGTGTTCCCTCGGGTCCTTGTTGTGTCTTTCACTGTCTGTAGGTGTGTACTCACTCCATCTCAGCGCTGTCACACAACACCAACAGTCTATTTGGGTCTTGCATGTTAGCCAGTGTTTGTTTGTGTGTGGGGCTGCATGTGACTGACACCCCGAGGCTACAAATACAGTTATACAAAACAAGGGTGGAAAGAGGCCGCCGTATGATATTTCTTGATTTTGACAAGCGCCCTGCCAAGGTGAAATTGTTTCTGATGTGCTTTTGAGGCGCTTCCCTCTTCCAAAAGCCTTGTACATGAAGTTAGTGTTGTTTTCTACCTCATCTCCTTTTCCAACGTGGCGGCAGGCTGAGGAAGAGAGGTGGCTTTTGCGCCTTCGTGTTTCGCGAAATTGGACTGCCTCTCCCCATTATTGTAAACATCATCCCCGCCGACATGGCTGGCAGTTGCTGTGGCGTCGGACCTGGCTGCCTTGGATACATCTGCTAAAACACATCCATTAAGGCCAAACTACTTTTGATTTACATGTTGAGACTTTTTAAAAGTGTCACATCCAGTGGCATTTGCCCAGACAGCTCGCCTGTGTTGCACAAGCCCAACCGTCTCTCTCTCTCGCAGCCTTTATTTGCTCTTTTTCTTTTTCTTCCTCTCCATTTTTGTTTTTTTTTTTTTTTTTTTTCCCCAAAGGAAGAATTCTGTTTCGTTCAGCACTGGTCACATCACACCAGGCAACCCCTCATGGCTCGGTAAACAACGCTCTTCTCAACTAGCGCTCGCTCCTCTCCCTTTCTCCCTTCTGCCTCATTACTGCATAAGCACAACTTAATGACCTTATCGTCAATGCAGTTCCCTATCACCTGTCACACCAGCAATTAATTTGATTCCAGCTATAAATTATGGCAGATCTTTTCGTTCTTTTTTCCTTTTTGTGTCAGAATGTAATTTATAATGATTAGGGAAAAAAATGTATGTGACATGGGTATCATGAGAAAGGACAACAAAATGCTCATTAAGGATGTAGAAATTGTCCGTGAGGCTTTTGTTGTCTAAGGTCTCGCTGTAATTAAACTTGTATCAGCTAGTTCATAAAGAACAGACAATTAAAGCCACAAGAATGGCTAAACAATAGGCCATAGGTTTGAGCGCGGAGCGCGGCAGAACGTTAGCGATGAAAGTGATAATTAGCTACTTTCGTCACATTAGTTATGGAAGTTATAGAGTAACTTCTATTTGTTCAAATTTCTCAAAACAATGTGCTGAACGGGTGTCGTCGCAATTGCCCCTCGAGTTCTCATTAAAGTCAAACGGTGGCGTCTCGCGCTTCAGATTTTCCTGATGAATGTTCCTCTCAGATCGGAGTTATGAAACGAGCCGTCTCGGCATCGGCACGCATCACGCGTCGGGTTAAAAAGTATCGCTACAGACAGCTTCTCTTTGATTCGTCTGACTGACAAGCCCACCACATCCAGCGCGCCGTTACGTGTGCCATGTATCAATTAGAGACCTCAATCTGATTATAGCTAACTTACTAGACCTTGTGTGTATTACATAGCCGCCTTTAGACACGCTGGAGGGCAATGCTTCATCTTCACTTGGCAAAGATTTTATGAATCCAAGCGATTTCATAAAAGTCCCATTATATCTGAATTTACTGCTGTTATGGCTTACGATACAAATATCTCAGCAAGGTGTGAATGTCGCCAGTGGCTATGCTTGTAAAGAATGAGGCGGTAATATGTAGCGTGTGTGTGGGAGAATATGTTCTGAATGATAATATGACTTCCTTTATATCCTGCTCGCACAGTAGGACTATATAAAAGATACTCATGAATGTATTATGGGTAATGGATTAGTTGAGTGTTTTTATGGACGTTTTGATTCTCACATATGTTAGCGAGCAAATTACTTAGTTTTCACAAAAATGCTCGGGGCAGATCGTCACAACACGGGCGAGTTCATGATTCATTTATTAAAAGGATTTGTCAATGTTACATCAGCCTGAAAAGGAAAAAGAACAGAAAACGAGGAATGTTTCTGCCAAAAGAGCACCGTATAAAACGCCAAAAAAGTCAGAATCTGTGCTGAAAGGGTTGAGAAGGTTACTCCGGATTTCTTTCATTTTGCTCGTTATTTGATCATTTTCATTTTGTCATTGTTCCGACGAGCGCTCGGCGAGGACCTCGCTGGCTTTTCCTTTATTGGGTCATAAAGGCTTGTATGTTATGACCGGTTAAAAGGCGTCACCTTAGATTTCAGCCCCCACACATCAGGAGGATCTCCAGATATGTTTCTAATGTTAAAGCTGAGCACCTTGACCCCATTATTAAGAGAAGTCTTTATGCACAGAGATAAAACCCACCTAAATGTGTGACGAATGCACTGAGGATGCCTTTATGTGACTTCTTCAATCGATAGAATCTTAAATATTTTCCACAATAAAATGAGAATTATGCATCTCGAGCTGATTGAATTATACAGGTAATTGCACATCTCATCATGTTCCCCACCGCCTGTTCACTTGATCTATTAACATAGTTTCCTGATCGTTCTTCCAGCACACAATATATCTGAGATGGGCTTGAGGAGAGGGTCAAGGACACCGAAACTTTTCATTCTCTGGACTAATAAAAAAAAAAAAAAAAAGGAAAAACTCAAAAAAATACAAAAGGAAAAATCAGCTTTGCTTGCCAGTGGCCATTAAACTTAAAAAAAGAACTGCTATGAAAAGCATAAACCTTGGTGAAACTGTAAGAATTATTTAACTTCATACACAATGGCAATGCATATGTGGAATATTCCTCACATTAAACTACCAAAATTAAAAAAAAATGCAACATTTTTGCAACAGGTTTTTTTACTGATGCAAGAAAAAACGTTATATAATTACCACTGCATAAGGACGAAACTATATGTTTTTAACAAAAACAGCGATTCAGTGTGGTGATGAATATTTATGACCTTTACATTTTCTCAATTCACTCGACTTTGACAGATACAAAGTCAATTGTGGACCTTATGTACATCACATCAGAATCTTTAAGTCTGCTGCTTTTTTGTTGTTTTGACTTTCCTCTATAATGAGACATCTTTTGTATCAAAGGAGGAATATGTCACAGTAGCAGCCCAGGTTTCAAGGACAATTGAACTCTATTGGAGAGAAATTAGGTTTGGTCTTCAGCTTATGACAAACTATGGCGCCACTGCACCTAATGACCCTTGTGATGTTCTTCTGAATGGGTCAATGACTAATAAGCAAATATCACACTTAGTATGCCGTTGCTATCGTCTGTCACAATTAAGCTTTTTCCTCCTTTCTCCTCCGTTTGACTTGTTTTCCCCGAGAATTCTGGTAATAACTCAGATGAATGTAGAATTAAGCTGTCCGTGTGCGGTGTTTCTGTAACTGTAAGGCTTTATGAACACCCAGACGTTTTTGCATGTACTTAAAGTCACTTTCAAAATGAAATATTATTCATCAACTAATGCAGTGACCAATTTGAAAACCAATCCGGGCACTATTTAGGAATGCAATTTGCAATTTGCTTATATTAGACAAGATCTAATATTAATAAGAAGAGAAATAATCACATATAGATTTTCACGTGTGCTTATACGAACAATTTTAGTCTTTCAAATGATCTATTATTCTCTTTCTTTGGCTAAATAAGTGTATATGATACCATTCATCAAGTGCGGATGAGGGGCTGACATGTCTTCCCTCTTCCATTCATCATGATTATAGGGTGATCTGTCTCATTTTGTGTCTAAAGCCGTGTGGCCAGCGTTTTTCACCTGCTTCCTCTACTCACACAGTGATTGACATTGTTACATACGTGAACGTTTGCTCTTGGCTTCCGTTTTATGAAAACAGACTTAATGTTTTTTTTTCTTCTTCTTCTTTTCAGAAGATTTGAGACATGTGGAGAAAATGAGCACTGTTTGCTCATTCAAAATAGCATACTCTGCTGCTCAGTGTTGTATAAGAGTGATATACACACACCATGTCAATATACATGCATGTGGACACATATACACGCACTCAGAGGGAGGAGAAGTGAAATGAAGTGTGTAAAGTGCGTAGCAGGCCTGAGCTCATATTCATGCCTTGATGTGTACAGTGCACATAGCATCATTTCTAAACAAAACCTCTAAATAACCTACATTAACCATGAAAAACAAACAAATAAACAAACAAAAAAAGGTTTAAAAATCCAAGGCAACATAATGCATTCAGATTTTAAGTTCTCTCAACTTATGTCTTAACAATTGTACTGTGTTTTGTTCACTACATGCAAAATGCCTCATTTAGCCTTTTAATTTGTCAAGGCAACAACTGATTTCTTACTTAGCAAATCTTCAGTTACTAAAACAATCCTTGAATGCATTGAACAAAATACATCGTGGTATATATATAGTCTTATACACTTAAAAACAGGCACAAAAACTGTTACTAGGGTGGTTCCCCTTTAAAAGGGTACTATATTTTGAGTACTAATAAATACCTAAATGGTACTAAAATGTACCATTCAGGGTAAATATGGTACAAAGATGTACCTTTTTGCTTTTTAACCTTTTATTTCGGGTTTTAGTGACAGCTTCGCACCTTTTTTTTTTTTTTGAGTTAAAAACTCACCCAAAACCAAACCGAAAAAATAAATAAATAAAAAACAAAACAAAACAAATTAAACCTATCTGCTGACATAGATATCCACTGATATTGACAGACACGTCTAAAATGTGCTAGTCGGGACAACATTTGGATACATTTTTGGTGTGACATTTTGGAGTTTTTATGTACTGTAGTATCAAGAAAATTGCATTTATTGAGTATTTGAGACTACATGTAGTTTTCTATAGTAAGAAATATGTAGCCAGTTTTTACAGTGTAGTATTTTTCACATATAGAGTACAACGGGGCTAAAGGTACACCTTAAAAAAAAATAAATAAATGTGCCGTTCACTGTGTCTAAAATGTATAATTGCAGAAAACATACACATTTGTACTGAACATTTATGGAGCAACAGATTTTGTGTGACAATAAATCATACAAGTCGTTGATGTTGATTTAAAATTTTATAAATGTATGATATGGCAAGGGGGCCATTTTACCCCACACATGGCGCACAGAAGCATTGAAGGAGATTTTATAAAAAATGTATACATATGTACAGTAGTAACAATAAATGATATTATATGATATATATATATGATGTGAATAATATCATGGTTTTAAATATGATGGTTTCATTCTAAACATGGTGATTATCTCTAAGATGGACACCCAACATAATATATGATATTTACCATCTGAATCTAACAATGTCATGTCAACAAATGGAAATGTCAACTATCTGTTAATTATTATTTTATTTATTGTGCCTTTTAGCCCTGACAGCAGGGGTGCTTTTTAACCCAAATACCATATTTTTACATATTCTTTTGTTATTTAAAAACTGTTGCTTTAATTATCTTAAACAAAACTGAAAATCATTAAGAAGACATTCGTCTCAAAATATATGTATCCACTTTAGCGATTCTCGCTATTTAAATCTACATTTCAAAAAACATGAAATATTAGATTACGCAAGCACAGAATCAACTTTGCACTGCAGCCCGCGATCGTGTCAAGAATCAGCCACATTTGCACGTGCATCTTGAAAAGCGAATGTTTTAGAAAGTGCTACAGTATGTTTTTGTGCCATCTAGTCATTTAGAGTAAAATAATATCAAAGGCACCTTTTACCCCAGGGCACCTTTTTACCCCAGGGCACCAGGCCCCCTTGTACCCTAAATAAAAACACATTGAGTGCTTGTTAATTTAAGATCAATAACGAAAATTAACCATGGTTTTATTATAGTAAAAGTGTAGTAACAATGTTTTTTTTTTGGCACATTGATTACCACTTGCATAACCATAGTTTTACTACAAATACCGGTTAAACTACGGTTAGTGTAGCAAGACCATGGTTAATTTGTGGTTACCATAATTTAACTATAGTAACCATGGTTTTTTGGTTTTATTTGTAGTAAAACCATGGTTAATTTTCATAAGGGTATGCTTTATTATCTCCATTTCAACATGCTTATGCCAGTATAACCACATTATTGTCAAATTCAAACTCTCTCTCATTATAATCCAATTAGAAGTCAAACTGATGAACCTGCCTTGCCATTTAACCCTGTATGCTTTGAGTTAGAGTGTTTTAGTGTTTCTGCAGAGGGAGTGCACACATACACACACACACACACGCACACACAAATCATATTTCTTCATTTCTGCCAAAGAAAATGCATTTTGTTGGTGCCGCAAAACAATGCTTTACTCAATTAAACATTTGATAATCGAGTCTTAATATCATCTGCAGTCGATATAAGAGACATAGAAATGAACTTCATAATCGCTCTTGTGCCACAGAATATTTCAGGCCGCAGCAGGCGAGAGAAAGAGGCCCTAATGCAGTCCGTATCCACCGCAGCGGCAGAAACGCATTTCCAAACGGCACACACTCACACTCCACTCAACACAGACAATCCATCGCCTGACAATCTGAGACACACGCAGAGATGGAACTCATCTCTCACTTCCTCCTCGTCCGCCTCTATCTGCAATGCAAAATTAACCTCACTTTAATCTGAGCGCGCAGGGGCAGGGTGGAGAGGTGGGGAACCGGGCCCCGATGAAGAGCCGCCAACGACGCAAGAGTTCAAATCCGGTGCGTCGCTCAATTATATTTCCTTGTTTCGCCTGTCCTTGAGAGGAAACCCCTCTGCTCAGCCACATTATTCTAGTCCCATAACAAATGACACCGCAACACCCCGAGCGCGGCGCCGCTACTTGTACGACGAGTAAACGGCGAGTCTGTTTGGCAAAAATGACTTTCTTTTTGATGTAAAGGTGGCACGCGTGTGGCTGCGCGTGGAGGGGAGGATGTGAAATTGTCTAATGCTGATTGTGATTGTCAAGCGCAGGCCGGCCCAATTATATCACTGAATCTTTGTTAAGCAGGCCTTGAAAATGCCTGACAGTATAATTAATCTTGCCATATGAACAAAGAGACCCTGCTCAATAGTATTGAGGACGCTTATTAAAAATACTAAACACCCTCTGCACCCTTTCGAAAATGTGCGGTGGGGGGGTTGGGGGCTTTTGAAATAGCAAGACGCAAGTCATTATCTTTTTGTTTAGCTTTTTTTTTTAATTCGGAGGTGAAATTGATATCAAGGGGGAGGGAGCTGCGATTTTGCAGAATGATGAAAAATGATGCCTGTGAATACGAGATATCATTTTGAAAATGACGCCGCGCTCTCGTGGAGCTGACGATATACTGCTTTAATTAGAATTTTGCAATGATAAGATACCACATCACAGAGTTTGAGGTGTTATCCACAATCCTTTAATTTATAAAATATAACAACATTACACTCACACTAATTGCACTGTGTGTAAAAATGAATGATCTATTCCTGAGGAATGGCCAGTGTTACTAAAACAGAAATATGATGCCTGCTGGTACAGTGTTAATCTATGGCTGTACTTATTCCCTTATGTTCTGCCGCACTCATTTATATGACACTATGGAACTACTGTAAGGTCACAGCTTTCAGACAGATTAGCTAAATAACCTCTTTAAAGACATTCAAGATTTATAACTTCATCAATAAAGGGACCAAAAAAATGAGCAATCAAGGATGAAGAATGATCTCATCAGCAGAGCAAAGGTTAGATGTTAGTGTGCACTTGACGTCAGTCAAAGTCCCTTTAAGGTAAGTCAGTGTAGATGGAGTAGATACAACGTCTAACAATGGTATCAAAAGATGTGCTTCTTTAGCACACACGTATTTAACTGGTCCAACTAATGTGCATGCAGTGTTTTGTGAAACTAGTAAAAAGACTAATTAATTATAATCTGAAATAATTACACTAATCAGTTGAAAATGGGGCAGTTAGCTACACTAAAAACGACAACCAAAAAGTAGCTAGAAAGTTAGTTTAAGTAATGGTGAAATACGTGTTTATAAATTAAATATATACCCTATCATTCAAAAGTTTGGGGTCAGCAATGTTTGAAAGATGTCTTTTATGCTCACCAAAGCTGCTTTTTAAAATTAAAAATACAGTAAGATCAGTATTTTTAAAATTTCAAACATTTTAAAAATATATTTAAATGATTATAAATAATATAATAATAAAAATATTATTATAATATATAACAGAAATAATTATTCCTCCGATAGCAAGGCTGAATTTCCAGCAGCTATTACTCCAGGCTTCAGTGTCACATGATCAGTTGTGTTGCTTTTTTTTTTTGTGGAAAGCATGATTTTAATTATTTATTTGACTTGCTGAATAGAAAATTCTAAATAATAGCATTTATTTAAAATCATTTGTAACATTATAAATGTCTTTACTCTTAGTTCACTCTTACTCTTAGTTAATCTATTTAATAAATCATTGCGGAATAGAAGTCCAATAAAGTTACATTTTTTATAAAATAAAATAGAAATCTTACTCATTCATAACTTCTTAATGCTAGTGTAACTTTGTGATGATGTAATTGAATCAGATTCACGTTTTTGCTGGCACAAAAACAATAGGCTTTTAGGGGTTTTAAAGGGATGAAAATTCTGTCATTAAGTACTCACCCTCAAGTAGTTCCAAACCCATAAGGCCTTTGTTCGTCTTCAGAACATGAACATTTTTTTATTCACGTTCAAGACCCAGAAAGGTAGTAAGGTCATAGTTAAAATAGTCCATGTGACATCAGTGATTCAACCTTAATTTTATAAAGCTATGAGAATACTCTTTATGCACAAAGAAAACAAAAATAACAACTTTATTCAACAATGGGCCCTATTTTAACGAACTAAGCGCATGGTGCAGGTGCACTTAGGGTGTATCTGAATCCACTTTTGCTACGGCATGCCAGGTGGATGGTCTGAAAGGGTTGCACCTATTTTCTTAATGAGTCATGGGTGTGTTTTGGGCGTAACATGCAAGAAATCAAGTCTCATTCCCTTTAAAAGCCAGTTGTGCTTGCACCATAGTGGATTCGCTATTTACATGGCGGAATTTGCCAGAGCAAGGAGTGAATGCTTCTCCAGAGAGGAAACGGATCTACTCATGCGCAAGGTTAAAGAGTACACAATAATAATCTTTTTTTACGTTGTAATCCTTTCATTCTTAATATTTGGCATGTTTGTGTGTTTCTGCCCATCCCTGTGTGTGTAATAAGCAGAGTGTACGCGCATTGTGTACCCACCTATGGGAGCGTATTACTAATGCGTCAAATAAAAACAAATAAAAAAAATAAGTAAATCCTGTGGCAACTGACTTTAGACAAGGTCAATGATGCAATCATTTTCAGTTGCCTCAAAATAGCAACGCGCCAACAATGCGCCTGAACACACCTTGTTTTCAGACTAGCACACCCATGGGCGAACAGCTGCGAGTGCATTTGCTATTTAAACAATGTGGTGCTGACTTGAAAATGATAACTGCGTCAGGCTGAAACTAGCGTTGCACTTGCGTTGCGTCTGGTATCGCATTGTGCCGCGTGTATGACGAAAAAAAAAAAATCGGTTCACTCCGAGCAGAATCGATATTTTAATGTTTCTATTCCTCTGCTTCCATTCCTGCGTTCAATATTCGCAACGTATCTGGATGCTAAAATATTATTTATTATGTGGTTTTGTACTTCACTTGCATCAGCTATAGCCTATCAGCACAGTGAGGCGGTGGTCACAACAGATTGTACAACAGAGCAGTATAACTTTTTATATGTTTCTTTAACTGTATTTTATTTTGATAATGAACAGGCTGCAATGTTGCAAAAATATGTTGAGGTGTGAGGCGCCAGCATAATGGTCATACCAACGCTGGTTGGTTATAAAGCTAGAAGCAAGACATCATTCAAAACTGTCAAACTTTTGTAAAATAAAGAAAACTAGCATATTTTCAGCCGTTTCATTTTCCTTTCCGTGAACTTTGGATCGCGTCATAATAAACCGAAGCGCTCCAGGTGAATGTGATCTGTTGTATCCATCTTACACTATCTTCAGATAAACTCTCTTTGCCATTGCAACTATGATGAGTTCACAGCGGGCATTTCACACACTTAAGTGTGACAGCAAATTTCAGATATTAAATGGAACGATAAATGGCCATTTCAAATTTTCGATTTTATAAAATGTAATTTCATTTCTGTTTTTGGTTGTGTTCGTGTCAAAAAAAAAAAAAAGGGCCCAAATACCTTCCCTGTCAGTCATGCTACTGTTGTAGCATGTCGAAGGCTGAGAGGAGAGACGGTATTCTGACGTAGAATCCAGATGTGATGGGCCTTGTTTACAAGCAGAGGAATGCACACACATACGTTGTGATACTCTCGTGAACTCGCATCAAAGACTGACACAGAAGGGACGAAATTGTTTTAAAAAAATCGCTATTTTTTTGTTTGTGTACAAAAAGTATTCTCGTAGCTTCATGAAATTAAGGTTAAACCAGTAATGCCACATGGACTATTTTAATGATGTCCTTACTACCTTTCTGGGCCTTGAAGGAATCAACTGCGTTGCTGTCTATGCAGGGTCAGAAATCTCTCGGATTTCATCAAAAATATCTTAATTTGTGTTCTGAAAATGGACAAAGGTCTTATTAGTTTGGAATTACATGAGGGTGAATAATTAATGACAGAATTTTCATTTTTGGGTGAAAAATAAATTAACAATAGGGTGAGCACCAAACTTTAACAGGTAAATAACTACTAAACAACATGCAGTGAATTGAACTAAGTAAACAAACAGGCAAATGGCTCTTTAACTGTAAAGCAGGACTTTGCAATTGCAATGCCTCTATCAAAGACAAGACGGCTTTCTTTAACTGCAAAGTGTGATTCAGTCGCTATATTTAGCATTGAGATTTCTCCCATTCATGTGTACCAGTGGACCATCTCCTCCCCTTTTAACATCTCTGCTCCAGTGTAGCGTAGATTCCCCATGCCTCAGTTCTTCAGGATTACTTAAATCAGTGGAGAGTTCCTCCCCTCCACCTTCCTCCTCTTTTCATGGTTCACAAGGCAAAGCTGCCCCGGCCAACAGCCCTATCAGAACCTCCTCAGTACCGCCACTGGGCCGATGCGAGCAGAGCGCGGGGTGAGATCGAGGGGGCACACAAGGTACCACAGAGGTGGAGATGCCTAATTTAGCAGAAACACCATCTCACGAGCTACAAGCCAGATCAGCCTTGCAACCGCAAAATCATTTTAATATATTCCCAGCGCTACTTGTGAATATTAATTTTAAAAATTAATTATTAATTTTGCCCCTGGCATGGCAAGATATACTCGTTTTAATTAGTGTACCGTACTCCCCTACAATTAAAATATAATTGATGTCCATATATATTGACAGCCGCTGTGATCGCTTTTCTTGCCGGTGTCAACACAGGCAAGGCAGAGATTCTCCCGTCCTCTCCGGTCCATTTAGTCAGCGCCGCTTTTCAGATCCATCCCACCATTTGTGACATAAAGAGACAAAATATGGCCTTGATGCCAGTAATTAGAAAGATAGACACTCTAAACTGAACATTGGGCTTGGCGTTACAAACCGAAGACTTCCTTGCTTCTTTGGCACACAAAAGGTGAATTATTAAAGACTAGTCTGGCTATTTTACGTAATATTATGAAAGTGAAAGACATATGGCTTCTGAATAGTTGTAATCTACAGCATTCACTGCGAAAAAAGAGCGATCAGTACATCATTCAAAATGTCTCTTTTTGTGCTGCACTGAGGAAAGTCAGTCATACGTGAAAGTAAGTAAATCATGACAGTGTTGAGTTCATTGAATTATTGTTATGTTACTACAGGTCGTATTGTTGCACCAATGGTGGAGTAGAAGCAACATGTAGATGTTTGCGTTGTATCTGGGAAATTTAGTGTGATTTGTCGGCCATGTGTGTGCTTCCTTTCCTCTCCATCCAACCTGCTTCCCCCTCTTTCCTTTCCTCTTCCTCTCTCTTTCTGCATGGGGAGGTGGCAGATGGATGTGTGAGAAGCAAGAAATCTGCTTCTGTCCGTGTCAGTTCTGCTCTACAGAGCACTGATAACTGAATAATAATCCCTCTCTCTCACTCTCGTTCCTCTGCACCTCCCTCTTTCTCTTTCTATTCTCAATCCCTTCTCTCCATCTGATCACCCCTCTTTTCTCTTTTACTGTTTATCACATCTCGCTAGTTCATATTAAACTTTCTCTATCAGCTTTCACCATCCACTGTGTTAAAGAGATCCTGTCATCACTTCCTCTCACAGAGCCGCAGGCTGACCAGCAGGAGCACATGTCACAGGGAACGTCTGCAAATGAGCTGTGCAAATAAACATCAAGCTGCTATTTTCTCATTTATATACCTTTTTCTTCTCTTATTAAGCTGTAACAGTGCAGTTCATATGGCATATGGAGAGTTGAGATGTGCAGTTTGAAATCGAGCATCAAATCTCAAAGTATTGAACACAATTGCAGAGTAAAAATGCAAATCCGCTTGTCTAATATAGGCCTGATGCTTCTGATTGGCATGATGGCTGATGGGAAACAGTATGATCATCTCCATTACGACTTTCAATCCTTCTTCTGCCAAAGAGTCAAAAGCACAAGATGAGAATTCACGACATATGCGCATCAAAAATGGTGAAGGGAATGAAAAAAGTGGAATCTTCAGAAGCCATTCTAATGGTGCAGGCAAAAGATTTTAGCATTTAATATTGCATGCGCACTGGGTTTTTGTGCAATTGACCAACATGACATTCCTAAGTGTATAAATGGGTAGCTTTATGATGATAAGATCACTGGCTAATAAGATATTTATGTGACACGCTCACTGACGGATCCATCTCCACGCTGCCTTCTTCACGCTTCAGCAAGCCGGTGAGGATCAAACGCAAATTCACCAAATGGGCTCGTTAAATGGAGAGGAAATTTAATAAATTAGTATTTCTGCTCTCCAAGTCATGAGGAGGAAATCAAACATTTTGGGATTGATAGAGCCCGAATTAGGGTCCTCAAGATACTTCCATTTTTCTTTTTTCTGCTTCTTTCAAACATTCATCCTAAAACATGTTTTGAAATCTGAAATCTGCCATCTCAGCGGCATTTATTAAGGAAAGCTAAAGTGTGGGCAGTGTGTGGGGTTTGAAAGATAAATCTGAGATGTTTTAAGTTTTGATGTTTATACAGGACGTTTATCAGGCACACAGCTCTCACATGTTGTCTGAATTGTTTTATAGGTTTCTCTCGGTCGAGTCTCTTTGTTAATCAGGCCTGTCATGACTAATGCCATGGCTCCTCTCGACATGTTGTGTGTTTACACCACTCATACGCTCGCTGTCATGGTGAGCATAACCCATGGTAATTAGCCTAATGGTGCTAATGAGGGAGCTGACATGAAAAAGCCAGTGTTAGGACAGCATCTGATCGACAGCATTACAGATTTACACACACCGACATGCTTATATGTACACACACACACACACATTGCTACTACTTGCTCATCAAATCAATGATTCTAAACTACAAAAACCGATAGAAACTATAACCTGGAACTAAAATGCAGTTAAAGGAATAGTTCACCCACAAATTAAAATTTTGGCATTATTTACTCACCCTCATGCCGTTCCAAACCTGTGTAAGCTTCTTTCTTATGTTGAACACAAAAGAAGTAAATGACGACAAAATCATTTTTTTTGGCGAAATGTCCTTTTAACCCATCCAGCTGAAGTACACGGTGAATTTAATATATCACACCCTATAAATGATAACGATCACTAATAATAAACTCCTTCAGGGTGATGCAAAACCCTTATCTTGGTTTACTTTGGGATATACTGTATATATAGAATACCACAAATTAAAGGCCTCCAAACAACGATTATTATGTATTTAAAAATCTATTAAGTCTTTGGACTATATACACTACCAGTCAAAAAAGTTTTTGGACAGCAACATTTTTAATGTATTTTTTTTTTTTAAGACGTCTCTTCTGCTCACCAAGCCTGCATTTATTTGATCCCAAAGACAGCAAAAGCAGTAATATTGTGAAATATTTTGTATTTTGAAATGTAATTTATTCCTGTGATCAAAGCTAATTTTTCAGCATCATTAATCCAGTTTTCAGTGTCACGTGATCCTTCAGAAATCATTCTAATATGCTGATTTGCTGTTCAAGAAACATTTATAATTATTATTATTATTATTATTATTATTATCATCAATATTTAAAACAGTTGAGTACATTTTTTTTCAGGATTCTTTGATAAATAGAAAGATCTAAAGTTCAGCATTTATCTGAAACAAAAATGCTCTTGTAACATTATACACTACCATTCTCTCTTTATTTAATAAAATTACAGAAATTAATACTTTTATTTAGCAAGGATGCTTTAAATTGATGACAAAAGTGATGACAAAGACAAAAGATTACAAAAGATTTCTATTTCAGATAAATGCTGTTCTTCTGAACTTTATATTCATCAAAGAAACCAGAGAAAATTAATAAATGTTTTTTGTTTTTGTTTTTTTTGTTTTTTTGTTTTGTTTTTTTGTTTTTTTGGAGCAGCAAATTAGAATATTAGAATGATTTCTGAAGGACCATGCGACTGGAGTAGTGACGCTAAAAATTCAGCTTTGAAATCACAGGAATAAATTACATATACATATTTTTGCTGTACTTTGGATCAAATAAATGCAGGCTTGGTGAGCAGAAGAGACTTCTTTAAAAAACATTACAAATCTTACTGTCCAAAAACTTTTGACTAGTAGCATATAACATATTAATTGCATTTATACAGCAGTTCTTTCTGATCCTCAATATCTGATTGGCTGAGACGTGTGTGATATTTTAGTGATATCGGAACTCCAACGGTTTCACCGTTTGTATCAATCCGCTTGTGGTATTTCTCTCCGCTTGTGGTATTTCTTTGGGTGTCATGGTGGACACCCAAATCCACTATAATTTTATAAGTAATACAGTGTTTGTGTCCTGGAATGTAGTTTGAAGATTTTTGGGCGACAATCAACTTGTTTAGAGTTCAAATATGTGGTCTGTTAATAAAGATAACACCTATTTGCTTTAAAGTTTTTTGAGATGTGAGTTCCAGGGCCAACGGCTGAATCACAGCCTTGCCAATATACAGCCATATCTCATGTATACTCATGTGATATTGCTCATATATGGCATGATTTTTTTAAACATTTATTTCAGATTTCCAAATGCTGTTTATATACACCCCTGACTCTTAATCGGTGAGCATTTGAACCTTCTGTAAAAGTTGCATATGAGTCCTTCAGTTGTCCTTAGTGTGAAAAGACGGATCTCCAAATCATACAGTCATTGTTGGAAAGGGTTCAAATACACAAAAATGCTGAAAAACCAAAGATTTGTGGGACATGAAGGATTTTTCTGAAGAACAACAGGCAGTTTAACTGTTCAGGACAAACAAGGGACTCACGAACACCTATCAGTAAACAAAAAACACTTCAGGTAACAACACAGTATTAAGAATCAAGTGTGTGTGTAAACATTTGAACAGGGTACTTTTTATAAATTCAACTATTGTTTTTTTTTTTTTTTTTTTTTTTTTGGGGACTATATGTGAATTTCTTTTATGTGAAATATCTTATTCAGGTCAGTACTAAATAAACATACATTTTGTATGATCCTCTTATTTTGGTAAAATAATTTATATTTTGCAGATTCTGCAAGGTGTATGTAAACTTTTGACCTCAACTGTATATCCATTATATATACTAATTGTAATACAATATATAGTACACATACACTTTATTATATTACTCTCTATTCTAATATATTACAGTAATACAGTAACTGTAAAATGTGACAATTTGATCATATTCGCACTACATTAACATGAAAGTCTGAGTGATGGAACAGTTGAGTGTGTTTCTGCTTCAGTGTGTGGACTGTAGCACATCCCAGTGCACTGTATGAGCACCATCTGTGTGCAGTGAGCTCTGTGTTCACAGTAGCATACACACTCAAAGAGCGTGAAGGCGCTGTGCACAATAAAAACCATAATGCAAAGAGTGTGTGTGTTTGAGTGGATGAGGACCCAGAGTGCTGCACACATGACACAAGCCATACCCTCAAGTCCATCTGTCACCATGCATGGATATCACGGCAAACCTGCTTTGAAACCCCTCCCTCCCTTCCGCTCTCCCTGTCTACTGTTCTCCCTCTCTCTCTCTCTTCATGTCTCTCTATCTATCTCTCACTATCTCACTCTCCCTCCACCTCTTGTTCCCTTTTCTAAATCTCAAAGGAGCCTGTGTGTACTCTATATTTATTATCCTGGGTGGCACAGTTGATAGATGGGATACCTGCACAATTACAAGGGCACAACATTACCTTTTCCAAGCTGATAGGGTGAAAAACACACTCTCTATCCTCTCGCTCACTGTCTTGTGCTTCAGAAAGGGTGATATTATATTGTGAAGACATCTTCAATTCTAGACAGAAAATACAGACCTATTAACAAAGAGTCTCTGTAACTTAACACAAAATATTTCCCTGTGTGACAATAGAGGGCATTTTGTAGAAAACATAATGGCCTCTCAATTTCAAATCCATTTGCAACAAAGCTCGACTGCAACAAAGAACAGAGCATGGGACGGACTACCTGAGGTAAAGTACAAAAGGTGTGAAGAAAGAAAACAGCAACAGTAACGTTCATAATGTTCCCAAACGCACAGGAAAGTAGCGAAATGGCCACGGGCGTACAAGCGCGACGCAGAGCATTGACACGGGCCCAGAGCATCATATTAAAGGTGTTTCTCTGTGGCACAATGTTAAGGCAGCCAAAGTCGGAGCATTTATCTTTATTCTGCTGAGATTTGTGAAAGGCGAGATTGAGAGGAGGCCGATGATGCAGGGTGTTCCAAGGCGGACATCTTGAAGCGTGATGTTGAGGTATGTTCCCGCTCGGGCAGGGGAGGCATCGACATATAAAATGGTTGTAAATTTGCATTAGGCTCAATCCATCATAGGTGAGAGGGAGAGAGAGTGGGGACAGCGAGCGAGGAGCTGTGTTGTACGCTGTGGAGCAGGCAGCCTCTGACAGATTCCTCTTTAAGTGACTGTGAATGCAACAATTCCACAAATAATTTGTCAAGCGCTGCTGCTGAACTAGCTCTGAACCCTCTTCCCCTCTCTCTCCCTCTATCTCTCTCTCTCAAGGCCACGGCTATAGAGTTGCAATCCTTTTATGGGACAACTCCTAATAAAGGAAAAGAAAATAATTACAGTTTTTGGAGGAAACAGCCAAAGAGATAATACATGCTGCCACAAAAAAAAAAAAAAAAAAAAATCTATGTATTTTTACTATTTATTACTATTAAGCTATTTAATATAAAATATAAATATAAAAATATATATATACAAAATACAATGTATTTAATCATTTAAAATCCCACACCTAACATTACAAATTGTTAAACAGTGAGTTGTAGTCTCTTGGATGGAGAAGCAGACATGGTGAGCTGTAACAAAAGCACATGGTTTGTAAACTACATAATGACAATCAGACCCAAATTAGGAGAGCAAATGAGCTGTTTGGGCTGATGGTCAGCAGAAACTTGGCAGCACTTGATTGCATTTTTGTATTTATGAGCTAATTTCACTGGGCACTTGTGTTTACTGTATACTAATACAGCATGTGCTGTCTTTCAGTCATGGTGTGGCTTTTATTTGAGGGCCTTTCAGGGTTTGGCTTGTTTTCTTGTAATTGAACATGCAAGAGAGACAGATATCGCTTGATAAACTGAAGACGTTTGTTTTGTTCTAGAAAAAAAGATTACGAAACCAAATCAAGCAAACTAACATGGTTACAACACAGTCATTTGTATGACCATCAGAGGAATCTCATAAAACAACAATGCAAGGATGTGTTACAAATGGGTTTTAAAAGCCCAAATTGTTTTAAGGGTAGAATCAAAATAGCTTATTGCTTTTATATAATGGTGCCACTATGCTAGTTTGCAGACTGTGTGAGGCTCTATGTAGGCTACATTTACACAGAAAAATGATGCTATTGTCATGAATATGACATGATTCTAAATACAGTTCAGATATAAAAGAGGTTGTCAACCATACAACCAAACTCACACCCTTAAATACACCCTTAAATATTAGGACACAGGTGAGTGAATATGATCATCACATTTCCAGTTTGAACTATCAGTCAGTGTTGCCAAGTCTACAGTTTTCTCACGGAATTGTCTACTTTAACACAGGTTGTTTTTCAAATGTGCAGATTGAAGTGACCCCAGTAATGTGATATTTAGCCCCGGGAATGTGAATTTTAACAGGGGAACCCTGCCAAAAAATGTGTATTTTAACCCTAGAATGCAATTTTTCTAGGGGCCCCCCTCAAAATGCACTTGGGCTAGATTTGAACAGTGATTGGGCGGATTTTGTTGTGAAAACCTGGCAACCCTGCTATCAGGCTTATTATATTTGTCTGGGTACTATAAATACCACACTTTTTTGAGGCCTTCTCTCTGACAATTAACAACTTCCTAGGGTGTTGGTTAGGGGTGTTGCAATATGTCGGTATTTACAATAACCATGATATGTAAAGGGGTCATTGGATGCCCATTTTTCACAAGTTGATATGATTCTTTATGGTCTTAACGAAAGGTCTATAACATACTTTGGTTAACATTTCTAAATGGTAGTGTAAAAAACACTCTTTCACCTAGTGAAAAACAGCTCTGTTCACAGTGAGCCGTTTCGGTGCATGTCCCTTTAAATGCTAATGAGCTCTGCTCACCCTGCCCCCTTTTCTGCGGGGTGAAGAGCAGTTCTCTCCGAGATTGTAAACTTCAGCCACATTTAGCTGCATTTAGTCGCGGAACTTGTCAACTAGCACATTATTAAGAAAGGCGATGTGCAAAGATTTATTAAAAAAAAACAAAAGCTGCATCTCGATAGATTTGCGCGAACATAGATGCATTTAGGTAGATCATGGGGCACATTCCCTTCAAAAACAAAAATAATCCTTTGTGTCTTCAGCGGCTCAGATGCTGGGAGTAAATGACAATTGCTATGTTCATTATTACATCCATCAACCAAAAACCTCAATCGCTTAGGAAACATTCTTGTCTCACACCTGTGTCGAAACAATGGTGGACAGTTTACAGCTCACTCAGGGTCTAAGGTAACATGGCTGTGTCAATCAACAATCGTGGGAACAGCCTTGGTCGATGTGACGTCACACAGCCAAAAATCTGAGAATGGCTTGAGAAAGGAGTAATGATTTATAGGGATTTAAAAAAATAAGCATTGGGTGGATTTTTATCATCATAGGGTGGTTGTGTACACACACTGCCAACAAACATTTATGTTCAAACAACATGTAAAAGTGAATTTTGCATCCAATGACCACTTTAAAAAATAAATATGAATATTGGTATTATTACTACACATATCAATAAATAAATTCTCCAACATAGTAGGTGGCAGTATTGCTCCTTAACCCTGGTTTCCACCCATTTAAAATGGAGAAAAACGACAATGCAATGTGCAGCCACTACTGCTGCACAAAATCATGTCAATGGAGATGACAGACAAAAGCAAAACACTCTACCAGCACCTAAAAACAGTTAGCTCACCAGTGTGGGAGTTTTTTGGATTCTGTGCAAAAAGGAAGTGCCAAACAACAGTAAGTTCTTTATGAATGCTATCGCACAGTTATGGTTACAAAGTCTCTCTCTGCCTCCCTACATTCATATTTTGAGTGAAATAAATATGATACACAGGGTTTTTTTTTTTTTTTTTTACAACTTTAGTTCTCATCAAATTGTCCTGAAGACCACTAGCGATCTAATGGGCATTTATAATGAGACAAAGAATGGCATTCATCAGAGTAAGCACTGAAATATACAGGACATTTGCTGAAACCTGAAAAGTGTGTTTTGTCAGACAGTCCCTAATATCATATGTATCCAGGAGAAAGAAAGGCCCGATATTGTAGTATTCACACAATAATGACCTCAGAGCTCTCCATCAGCAGTGTTATTTATCAAAAACAGGCTGTGAGCGGGGTGAAGGATGTCTCTTATCTTTTCCTGTCAGCAGGGACATTAGTCATGGGAAAGTTTGGCTCCGGTCTAGGCGAAGGGGGTCCTTGTTGTCATTTTAAATTGCTAATCAATCACCAGATCAGGTGCTTCTGTTGACCAGATTACATAGAGGGGTGCCGTGAACACGCAGGGCCATTTGCAGAGGGTTTGGCCCATGCAGATGAGGCCGATTGAGCGGTTTAACATTGTTGATCACACAGTGAGGGATGGGATGAGGGGGAAAGCGAGAAGGAGAGAGAGGGAGGGAAAGAGCCTTAAGCAATGACTTCTGAGAGGGCAAACCGAAAAGGAAAAAATGCTCATTCATCATTATTGTCATGGGCTTTCCCAAATGATAACAATTTGTCTTCATCCTATTTTTAGACAATGAGACACAATAGCCATTTGGCCAGATGGGATAGCAGCCCACCATTGCAATATGTTACCTTTTCCTTTGATGTCGGTGTTTAATTTCATTATTCTGGATGTTTCAATGTCATTACAATCAGCTCTGTTCAACACATTTGGATGCTAAGTGCTAAAGCTACATATTCTTACAGAACGCTAATAACCTTAAAATCACATCAGAAACGACTCTACCTAACATTAAGTTGAATATCTGACCCAGAAAAGCATAAGCAGTGAACAGGATCTGCTTCAGACCAACAGATTCAGTGGGGCAGATAGACTGGGACTTCTGAAAAGCAGGTGGCCAGTACGTGTGGGTCCTTCTAATGGGAAAGAGGAGGTCAAAGTTGTGACTGAGAGGGATGAAGACAAATGATACTGAGAGAAGATGTATAGAAGTGGTATAATTGACATCTAACGTGTGTGCTGACCCTCTGACTCCTGGGGTTCAGCAGGCCACTAAATTAAAGGCCGGCATTAGTTTACCCAATGGGGAGATTCAGATTGAGCCAGTTTGAGAGAACTGAAAATCAATCGCAAGAGTAGTTGAAGTTGAAATTCATTATTTGCATTAAATATAGTAATGTTTTAAAGGTACAGTTCACCCAAAAATGAAAATTCTGCCATCTCACCCTCATGTTGTTCCAAACCCATAAGACCTTTGTTCATCTTTGAAACATGAATTAAAGGAGACAGTTCACCCAAAAAACAAAAAAAAAAAGATGTTTATCTGCTTACCCCCAGGGCATCCAAGATGTAGGTGACTACAACCAAGATTTTTAACTCAAACCATTGCAGTTTGTCACTCATATAATGGTAGTCAATGGCTACCAAATATTTGAGAGTAAAAAAAAAAAACATACACAAACAAAACCAAATTAAACCCTGCGACGATACACTGACGTCCTAAGACATGAAACGATCAGTTTATGCAAGAAACTAAACAGTATTTACATCATTTTTTACCTCTGATTCGTCACGTCACTCATTGTTTACACAGTGCACAATGATGGAAGTCAACCACTAAAAAACATGCTTTTACTACATCAAAACTTTATTTTATTAGTTAATTTCCGTAAGGGCACCTTTACAAATAAAAAGGACACATACAATGATCTTGTTCACATACTTCTGTTCGATGTGAAAAAACCATAGGCACAGCTGATGATATCAGTGGTATGTGATCCCCTCCTGGGTCTCTAAAATCATCAGGGGAAAAATGATCGCTGCAGACCCTCCACAGTTTTAGAAAGTTTATGGGGGTGTTGATATCCAGCCAAAGAGCAAGCAACCATAACTTCAAGCGATCAAGCTCAGAAGTTGGGAATTGGTGAAAAGTCAACAATCCCGCATAAGTTTGCTAGAAAACATAATCTTTTAGCTTTAAATCGATTTGAGCAATCAGGATATGCGCAAGTAAATACCATTTTGAATAGACGTCATACCCATCGTCATATCTCTGTGCAGTGTAAACAATGAGTGACGTATAAGCGCAGATCGCGTACACATGTCACACGCAAGATGCTGTGCATGCGCTCAGGACAGTAAGACATAGCGGTGAATCACAGGTAAAAAATTATATAAATACTGTTCAGTTTCTCGCACAAACCAATCGTTTCGTGTCTTAGGACATCAGTGTATCATCACAAGTTGCAGGGTTTAATTTGTTTTTGTTTGTGTATGGTTTTTTTTTACTCTCAAAGATTTGGTAGCCATTATATGACTGACAGACTGCAACGGTTTGAGTTAAAAATCTTCTTTTGTGTTCTGCTGAAGAAACAAAGTCACCTACATCTTGGATGCCCTGGGGGTAAGCAGATAAACATCAAATTTTCATTTTTGGGTGAACTATCCCTTTAAGATATTTTGATGAAATTTGAAAGTTTTTCTGGCCTTTCTGCAGTAACATTGTAAAATATAGTAATTTAAAACAAATGGTTTCGATTTTAATATATTTTAAAGTGTAATTTATGCGTGTGACGTAGGGCTGCACAATTATGACAAAAATCATAATTGTCGATTATTCCCTTGAAATTGTAATTGCGATTATTATTTACAATTATCACAATTTACATTGATTGGTTAATCACAATGTTGTTCCAGGGTCAACAAAGATGTTGATCCAGGAACATGTCATACTTGGTAAAATCAGGTTCTGTGTGCAGGCACTAGTGTGATGGCAGAACTGGATTTTTAGGATCCATTACTTTACATGTTCATTCAGAAGTCATTCTAATATGCTAATCTGGTGCTTAAGAAACATTTCCTCTTATTATAAATGTTGAAAATAGTTGTATCATTTTTGTGAAAACTGATACATCATCACTGTAAAACATTCTGGACTCTCTGAGAAATGTAAAGTTTAAAAGAACAATACTTATTTGATATAGTAATCTTTAAATAATAATGTAGAGCTGTCACTTTTGATCAATGTAATGGACAAAATCATTACTTTCTTTTAATATTATATACATATAATGCATAGATATAAATTTGTAAAAAAAATAATACAATTATATTACTTTTTTTTTCTCATATTCAAACCCCCTAAATTTAGTGATAAATCTGTTGTGATGTTAAATAAGAAAACAGAATATTGATCTGATTATACTGAATTTGTCATTTTAAACATTATGTTTCTGTCAAATTATATTTTGACGTACACTTGTTTCATTTGCTGTTTGACTTGCCCTCTTGAAATGAACAAATACACTCCTTGCAATCTGGGGATAGTTCACCCAAAAAAATTAACAAATTAAGATATTTTTGAAGTCCAAGAGATTTCTGACACTGCATAGACAGCAATGCAACTACCACGTTCAAGGTCCAGAAAGACAATAAGGACTTTGATAAAATAGTCCATGTGACATCGGTGGTTCAACCATAACGTTATGAAGCTACAAGAATACTTATTGTGCCTACAAGAATACTTATTGTTACAATTTCCTCTTTTCCGTGTCAGTTCACCACAGTAACATATAAAAAATATTCTGGTAGCTTCATAAAATTAAAGTTGTACCACCGATGTCACATGGACTATTTTAACACTTTTGTCCTTTCTACCTTTCTGGGCCTTGAAACTGGTAGTAATGTATGGAGGGTCAGAAAGCTCTCAGAGTTCATCAAAAATATCTTAATATGTGTTCTGAAGATGAACGGTCTTACGGGTTTGAAATGACATGAGGGTGAGTAATTAATGACAGAACTGACATTTTTGGGTGAACTATCCCTTTAATATGTCTGAATCCAGAGATTGTCTTTTGTAAGGCACAGTTGTGTAACCTAAACATACTCTAACTACAATAAAGAAGATGCTCTTTGAATTCCAGACCACATCTTGCAGGTTACTGTAATAACCAGTAAACAAAAGAATACAAGAATACAGCTAAAATAACTAAATAGTGTAAAAACATGCAGTGTAATGGAGCAGTATCTCATCTATAGTCCTGTGGGATTCTGTTTACATGGCTCTGTTAAATCCGTACTGTTTCATGCGAAAATTTCCCTAGCTTCATCTTTGAAAAGCTGGCAGGAACTGATGTCTCTAAACAGTGTTTAAAAACAGATTACTGCATAATTGCCTGTGTAAGGCCCTCTTTAATCCCCTCTCCTGTTCAAATCCACCATGTCACCACCTCCAATCGCAGAGGGCACATCGCCATTAAACGCGTGAGCCGTCGGTATATATGATTCACATTTTAAATGCCTCTATTTTCCTGTCAGTCTCTCACTCTGCCTGCTGACTTTCCTAAAGATGTCATCAAATTCTTATGCCACGATGTGAGTTTGTTCATGATGGCAAATTACGTGAATGAAAGCAGATAGAGAGAGGGAGGAAGTTCTCTCGCACAGAGGTCAGTCTTTGACTCGCCGGATGCAATTAAACAAATGCAGACATGCAGATGAAGTGCCAGTGAAAAGGAAAAGAGTGCACTTTAGACCTTCCTTAGAGAGAAAATAAGAGAGGGGAAAAACTTTTAAGTGAGGAGCTAATGTCATTGACATTTGTTTTTGCATTTGCATTATGGGTCTCTGATTACACTAACTGAACAAGAGTATTCAGCTGGTCATTACAGATAACAAGGGCTTTCTGATGATGCTGTCTAAATCAACATTCAGTTGAATCCAATTTTGGGGGGATAAATTGAATTTTAAACATGATATTATTTAAACAGTGTCAGTGACTCAGCAAAATAAGTCTTACAAACAAAACAGCGATGTCTTAACTGCAAAATTCACTTACTCATTGATTCTTTGCAAAAAAACGAACACTCAGGCCAAGTGTCTTTAATGAGCAGCAGATCCTTCCCTCTCAAGTGTGTGGGTGTGACATGCGATAGACCCCTCCCCTCCACTCCCACTACCCAGCATGCCCTGCTGTATTGGCTAACTCTGAGTGATAATTTATCATGTACCTACTGTGTTCCTCTATTTCAGAGATGAGCAAGGAGCTCTTAAGACACCATTGATTTTTATTTGATTAAATGTCCGCTCGTTCGCAGCAAATTAGCGTGAGTTTAATCAAATCAAAATCGATAACTACTTAATAAAACAGGCCCCATTTACGGTCGAAGTGAGACTTTGGATGGTTTAAGAAAACAAGCTGGATGTAGTTAGGATGTGTGAATATGTCGCAAGGTAAAGTAAAAGCACTGAATTGTATTATTATAAACAGCACTTATAAGCAACACAAAATAACTTTGACTTGTCTCTCATTTTCTTAAAAACAAAACAAAAAAAAATTAGGTTACAGTAGAACACTTACAATGGAAGTCAAAGGAAATAGGGCGGCACGATAATGATTAAACAGTTAATGATTATTTTGCTCAAATATATAATGATTTTGAATAAATTCATGCTGAATTAATTATTGGATTAATAAATAATGATCATTGCATTTATTTATTTTTTTTTTCATCAGAATTATTGCACTTTTTACATAAGCACAAGTCAGCTTGCATGTTTGCTCGCAGATTTATCCGGAGAAAACTGTGCAGCCTGGCTGTATTAAACTTTTATTTGAGCAGAATATCTCAGTAGAGATGCTGAACTCCAGATTACATCTTTGCCTGTGTTTTCAGCTCATTAGTATACTTTTATTTGCCTGTGCACATGGCTGCCAGGTTGGGAAAGTTAAGTAAACCAAAATGTATCAATTTAACAGAAAAGCTCTGATTGGGGATTTACACTCTTGACATCAGGCAACCGCAAACATGAAAACTTGTGGAGGCTTGTTACCAATGCAGGATTACATAAATGCCAAATCAAAATGAATCATTTTCAGGATAAATAACCAGCAGATAATTATGCTTAATAAATGGAGGGAAGCAGAAATAGTGATAATTGTGATAGTGAAATAGTGATAATTATTAAAATATGAATTATTGTGCAACCCTAAACAGAACCAATCTATAAAAGTTAAAATTCTCACAGTTTCAAACGTATATCAACAGGTAAATAATATGTGCATTAACGATTTTAGTGTGAAAAAAATCCCTAAGGTTTTCTGTGTGATGTTATCACCAGTTTCACGTTTTAAACTTGCCAACCAACAGCTAAAACAACTATGAAAAAAATATGAAAACAATTATACAGCTCAAATTAAACACAAGTTCAGGGTTGCCAGGTGGGGTACCCTGTTAAAAAACGTGTTCCGCGGGGTAAAATACACACTTTTAGCGGGGTTCCTCTGGTAAAATTCGCATTTCAGGGGACAAATATCATGTTTTTGCGGTCGCTTCAACCCGTAGACATAAAAACAACCCATGGCAACAGTGTTAAAGTAGCCCAATTCTGTGGGAAAACCACAGACTTGGCAACACTGCACAAGTTTTAACAGAAAAATAGATAGTAAGTACTTTTAGAAACTATGATTTAAAGACTGCTTTTAAGTTCTCCTTATTTACTTCCATTATAAATTATAATAAAGGCACAAGCTAAAATCATTTGTGTGGGAGATTGACAATTTACTCAAATCTACTGAACAAATTTTCCTGAACTTATATTGAACTCAGAATATTCCTTAAAAAAAAACAAACACTAATGCAATTCTTGCAGTACTAGTGTGCTGTTACAGCATTCATGCTGCACTGATCTAATTCACAGGTGGACCACCCCTAAAAAAAAGCTTGTGTTTGACAGGCCTTTCCCATCTTAAACCCCCTCAACTATCATTCATTTTTATTGGCCATCTGCAAGAAGGCCTCTTTGAAAATAAAGCACTACTACTGACAGGTTGAGCAAGCTTAAACATCTCCAGTTTTCTCTTTGGAGGAGACGCTCTGAAGCATCTTGCTGCTGTGCTTTTCATGCGCAGTTTGTACGTCTTTAAGTGTTTTTGACCGTATTTGATCTGGGTTACTTCCCCTGCTATGCCCCTTCATAACACACAACTTAAAGTCCCTTTGGTAAATGTACAAATATATGTGTGAGTGTGAGTGCAGAGTCAAGGATCAGTGCATCAAAAGCCCCTGATAGGCCCTGGCAGTTCCTCAGACAAAGCTGACCTAGATCTATCTAGGGCTCTTAACAGAGAGGTCTTAAGTCCGGCTTGTCCCAGCCACTGTGCCCTCCCTCTCTACAGTGCCTGAGGGCAGGCCTGAAGGAGAGAAAGATCCACAACTCCTATGGGGCTCAAACTATTGTCTCTGTCTGAGCGAGGGCATTTATGAAAGGTTATGGGGGGGAAGCGCTGATGGACAATCATGCCGAAGTGCACTTTTGGAGCTTCTCAGTCAAATGTCAGTAAAACAAATAATAATCCACTCATTCTTGACTCAAGCACGCATTTGTACATTTATCAAAAGAACTTAATGTTCTGAAGGAGTACTAGTGTGAATCGAAAACACTTAAGACGTACAAATTGCGAATGAAAAACACAGCAGAAAGATGCTTCAGAGCGTCTCCTCTACAGAGAAAACTTGAGATGTTAAAGCTTACTCAGCCTGTCAGAAATAGTGCTTTATTTTCAAAGAGGCCTTCTTGCAGACGGTCAATAAAAATGAATGAGAGTTGAAGTGGTTTAGGATGAGAAAGGCCTGTCAAACACGAGCTCTTTTCATTTTTTATTTATTTATTTTTTATTTATTTTATTATTAATATATATATATATTTTTTTTTTTTTTGGTTTAGGATGAGAAAGGCCTGTTAAACACAAGCTTTCTTGTTTTCTTTCTTTCTTTCTTTCTTTCTTCAAACTTTCCAACAATAATTTCCTTGTCCCATCTATTAATTTATTCAAGAATACATTACAGTTGCATTTTGTATATACGATTATTGGATATGCCACTTCTATTACAAAGAGTAAATTTCTAATTAACAGTTAAGACAGTTAAACTGTCCGCTGTTCTTCAGAAAAGTCCTTCAGGTCACACAAATTATTTGGTTTTTCAGCATTTTTGTGTATTTGAACCCTTTCCAACAATGACTGTATGATTTTGAGATCCATCTTTTCACATTTAAGACAACCGAGGGACTCATATGCAACTATTACAGAAGGTTCAAATGCTCACTGATGCTCCAGAAGGGAAAACGACGCATTAGGAACCAGGGGTGTAAACTTTTGAACAGAATGAAGATGTGTTTATTTTTCTTATTTATTTTTTCGCATTTTTCGTAAATATTATATTTTTTGATATTGAACGGTACTGCCTTTCAGAGGCTACAGAAGATACTTTAATGTTTCCCAAAAGACAAAATAAATTAACTTTACCCTGATCTTCAAATTCAAAAAGTTTTCACCCCTTTTTCTCTTAACGCATTGTGTTTCCTTCTGAAGTATCAGTGGACGTTTGAAGCTTGTGTAATAGTTGCATTTGAGTCCCCCAGTTGTCCTCAGTTTGAAAAGATGGATCTCAAAACTTTACAGTCATTGTTGGAAAGGGTTCAAATACACAAAAAAAAAGTTGAAAAACCAAAGAATTTGTGGGACCTGAAGGATTTTTCTGAAGAAGAGCAGGCAGTTTAACTGTTCAGGAACAACACAAGACTCAAGAACAACTACCACTAAACAAAAACAAAATTTAACAAAAAACACTGCTGTGGATCATTTAGGTAACACAGTATAAAAAAAAAATCAAGGGGTACGTAAACTTTTGAATAGGGTCATTTTTATAAATTCAGCTATTATTTTCTCTTGTGGACTATATGTAAATGTCTTCTATGTGAAATATCTCATACAGGTCAGTACTAAAAAAAACATGCATTTTGTATAATCTCTCTTATTTTGGTAAAATAATGAGCATTTTGCAGATTCTGCAAGGTGTATGTAAACTTTTGACCTCAACTGTATATATACACGAGAAATATGTATATATGTACTATTATATAGCATGAAATAGTATTTTATTTTATATAATGACCATATGAAATGACAAGGAGTGCATTTCTAATAATTTACAGACACAATATAGTTTTAAAGTATAAATAAATACTTTTCATTTTAATTTAATTTTAAATAAATAATTAAAAAAATTATTGATTTATTGATCAAATAAGATTTATGTCATCGACCCATATGTTCACTGTGCAAATATGTCTTCAAGATGCATTGTAGGAATTCCTTAATTAACACTAATTCCACAAAACGTTAGATCAGTGCTTCCCTCAGTTCACCTCTTGAAGAATCATTGCCTGTTGTTACTCACATACAGCCCTGTTAGCTCTGTACGGCTCTACCTATCTCTACCAATACACTATCAAGTCAGGTTAACCACTCATAAACCCTTTTTTTCCTTCCTAGTGGCTAGTAAACACAATTTATCTTAATCCCTGCAGTTTTAACAAAGGCTGTCTCCAAAATAATGAATGTTCAATGTAATTAATTAAAGGCGCACTGCAGCACCCTAACCTCTCAAAACAGAAGAAGCTTTTATTGATATCACAATCGACAGCTGATATAATGCTCTCTAATTTGATTTCCACTGGAGCCTTTTTTGTGTAATTACAGTGTTGTCTCTTATCTATTTTTATCACACCGTGTTAGCCATTCGTTGGCGGACACTGCATTTAATATCATTTAAATGAGCAACACTAGCCTTTAATTTCAAAAGACAAGGCCATCTTTTTCATGTTGGCCTTCGTTTTTTCTCCGCCGCAAAATACAAAATAGACCTCGCTCGCTTGCTCTCGTTCTCCCTCTCATTCTCCCTCCCTCTCCCTGGCTCAACTTGTCAGTCAAAACATGAAGCTGACACGCCGGCATAAATTGTTCAAAGTAGTTTTAGGTGAAGAGGAACGGAGATGGGAAGCCAATGTGGATATTTTTTCCCCCTCTCTACAAAAGCCAACCTCAATTTGTGTCAAACAGGGTTAAAAGACCTTGGGATTAAAGCAATAAAGTGGCTGCTGTCAGCCCTGAAACCCCCTCCATCGCTTAAGTGCCAAACTAGAGTTGTTCAATATCATCTCACATTAGATCATGTCATCGCGAGGTGACGGGCATGCATCACAAGTCCCGACAGGTCCGATTTCTGCTGAAGAATTCATCCCTGTCTGGCACAATCAAACCCGACTCTCCTCCGCGCCCATCTGAAATGGGAAATCCAATCTGATTGTGCCGGAGCAGCGTGAGAACACACAACGGGGGGAAATGTGAAATTCCCGTCGGCTGATGAAAACAGAAAAATTTGGGAAATGGAATGTGATGGGGGCCCAACACAAGCGCCGGCCCGCTCACCTGCGTCCTGACGCTCCCCCTTCGAGACAGTGCTAATGGAGCGCTCATATACGCCGACTTGGGAGGAATAATACACTCGGACAGGGGGTAGGTGGGGTTGTTATCTCAAAATTGGAGTCTGAAAGGATGTTTATTTTTATCATTTTCCCACAAAATATCCGCCTTCCCTCCCGCTCGCTCCTCCGGCGGCGCGCATTTTTCATTCACAAAGCAAGCGAGGCTATTCAGACGGCAGGAGTCCACCGACTGCCCGTCGGAATAAATAGAGACCGCCACAGGCCGGCGAGAGAGTGACTGACAGCCGACAAGACCCTGGCTGGCTCGCCGTCACCGGCAAATCCCTCCGCGCACACTCAATGGTTTCTCGGCCTTATCACTCAAGGGTCTGCTAATTCACTAGCCAAGGTTGGACTGATAAGGCTCGCTCCTCGCCGTCCGTTTTACTCGGGAAGGGAGACGGACAGGTCCCCAGGATAAACGTGGCTCGGGCCCCCCTCCGACACGTGTCTGTCTCAATGACACGGCTGCCCGACGGGTTACAATGCACAGTGCCCTTTGAATTAAGGGACGTAAGCGATACCCTGATAAACTGACACTCAGGAGAGAGACGGGAGACGAGCAAAAAAGGGCCCGTTTCAACAGCGTAAGCGGTGTGTATACACACACGCACACAAATAAGGACGCTCGCAGGCCCACTTTTCAGCAGGAAGTGGATCATGCCCAAAATATCAAGTCTGTCAAATAACAAGTGCACGGTGGCATTTAGCAATGTCTGTAACTCTTTCCTGCTCTCATTGCCTGCTCTCTCGCTCGGCTCACACGCCAGCGCACGATGAAATCCACCATCTCCCTAATGAGACAAGATGTCGCGAGTGATGGGCCGCGTCGCAGTGAGAAGCGTTGCGGATCTCAGAGTGTGAATATCCAACTTGAAAGTAAATGGCAAAACACTTGCTGGATATATTCACCACTATATCAGTAAAAGACGACAGCTAAAGAGAGGGGGGAAGAGAGAGAGTGTGCACACAAAATATCTAGCTATTTTCACCAGACGCTGCATTTATTGTATATAATGGAAATATTCAACCCTCTAAATGATTCAGGTAGAGCTGGAGGAGTGCATTACGATTATGGTACAATAATGAGGAAGAGGATCTTCAAAGCAACACGCTAAAGCTAATCAAACACAGTGGTAATCCCGATGATATATGGGCAATTTAGCTATCAGCGGAGCACTTTTTAATTGTCGATTCCCTCTTTGAAATCCCTCTCAAATTGACATCCTACATGTTTCGCACCTAATGCTTTTTATTCTGATCTCTCTTTCATTCTCTTCCTCCGTGACATATTCTTTCATTTCGCGCTGAACCCCGGTCGCTCAGGGAGTCATTTGAACGGCTTTGTTAAACACCTAATAATATTCCTCCGCTCGCAGATACTGGGTTGCCACTCAAATGACCTGCTGTTAATCTTAGAAAGAAGGAAGAAGAGATGGAAAGAGAAGATCAATAGCCATAATAGAAAGTTTTTCAGACGCTATGTGTTTGACAATAGCTCTGGGCAATAGGAGTGTATTGTTTAAACAGTGTTATCTGAAGAGGCTGCTACTGATGCTGACTCCCTCTCTCTCTCTTTTGCTTCCTTATGTTTCCTTTTTATCGTTTAGGGAGGGCAGAGATCTCTCTCAAGGTCTTCCTATTTTCTCTCCTTTGTGATATGAATGAAAAAGAGCAGAACAAAACAAGAGGGGAAGATTACTTAAAAACATCACATGTGTTGTTTCTCAAAGTAGGTTTACGTCTTTGGTGTTCAAGAGACAGAGAAAACAATTATCAAACAGAACTGAACCACCGTTTGGAATTATTACTATTTTTTATTTCATTTTTTATTAATTTAATTACATTTTTATTATTATTTTATTTACATGAGGACAACTGTGCACAAGTCAACAAGTTCACCACCTGCAATACTGTACATAGAAGATAACGCAACTGGCAAATGTACATGACATGCACTAATCATTTGATCCATAAGATATTATTCCAAAAAAAAAAAAAAAACTCTTAAATGCAGTAATACACTACTGTTCAAAAGTAGTGTCAATAAGAAAATAATACTTTCATTCAGTAAGGGTGCATTAAATTGATCAAAAGTGGGAGCAAAGAATTTTACATTTGTCTTATTCAAATAAATTAAATTAATCAAGGGATCCTAGAGAGGGTAAAATAATAAAATTAAATAAAATTAAATAATCCATGCAACACAACCATTTTCAGGATTTATACTAATAAAAAAGTTTCTTCAGCACTAAATGAACATAAGAATAATTTCTGAGAGACAGACAGATAGTAAGATTTTTTGTTGAAAGAAAATAATACTTTGATTCAGTATGGATGCATTAAATTGATCAAAAATGACAGTAAAGACTTTTACCAAATAAATTCTATTTATCAGTCCTGGATAAAATAAAATAAAATAAAATAAATCATTGTTGCCAGAACAACCATTTTCAGGACTTATATTAATAAAAAATGTTTCTTGAGCACTAAATCAACATATTAGAATAATTTCTGAGAAATCATGTGACATTTAAGACTGTAGTGATAGATAGATAGTAAGATTTTTTTTGTGAAAAGAAAATAATACTTTGATTCAACAAGGATGCAATAAATTGATCAAAGGTGACAGTAAATATATTTTTACCAAATAAATTATATGTATTAATCCTAGAGAGAGGGAATCATAAAATAAAATAAAATAAAATAAAATAAAATAAAATAAAATAAAATAAAATAAAATAAAATAAAATAAAATAATAAAGTAATTGTTGCCACAACATTATTATGCAACACAACCATTTTCAGTATTTATACTAATAAGAAATGTTTCTTGAGCACAAAATCAACATATTACAATGATTTATAAAGAATAATGTGACACTTAAGACTGTAATGGCTGCTTTGCTGAAAATGAAGCTGTCATAAAAGGATTTTAAAATAAATTATAATTAAGAACAAGTATTTCAACTGAAATAATATTTCACAGTATTATTGTTACTATTGTTCATTTATTTATTTATTTTCTTAAATAAATGCGTTAGAGACTTCTGTATAAACGAACGAACAAATGAACGAATGAATGAACGAATGTTATTATTATTGTTGTTGTTTTTGTTACTACTACTACTACTACTAGGCCTATAACAAGAGCAACAGTATTTTATGAAAGTGTGTTTATATCAAAAATTGAAAACTCCAGCCCTAGAGGGCTGTTTTCTTGCAGAGTTTACAGTGTTTTATTAAAAGATTCTATTCTCAGCAATGGCACATGAAGCAAACTGCGTGTCACCTGCCACAATAGCCTTGACAAGAGCGCACGCTCTTGTCTATGCACAACCAGTACCAAATATCTGTGGGCAGAAGCATAAAAGGCTGCTTTACCTTGGTGCAATCCTCCTCGTTTGCTTATTACACACCGGCCCTGAAATGACAAATGTGTGTGCTCTTATCACCAATGAATATAGATTCCTGCTGAGCAAAACAGAATATCTTGTAGTTGCACCCGGAGAGAAAGAATAGCGTGATAACATCTGCATAGGTGTTGTTCAATTACTCCAAAGCAGCGTGCCGCAGTTCACTGCAATTTGAACACGCTTTTAATTCATTGTTGATGATGCAAACAGTTTTCAGACATAAGCCTGTCTTGTTTGAAACATGCATCAGTACTTTTCACCTGCTGCAGAAGTGTAGAGACCAACATGTGTAGACAGCGAGGCCTGACCCGACCTGACTTCAACATTTTGCCTACAATCTATCGATTGCACTAAGAGAGCAACTGTTGCAAATCCACCCATAATTCACAAATCTGCCATCTTCCATTCACATGCAAAGGTAACATTTGGTTTTAGAATGGATTCTTTTCTCCATTATTTTAGGTCCCCACTTCTCATCATGGAGATATATAGGTTAATGTCTTTGTGGCATTTCACCAAAAGGCCAGGCTGAATGGTCCCTCCTGCCATATGAATAATTGAAACCAAACTGAGCATTGTAAAAGTGAGCTGGTCACCGGGACAGAGGAGAGACAGGAGATGAAATGAGGTGGACGGCGCACAGCAGAAATACGAGACAAAGGCAAGACATGACAATAAAATGCGTCCAACCTTATATATTGCTAAAAAAATAACTTATTTAGCTCTGATCTCATACAATTCCACACTCCTCATCTTGTCTTACAGATGGAACGTGGCATCTTTGGCCTTTTAGTCAAGTAGACAGAAGACGCAGAGTCGTCCAAACACAGAGATTCATTGTTGATTCCGGTTGACACCCTAAGAGGGAGGGATGCGCGCGACGCAAGTCCTACATCCGATCACTGCATTAGCCTCTCTCGACGCATTAGCCGCTGGCGCTAGCTCTACTTCCATGGACATTCCCTTCCCATCTCGTCCACGCTGCCCACGTCCCCCTGCTCTTTCACACATGGTTCACGTTGCGTCCATCTTCTGTTGACGCTAATGTGACGCAGTGACTCTTAATGATTGGTTCGTCGTGATGAATAATATATTCAGCACACCATAAACATGATAAATTATGTGCAGAGTCTGTGTGTGCTTCATTATACATGAGGCAGCACTTATAAAGGGCGATATAAATGACATTAAAGGCTTAATAAATGGGGTATTGATGAATAATTGACTGCTTCGGCATATCTTTTTGGAGGCCTGTGGTTAGCCTGGCGGGGGCATGTTTTTTGAAGATTAGGGCACATTACTGGAATGATGTGCTAATGTTATCAGCGGCACCGCGTTCGCCGGGCAAAGCAAGATAGAGGGACGTGTCTCCGCACTTCGGGATGACAGCCGTGTTTAGATGTGCTGTCCCCACACTGTTGACTGGCACTGCGCATCAGTCTCAAGTGTGCATGGGCTTCACATCACATTTGCAAGGCTGATATCATACACAGAGAGTCACGACGGAGACGCAGCACTGTGTGTGTGCATATTTTAAGGAATATTTCACCCAAAAACGATCAGTCTGTCATCATTTACTCATGCTCATGTTGTTCTAAACCTGTATGACGTGCTGTTTTTCTGTACAATAGCACTTGCAATGAAAGGAGGATGATGATTTCAAACTTTAAAAAGGACAATAAAACTATGATAAGCTGTCACTTTTACTCTTACATTAAGGCCATTTTCCCAGAATGTGTGTGTGAAGTTTCAGCTTAAAATACCTCACAGATCATTTATTATATAATTTTGAAAATGCCTATTTTGAGTGGAAGCAGAAACATGTTGTTTTCGTGCATGTCTCTTTAAAGGGGTCATCGGATGCCCATTTTCCACAAGTTGATATGATTCTTTAGGGTCTTAATGAAAAGTCTCTAGTATACTTTGATAAAAATTCTCAATGGTTTTGTAAAACAACACCCTTTTTACCATGTCAAAATGAGCTCTGCCAAAATCATCTCATTCTAAGGGGTTGTTCCTTTAAATGCAAATGAGCTTTGCTCACCCCGCCCCTCTCTTCTCTCTGTAGAATGACGATCTTGTTTACTTTAGCTGCATTTAGCCGCTACACTTCCTAACTACCACGTTATAAGGAAAGGCGATCCCAAAGATTCATAAAAAAACGCTTATACACACTTTTGCTGTAAGTGAAGCTGGATCATGAATAATTTGCACGAACATAGATGGATATATGTAGATCGGGAGGCGCATTCCATTCACAAACAAATGTAATCCACTGCATCTTCAGCGGCTCAGATGTCGGGAGTAAATGACGACCACTATGTTCATTATTACATCCAGCAACACAATACCTCAATCGCTCAATCAGAGATATTCTTGTGTAACTTACATCCCTGCTTCGGCATCGAAACAAGGAAAGTTACTGGACTGTTGCAGCTGGTCTGAGGTAAGACGCTCATGTCAATCAACTATCGTGGGAGCGGCCACCGATTATTATGCCGAAATGAGACTATAGTTCCTAGCCATATCGACCTACAAAATTGCAACTTTTCATTTTTCACCCGTCTTTGTACACCATGTAACTACAGAAGTGTCAAGTTTTAAATAGGAAAAATATCTAAACTCTTTGGTCATTTTTGAACGAGATGCTCGCAGTCTAATCGGATTCAATGATCTATGCTAAGCTATGCTAAAAGTGCTACTGCCAGACCCCAAGATCGGCTGAATGGATTCGAAAATGGTAAAACTCAAATGTTTAACTCTAGGGGAGTTGGAAAATGAGCCTATTTTCAAAAAAGGTGTGTTCCTTTAAGTATATATATAATATTTTTGATGATTAAGTATACAAAGTATCTTTTAGCACATTGCCGTTTGACTGCAATGTCACCTCCCTGTCTAATAGTGCACACACCACTTATATGGTTACATAATTGACTTTCCAATCATTATTTTAAATCTGACCGTTTCAATAAATCAAATGACTTGATTCACAAAACCAGTCTGTATCATTCATTTTGACTTGGTAGATCCAGATCAACTCAGTGATTATAGATTGCAGTGACTGTCAGCTCACTAGAGGGAAAGATTATAAGTGTGAATACAATTTAAAGGGTTAGTTCACCCAAAAATAAAAATTCTGTCATTAATTACTCACCCTCATGTCATTCCAAACCTGTAAGACCTTCATTTATCTTCAGAACACAAATTAAGATATTTTTGATAAAATCTGAGAGCTTTCAGACCCTGCACAGGTCAGTGTAACTGACACATTTAAGGCCCAGAAAGGTAGTAAGGACATCGATAAAATAGTCCATGTGACATCAGTGGTGCCGCAGTGTTATAAAGCTACAAAAGCTACGACGAGAGTTCTTTGCTCACAAAGAAAGCTCTCAGATTTCATCACAAATGTCTTTTTTTTTGTTCCGAAGATAAACTAAGGTCTTACGGCTTTGGAACAACATGAGTAATTAATGACAGAATTTTCATTTTTGGGTGAACTATTCTTTTAAAGATTCACTCTGCTCCTCACACAAAAAAAGCTGATATGGCTTGTATGGCTTCAAAAGACCTGACATTTAATGCTGGAGTGAAATGAACCACATTTATAGTGGTTTTGTGTCCTTTCTGAAGCTTAAAATCTTCAGGTTTGTTGTATTTGCATTATGACAGAATCTCACCTTTTGTGTTACATGGAAGAAGGCCATAAAGGTTTGGTAATATGATAATATGAAATGTTTCTTGAGCACCAAATCAGCATATTAGAATGATTTCTAAAGGGTCATGTGAAACTAAAGACTGAAGTAATGGCAGTAACATATCCTGCCCATAGTCTTGCTTACTCTCACTAAACTAAAGTACCACTGCCCAGCACAGGAACAAGGGGGAGTTTCTCTCCTTCAATGTTTGACCGTTTTAACACCCTGCCACTCATTTCCAGTCACACTCATAAATCTCTGGCAAAATGAAGTAAAAGGAGCCCATTACATTCAGATCTGTGGGCATTTAATCAGGCCGATGTGCCACATAAACTTTCTCCTTCTAAACCTTCATCCTTTTTACTGAGATTGCTGAGCTGTGGATGGTGTCGGGATGGGGCGCGGCGCATGACGCTGCTGGGACAAAAAGGGACAAGGAATTACAAAGGACACAAACATTCCCCACTGTGTCTCTCCATGACACGGGTTGTGTTTTGTCAGTGATACGACTACATTGATTTAGGAGGAATTTTGCATGATTGCATTTATCACTCCTGGATGTGGTGAGCTGATTGATGCATCTGGGGATCATAAATGCCAGTCTCTCAGTTCAATGTTACGCACAGTAGGATTTCTGTCACGAGTTAATGATGCCAGATTGTGATTCTGACCCATCACACAACACAGTTTGTCCGAGGTTTAGAGAGAGGATAGTGAAAGAACAAGACGCTTTCAGCTGTATCAAGCGTGAAGGCATTTGTCTGTTTCTGCTGCTTTCACTCAGATGCTTTTTGAGCAGGAAGCTGAGACATCAGTACGGACAGGAGGGTTTCAGTGCTGGCCATGAGCCTGCGGCATACAAACGATGACTCCATCCTCCGCTCTCTCACCATAATCTCTTTGCCTACATTTGCAAACAAAAAAGGAAAGGGAAAAAAAACCCAAAGTAAAGGAATTTTGACATGCAGCTCATCCATGGCCATTTTGTGTCACTTTCCTTCCAGTCGTATTCTCATTAGGATAATGTGATGCTACAAAGTGGCAACAGAAAGTGCTTTCAGTGTTGAGAGTCACTGAACTTGCCATGACCACGTCTTTGTCTCGGCAACACGGCTCACTCCGAGGAGAACGCGTACGTGACAGATGTTTGGAACGAATCCAAGTGACCAGTGAAAAGTCATGTCATTTGTAGAATCATCAGAGACTGATTTGAGAAATCTTGACAATGGTCCTGGCCTCAAAAGAAACACACATGCATACTCAGACAACCAAAAGGTATCTGAAAGACAGTTTCAGACGTTAATACAACCGAAAATGGATTCGTTGATGCATAACAAACCACAATTCCATAACTGTAAAACGGCATCAGAGTATAACAGCATAATATCATAATGTTATTTGACAATGACAATGTTTTTTTTTGTTTGTTTGTTTGTTTTTTTTAATACACAAACTGTGTATTTGTATATTACTGTAAGATACGTATTAGTAAAAAAGATAAATATCCTAACCATTTCTCACAATGCTCTGTTTAGGAAGGGTATGGGAAAGCACAGGAAGTGGATTACATTTTATTTATCTATGTGCATTATATACATGCATTACATATAAAGCTCTACTTTATAACCTTAAAATATACATTGTATACTTATTTGTGTATACACTATTTTTAGTGTATTTTTTTTCTTTCTTAAAAAAAAAATCATACTTTTATTCAGCAAGTACACATTAAATTAATCAAAAGTAACAGTAAAGACATTTATAATATCTATATTTAACATCACATGATTAAATTGCATTTTAAAACTAAATAAGAAAAATTGCAATAATATTATACGATATTACAGTTTGTTTGTTTTTTTTTTCCTCGCAATGCAGCCTTGGTGAGCTTTCAAAAACATTTTAAAAATCTTACAGACCCCAAACTTTTTAACGTCAGTGTAATCTGTATACACTTTTTGGATATATAAAAACAAATTAATTTTGTACATATGTACAAGATGTGTTTTATACTTTCCTGGTATTATTGGATTAATCAACCTAATCTTACAACAATTTGTACATATTTGACACGATGACTAATTCATACAAATTTTACGACTTCACTCGTATGAATTCATACAATTTGTGAGGGAAAAAAAAATAAGTATTCTATGAGATGTCAAATTCATAGGAATTTGTACCACACCTAACCGCACCCCTGAACTTAAAGGTGTCATCGGATGCCCATTTTCCACAAGTTGATATGATTCTTTAGGGTCTTAATGAAAAGTCTATAATATACTTTGGTTAAAAATTCTCAATGGTAGTGTACAACAACACCCTTTTTACCTTGTCAAAATCAGCTCTGCAAAAATCATCCTGTTCTGGTCAAGGCTGCTTTAAATGTTAATGAGCTCTGCTCGCCCCGCCCCTCTCTTCTCTCTGTGGAGTGACGAGCCTGTTTACTTTAGCCGCATTTAGCTGCGTTTAGCCGTGAAACTTGCTAACTAGCAAGTTATTAGGAAGGGTGATTGCATCCCTTACATCCCTGCTCCGGCATCGAAACAATGGAGGTCGGACTGTGACAGCTAATCTGAGGTAAGACACTTATGTTATTGTGGAAGCGGCCTCTGTTGGTGTGACACCAGACAGACAGGCATCTAAGAATGACTCGATTTGAAAAAGGGCATATTATTTTTACAGAATATTATTATTTTCGTTATAGAGTAGATTTGTACATACACTGCCAACACACATTAATGTTCAAACAACATGGAAAAGTGAACTTTGCATCTGATGACCCCTTTAACATCACAGAAATCGCACGAGTGAGGATGTATGAATTTGTACAAATCAGCCACTTTTTAAAATATGTACAAATTTCCTGTGAGATTCCGCTGAATTTGAATTTTGATGTGTGTCATTTTACTATCACATATATGACATACAGTTACTGTTACATTACTGTTACATACCAGTGGAATGTATCAAAAATGTTCAGGTATTTTCGGTAAAAAACTCCCATGTATCAGTACAAGTGTGATCAATGTAGCTGTCTTGGGTGATCTGGTTAGATTTGTATTGTCTACTTCTTATATGAAACGACGTATCATGTATTGGATAAAATTAATGTCTATGTATAACTATTGTTATCCAAGAAAATGTTATAATATGCTTGTTCAATCAGATGAAGCATGTAGAGAAACATGGGTTACTTGTATTAGAGCTTTGCGGTATTTTGATGGTTCTTCTAGTGTTTGGGAGGCCTAAATTGTAACATTTACAGCTATTCATAACCAACGATTAAAAGAAAAAGCACATGGGGCATGGTACGCATCAGTTTTGGAAAACAAGAAGTTTCATGTATATATAGATATTTACAAATGCAAATGCAAATCTTTGTTAGTACAAGAGAGCTACATTGCATCTGTGTACAACATGCAAATGGTACGATCATTGTTTCTTTTTAGATGCTCAAGTCATCATCTAGCTATAGAAAGAGGCAGATGGAGTAATACATAGTGGCAGAGAGAATCTGTAGTTATTGCAAGTTAACATCAAATATTTCTGTGATAGAAGATGAGAACCAGTTTTGTATGATTGCTCTGCGTAAGAAATATTTCGGTGATCTGGTTCTTGTTGGTGATGTTTATAGCGAGGTGTCAAGTGTTAGTGATTTGGGGTATGCATTGAGATTGGCATTGTATATATATCACGGAATGAAGAAACGACCATCTGCCATGTCATGATGATTTTGTGGAACTTTGGGCCGAGGGGCCATATATTACCGAAATAAATCTGAAACGTGAAACATACTGTTGTTTGTCTTATCCTCTTGAGTGTCGTTTGAGCATGAACATCATATGCAAGCAACTTCAAACCATGTGCGGCCCAAGTGCAGTGACTGCGAAAATGGAAACTGCTGGAAGCCGTGGACTCAAGTCAAATTACGTTGCCAAGATGAGCAATTTGTTTTAACTTTTAATGCACTGCTGCATTGTGCAACTGCGTCTTTAATTAGCAGGGACGTTCAGCAAATGAAGCGTGCTTGAAATTGTTTGCTTGCGTTGCCTTTAAAAGACTGCATACTTTTTATGGCCCTCTGTTTGAGTTAACAAATGCTGTCACAAAACTGATCTTTCTGTTACTTCCCCCTCCTCCTCCTTGTCCCATTTGCTGCGCACTGGTGGCAGCAGTGGGTCTGCGCTTGACTCTGTTAATCGGCAGACGACAGCTTAACAGCTTGCGCGAGCATAATTAACGCCGCTCGAAATAAACGTGATGGGGAGGGGGGAAATAAATAAATAATTCAAGCAAATGTGGCAGTCTGCTGACTGTTGTCTCAGGTACGGCTTTACCTGACCAGGCATCTCCACGCTAAACAGGGCCGGGGCAGCGGGCACGCACAGTGACAACCTTAAATTATTCACCGCTTCAAAGCACAACGTGACTATTTAAAAGCCATTATTATGTTTAATAGTAATGACTCTTTCAGGTTTTGCAGAGGAGTGAATAGACTGATTGTCAGAAATCACTTTTGCACCTCAGCTTTTGGAGGAGCGTGATGGGAGCACAATTGCGAGGCTCCGAAAAGATCTGCTGCAAGACTAAAAATATGTTTATAGTTAGATTATAATTGCGTTCCCGAATGACTTTGGGTGTTAGACCGATTTTGTTGTGATTGCTCACAAAACTAAAAAAGAGAACAGTATTTACAATTAAATCTATTTCTTTCTGAAATAAATCACGCAGAGAAAGTGTAAATTATTAAAGAACGATTTTCCCACAAAGTCTAACACTTCAGTCGCCTTCAGTTCACACTTATAATGATATATACTACAAACTAAATTACTTGCTTAAAAATGGAAATATATTAATTAGCTGCTCCAAACAGTATTTATATCGCTGATATTGTTTTGTGAATAAGTTTGTTTCTCGTGTGAAAAATGTCAGCTTCAGTAATAGTCTCTGTCTGAATTACCCTCAAGGTTAATGTCTCCACCCCGGCCTCTTATGTCTGCTGTCACCGGCCGTGTTTACATGCTTCTCTGCTGTTCACGTATGCAACGTTAAGCTCCTCGAACCAACCCAGGGTGAAATTATTGCTTTTGTAGGTGAGCGCGAGTGAGCGTGAGAGGCGGTATCCAAAAATCCCTTAGCATATAAATAAACCAATTCATCACATGCTTTTTGACAAGAATAAACACTAATTTTCCTGACGCTGACCCTGACAAATGGAGCGTCGTGTGAAACGTCCCCAGCTCCGCTATGGTCACCTCGTCAACAATGCCAGCAGGCTAGCGGGGGCTACATTGGCTTTAGCAGCGCGAGGCGCCTAATAAACGGCTAGTGTCAAAAGCGTTGTCAGTCCATTCTTTGCTTGTTTGGGTTCAACTGGGTTGGGAGAGAGAGGCCAGCGAGTGTTCGGCCGTGCTCAGTGGCACCTACGCTCTCACTGGCCTCACCCCGAACAGGCGCTATTGATTTCTGGCCGTGCTGCTCTTTGTCAAAAAATCAGATACAGCGAGGCCCTCTGGACCTCTTCACCTTTTAAAACACATACGCTGTGTCTCTTATGCGGTGGGCGGAGAGGCGTACGGACGTGTATGTGTGTCTGTCTGCTTCTTATGTGTTCTTACGGGAAGGAATGCTGCTCTTTGTTTGATGAGGTTGTAGCTGGTCTTTGAAAATAGATCTGTGTGTGTGTGTGTTCTACAGTGATATTTACTCTTACTGTGTATGATTTCATTGTTAAATATTCAGGCTCGCTTTAAAATAACTTTCTGGAGAAGAAGGATGTTTAATCTGTTAAAACAATTGATTGAGTGTAGGGGCCTAGTTTGAAAAATAAGAGCTTTCTCATCATTTATTCACCATTATGTTGTTTCAAACCTGTATTAGTTTCTGTATTCTGTGAAACACCAAAATGACATTAAGAAAAATGTTACAAAAAAATGTTACGCTCTGATACATGCAAAATATATTTTGTCTTCTGCAGAATAAAAAAGTCAGACACAAATTTTACTTGATATTTTGACAGGTATTATAAAAACCTATGGTTCCACTTTATATTAGGTGGCCTTAACTACTATGTACATACATTTAAATTAATAATTTGATACAATGCACTTATTGTGTACATGCATGTTTTTACATTATACTTATATTTAAAAAATACCTGCATGTAATTACATCTGTAATTAATTTCTGTAATTACACTTATTATACTGTTGATCCATGGAACCTTAACTCCCTTTGAAGAAGTTCACTTCCAGGACAAAAATGTACAGATAATTTACTTATCACCTTGTCATCCAAGATGTTTGTGTCTTTTGATAAGAAATTATGTTTTTTGAGGAAAATATTTCGGGAATGTTCTCCATAAACTACAAAATGCAGTTTAAATGCAGCTTCAAATGGCTCTAAATGATCCCAGCCGAGTAAGAAGGGTCTTATCTAGCGAAACGATCGGTCATTTTCAAAACAAATTGACAATTTATATACTTTTTAACCTCAAATCTTGTCTCATCTCTGCGATGCGCATGCTTAGTCTGTGTAATCCAGGTCAATACAATTAGGGTATGTCAAAAAGCTCCCATCTCATTTTCTTCTTCAACGTCAAAATCGTTCTACATCACAGTTTTACCTTTTTTTGTAAAGGGCGTTTGTTGTTCTTTGCACGTTCACTTTGTAAACACTGGGTTGGTACAGCGATATAGGACATTTTGAAGTTGGGGAAGAAAATGAGATGGGAGTTTTTCGACATATCCTAACTGTATTGACCATGTTGAAAACCTACCCATAACACCAAACCTGTCCCTAACCTTACCCGTATCCAACTTCAATAGCAGCAAAAGTGTTTTGTTTCTAATCTGGCAGTGTTACTATAACTAAAACTAATTAACTGTTTTTGGTAACTGAAATAAAGACGAAATAAAATTGTATATATAATAAGCAACTAGTTAATAGTTAGCTGATATTGAGAATGGTCTCACACTAAAATGTGACCATAAATATTCATTAAAAACTTAGGCCTGGTTTCACAGACAGGGCTTAGCTTAAGCCAGGACTAGGCCTTAGTTAAGCAGCTTCTATAAAAATGCTTTAGAAGAAAACGCTACAGGTGTGCATCTTGAAACAGAACAATGGCACTGACATATTCTAAGATATGTCAGAGCAAGATTTTTTCAGTTTAGACAGATCAAACTTCCATTTTAGTCTGGGACTAGCCTTAAGCCTTGTCTGTGAAACCGGTTGTTAGAGTACTACAATTCAAATAAAAAGCTAAACAGAAATAGGGAGAAAAAAAAAAAGTGCTAAAAGCACATAATAAAATTATTTAAAACTAAAACTAAAATGAAAGCTGAAAATTTCAGTTAAATATAAAAAAATGCTACAATAGCATATATATATAAGGGCTGTCAAATGATTAATTGTGATTAATTGCATACAAAATAAGTTTGAGTTTGCCTAATATGTGTGTGTACTGTGTGTAATTATGATGTGTGTGTGTGTGTGTGTGTGTGTATATATATATGTGTGTATATATATATATATATATATATACACACACACACACACACACACAAACACATTCATGTATACATTTAAGAAATATTTACAAGTACATGTATTTATTACAATTTTTATATAATTTATATTATATATAAATAAAAATATTCAGTACATAACATATTTCTCTTAAATATATACATTAATTTGTGTGCATTTATATATAAATAATAATTACAAACAGTACACACATATATTAGGCAAACTCAAACTTTTATTTCATATGCAATTAATTGCAATTAATCATTTGACAGCCCTGCACTTTGCAAAAAATGACTTTGTATAAAATCATCCTCATCTTGGAGTTCCCCTTTGAATATCCTTTTCCACACACAAGTTACATAATAGTCACTGTGAACTAATAAAGACAGAGCGACTGAACTATTCTAACACTGAAAGTGTTAATATATATTGCTTTTAACAAACAAAAAGATTAAGATGTTGAATAAGGTGCCTAGACATTGCTGGATTACAATAATTAAAAAATGCATTACACAGCCCCTTTAATGGAATGAAAAAGGGCACTTTATATCTACAGAAGACTGAAAATCATATGTTTTGGATGACAAAATGAGCTGAAAATCGCAGCAGAGATTGAATAAAAGTCAGCACAGTGATGTTTCCTTATAAGAGTGTGTTCCTGAGATTTATATGTGCCTAATAACTTCATGAGGCTTCAAAGCAGGCATTGTGTGACATTTTGAAACCACTTTAAGTGCTCGCTTTATATCTAAATAGCAACTTACCTTTAAATAAGATGGAAAATTATGTTTAGTGGAACAAGTCTATGCATTTCAACAGACCTAAAGTGTGTTTACACCATGATTCAAATGCGCAAGTCAGTGGTCTCTTATACGTACGCTCTCGTGTTACAAGAGGTCTGTGTGGTGAGATACACAAGGCTAGAGAGGGAGGAAGAGACACAGAGGAGGTGAGAAAGAGAGAGTATTAGAGGAGGGGTCCACTGTCCAAAGCTTCAGCACCTCTCTCTTTCTCCTGACACAGAGAAAATATTATGCAGCCACTCGAGTCCATTGAATCCTTGTGATTCATTGCCCAATTTGAAACTGCCAAGCTGCTAAATTGCATCAGGTCTGCCAAAATTCATTCCAGGACTGTGGAGGAGATATGAAAAATTAAATGTCATCTCAGTACAGTGGAAAACTTTTACCTCTCAGCGTGCACGCCGCGGAATATGCTACATTCGTAATGATCGATGACGACTCGAGACTACACTTAACCTACTTAGTGATGTCATGTAGGCCGCGGGGGTGTTTACTTTTGAATGTGGCAGGAAGACATAAACTTTATTGGGTACCTGACATGGACACATTCTTCTCCCCTCGCCCCTTCAAAAGAAGTGACTTTCTGTGTTGATTCGCAGATACAAAATTCTTCCTCTTTTCATCTTCCTTTCATCAGACGGCAGTGGGTGGTAGAGGAAGTGAATGATTTAAGACAGAATAGTTGATGTAGGAGAATACAGAGGTCCACGGATACCTCAATACCCACCCTTTCTTCTGTAGTTAGCTAGTGATGTATGTGAGTCACAAAGTGACTGCTAAATATGACTTACTAACCAAAGATCCACAGTAAAATAGTAGATTTTGAGCCAAATAGATTTTAAATACATCCTAACAATCCATCAACTGTTAATTACTAGAATTATGACTTTTTTTTTGGAAAATTTTGAATTTTTTATTGGAATTTTCAATTTATTCCTTACAACTGTACTTTGCATCTCCTAATGCAATTTTATTTCTTATTTTACACCTTCACAACTTTCACACATTCACAATTTAATTCTGAGCCAAAAACTGTCTTTCAACGCTACAGTATTGTTTATTTAAAAAATGGCGTTAAAGGAGAAGTTCACATCCAGAACAACAATTTACAGATAATGTACTCACCCCCTTGCCATCCACGATGTTCATGTCTTTCTTCAGTCGTAAAGAAATTATGTTTTTTGAGAAAACATTTCTGCATTTTTCTCCATATAATGGACTGATATGGTGCCCCGTTTTTGAACTTCCAAAATGCAGTTTAAATGCGGCTGATCCCAAATGCGGTTGTAAACGATCCTAGCCGAGAAAGAAGGGTCTTATCTAGCATAACGATTGGTTATTGTAATAAAAATACAATTTATATACTTTTTAATGGCAAACGTTCGTCTTGTCTTAGGCCCCGATTACACCAAACGCGCTTTTGCAGTGAGAGGCGCCTTTTTTTGGATTGTTTTCTATTGGCAGTGAGCGTTATGTGTGCTGTTTATGCGCCCCGGGCGCCTCGCGTTTTAACCGGCTGCTGCCCCTCGCATTTTTGCCGGAGCACTCTGAGCGCCTGAAGTTGAGAAAAAAGCAACTCTGAGTGGAAAAGCGCTCAACGTCATCACGTTTTTTTTCTTTATCCAATTGAATGAATGGAGAGGCAGGCCTTACATTGTGGGGACGAAAGTTTTACCGTTGCCTAAAAAGTCCGGAGACTGCAGTGATGGAGGAGAAACTTTCGGTGTCTATCGCGGGTTACCCGGAGCTGTATTTTTTCAGGTTTTTGCTGATATGACAGTCTACTAAACAGCTAAAAGCCAAAGATTTTAGAGCGCTCGCGCTATAATCCTTTGATTAGATTGACAGGACGGCTGATTTGATGGTTTCCTAGCAACATAAAAAACCGCAACGCACTGCTCTTTTTTTTAAAAGTCACCAGAAAAAGGCAGTGCGGTGCGCCCTGTGTTTTCAGACATAAACTTTAACATTACTTGTAAATTGTTCTTCTGGAAGTGGAGTTCTCCTTTAAAGGAGAAGTTCACTTCCAGAACAAAAATGTACAGATAATTTACTCACCCCCTTGTCATCCAAGATGTTCATCCAAGATGTCAAGATCTTTCTTTCTTCAGTCATAAAGAAATTATGTTTTTTGAGGCAGTTTGAACTTCCAAAATGGAGTTTAAATGCAGCTTCAAAGTGCTCTAAACAATCCCAGTTAAGTGTCTTACCTAGCAAAATGATCGATTATTTTCTATTTATTCTATTTATATACTTTTTAACCTTGAATGCTCATCATGTCTAGCTTTGTGATGCGCATGCGAACTCTGTGTTCTCCAGGTCAATACAGTTAGGGTATGTAGAAAAAACTCCCATCTCATTTACTCCTCCAATTTCAAAATCGTCTTACATCGATGCAGAACTACCACCCCAGTGTTTACAAAGTGAACATGCAACAAGGGCATAAATCAAGAAATTGAGGCATTTAGATGTAGGCCTATTTACCCACTATTTAATTCAGCTCAGAGGGCCAGCATCAGAGTTATAAATGCATAAATAATATTTTGTCATTTTAAACAAAACAGTGAATACTGATATTTGCATGTATTTTTAAAATAAAGATACTTTAAATGTGAAATCAATACCGCCAGTAAGTGGCAGCAAGTCACAGTTAACTAAGTGAGTCATTGCGATTGAACTGAATCATTCAACGGGTGATTCATTCAAAAACGAAACACTGTTATGTTGCTCAAAGATGCAAAACAGTGCTGTGGCTGTGTTCAGAATAGTTATTTGTTGGCGAAAAACAGCAAAAACAGGCAATATGCTGTCTAAAATGTAAGTTTGTTAGTATTAACTTTTTGTTTATTGATGAACTGTTGCATAAAATCAGTATCACATTTGTAATCATGCTGAGGCACTCTTCGTTTGATATTGACTAACTTTCTGTGTGTCACAGAGAGAGAATGAGACAATAAATAGCATTTAGTCTTTCACAAAACATTGCTAACTTAGGGACATTATAACTAACCACTATTAATTTACGGTCTTAAATATGTCCAGCGTTTATCGGTTTGTGCGTCAGTAATAATGGTCCGTGGGGAAACACAGTGGTCCGTGTGTAGTTACAGTAAATGGACTAAATGATTTTTTGTATTGGAGTTACTGGAGTTACTCGCGGAATCGTTTCAGCCCTAACCCGGATTACACAGAATACTCATGTGCGTAGCAGAGCTAGACAAGACAAACATTTGAGGTTAAAAAGCATATAAAATTTTTTTTTTAGAAAATAACCAATCATTTTGTTATACAAGACCCTTATCATTTAGAGCCCTTTGAAGGTGCATTTAAACTGCATTTTGGAAGTTCAAACTCATGGGCACCATAGAAGTCCACCATATGGAGAACATTCCTGAAATGTTTTACTCAAAAAAACTATTTATTTACGACTGAAGAATGACGCATCTTGGATGATCAGGGGGTGATTAAATTATCTGTCATTTTTTGTTCTGGAAGTGAACAACTTCTTTAAATGTGTTATTAAAAGTGTATTAAGCTGGGATTTGACCTAGGTTTCCTTTCACCATCAACAAAAAAACTACTGTATTTTGCCTTACACGTATAAGTAAGAAACTATTCAATAGTTAAAAAGTGTTTCTGTTTCTCTCTCTCGGTCACCAGGGGTGCCAACTTAGCCAGGACTATAGCTCCGAAAACAGGTGCATGACATCCCTGTGTGCGAGCATGCAAGTGCGGAGTCTGTGTTCCTGTCCGATTAAAAATATCTCTGAGTATTAAACAATTCCTCCTATCATCTTACTACTGCGTCTTACTACTGAAAGGGGGGAAGAAGAAGGGATGGCAGGAGAACAGAGAGAGCAGAAGAGGAGAAGAAGAGGCATACTCTGCATAAGTATGGCGTCCGACTCAGTAATTTTTCTCTGGGGCTTTGTGTTGTACTGACAGCTTCATTTGTTTAAAGGCCCCTGCTCCCACTGTTCCTCGCCTTCTCCGATTATGATAGCTCTCTTCTGTGCATTATTATGGCCCAGCAAGGAGAAAAATACATATTAAAGGGGTTGATATTTGGAAATAAGTGGTTCGACTATGTCTGTGAGACGATGTTCACATGGGGTTTCTGTCTAGTCTCTACCCTCTGTACTATTCAGTCACACACGCACACACACACACACACTGTGTGAAATGTATATGCTGAAATGTATATGCAAATATATATAGTGGTGGCCAAAATTATTAGAACACTAGTATTTTCACCAGCTAAAAAAGTTATTTCTGTCTTTTGCTGTAGTGTGTCAGTAGGAAATATCAGTTTACATTTTCCAAACCTTCATTTTGCCATTAATTGTAATAATCCACTGAGATTTTTGTTTGCACAAGGAGTCTGACAATAGTGCTCCACAGAGATCTGATCTCATCATAATTCAGTCTGTCTGTAATGACATAAAGAAACAGAACAAACTGAGAGAATAAATTCAGAAAGACTGTGGCAACGTCTCCAAGATGCTTCAAGAAACCTACCTGCAAAGGTACCTGAAAAACTATGCTGCTTTAAACACAAAGGATGGTCTCACCAAATATAGATTTGAAGTTAACTGATAAATAAAATGTATTTATGACAGCATCCTCATTTTACAGCATTTTTACACAAGTGCATAAAACTTTTAACAGTACTGTAGCTTTGCAGGTAGGTTTCTTGAAGCATCTTGGAGACATTACCACCGTTCTTCTGGATTTATTCTGTCTCAGTTTGTTTTGTTTCTTCATGTCATTACAGACAGACTAAATGATGATGAGATCAGATCTCTGTGGAGCACTGGCTGTTGTCAGACTCCTTGTGCAAACAAAAATCTCAGTGGATTATTACAATTAATGGCAAAATGAATGTTTGGAAATGTAAACTGATATTTCCTACTGATACCCTACAGCAAAAGACAGAAATAACTGACTTAAAACCATATTTTATCTGGTGAAAATACTAGTGTTCTAATCATTTTGGCCACCAAAATTATTTACTACTAATAATATTATAAATTACATACAAATAATTATATAAATTGTAACAAATGTAACAAATGAATATTTAACAAGATACATAAGATACATAAACATATCAAACATACATTAACTACTGAATATTTACATTTTTTTCTTTAGTCATTTACTATTTTGCTTGGAAAAAATGTGCATAAGGTTTCTGTGAAACGCTGAGGGAGATAGAAAAACTGTGAAAAGGCTTTGAGATCATTGACACAAACGAATATGCAGTTTTTATCAGTTTTAAACAAACCACACACACACACACACAGACGCACACTGAGACACGTATGGCCACATGGATTTGCAGTCTCTCTTTATCCCTCACTCCCTGTATTTCTCTCTCAATCTCTCCCTCTCACTTCCTCTCTCTCTCTCTCTGCCTGCTCGCTGCGAGGCAGCAATATTTATTATTAGGAATATCATTTGTATTAATCATAAGGATAAATGACTGGTTTGGCTATCTGAATGCCTCATTTAGAGAAACTTCGCTCCTGTGTCATTGTTATAAATTACTGGCAAGGCTTTGTTTCACCTGAGGCAGCTCATCCACGCCTCTATGCATATACATATACATGTTTTGTTTTAAAACATTTTCATATACATACAGTATATATAAATACTCTATTCTGATAGTGTCACACTAACACCGTCAGCAAAAAAAAACATTAATTAAAACGTCCTTTGAGGACTATCTGTGTCATTGATGTAACCCGCTCATGGCGAGAGAGCAAAGAGGGAAACAAACTAATGGGTTACATACGTAAGTACATAAGTAGCAAACACCCCCGACTGAACAGCTAAAGATTTGAGATTGAAATTTTCAAATGTGAATTCCCCACCCCCTCTCTTTCTCCCTTTCTCCCTCTCTCCTCCATATCTCTGCGTGATTAAATTATTCAGTGCTACAAACTACAATCATGCTTTATTAAAAATTATTAAAAAATTCTCACTGGGGTGTGCAGATGTGAAAGAATTTATTGCCTGCTTGTTTTTCTCATTTGCATCATTGATTTTGTGGGAGTTTAGCGAGCGATGCTACTGCTCTTTTTTACGCCTCTTTTTTTCGTGAAGGGGGAAATCTTGACATCTTGTCCCATTTGATTAATGACGCACACAGGCTGATTTTATTTACGTGCGTTTATGACTTTTATCGGCCGCAGAAAGTGTGCGTCCCTGCGAAATTAGGAGCGCAGAGCTTCCTGTACTTCTTATTAAACGAGGCGCTCTCATAATGACACGCGGAGCATCTCGTTCGCCCTGGTATTCGTCACTTTGTCCATCACCAAAACACATTACTCAACTTTTTGTGCTTAGTCCCCAAGATAATCAAGCTTTCCTTTCGTCCTCCGGCTTATTTCTGTCTCCCTCGTCGCAAAATAAAGATGGGAGATGTAAGCGTGACTCACAAAATGAGCAAATGAGAAACGCTAAAGTGTGTCTGAACACAACAGGGCTGTTTGTACAGAAAGGCAACATAAAACTGCATCAAATCCTCATCTTGTGTATTACTTAATTTTTTTTTTCCATACATTAAATATACATGTGAAATTTACACTTCAAAGTTCCGCCCATTACGAGAGCCATTACTTATACTTGTTATACGAGTTCCCTATGGCCGCACTATGAATGATTTAACAGCAAGTTACAGTAAACTAAATTCAATTTTCGTTCAAAGCAGCCATCTACAGTGCACTTTGAAGGGAGAGGGAGAGAAAGGCAGCATGCTCACTGTTGAATCCTGAGCAATGACTGGCTACTTTAGCAATTAAAATCCGGGGCAAAGACACAGCGGCTTCGTTTGGCCCAGAGACTGCACCATTCATCATCCCAGCTGCCATAAAATAGCACTAGATGGATTCTTTGATTTTAGCTTTGGAAGAACATAAATCAAAATCTAAACCATGGGCTGTCAGGGCCATCACCAGAATTATCCATTTGAGAGAGAGAGAGAGAGAGAGAGAGAGGGAGGAAGGGAGGGTGAGGAGAGACAGACTTATAGTTCAGACTAAGAGTTTCTCATTGTTTCTCGTTTTGTGCTCTCCTTCTTTCTTTCAATCTCACGCACACGAATGCAAAATGTAAGCGCTCTTGTGTCTGCACTATCCGTGGTGAATCTCCGTGTGTGTGTGTGAGAGAGAGCCGTACGGTAAGTGACTTATAAAAACACCAACAATGGTGCACTGGTGTGTCTGATAAGAGTGTGGAAACTCTCTCTTTATAGTAACACTCTCCTGAGAGCATGTTCGAGACCAGAGCAATTCCTCTCTCACAGGGCAGTGCCACCTTATACCGGAGAGACCGCAGGAAGCTGGATTAAGCTCTATGCACACTTTAGCCCTCCTTTTACTCTTAAACGCCTGCCAAGGTGAGGTGGATTCCCTCCAGCACACACACACACACACACACCCATGCTCCCTGTATTGTTGCTCCCATGAGGCCTTCCTCGGAGCACCAGCAGCCTGGCTAACAGAAGACCTAATTTTAGTGTGGAGACGATGATAAGGAAAGAGAGAACAGGAACAGGAGAATGACTTAAAGAAAGAAAGAGAAAAAAGAAAGGAAGAGGATGAGGGTGTCTCCAGGGCCTTTAACTTCCTCCTCTCCTTGAGTGGGAAAAGACACTCAACTCCCACCAGTTATCAGTCATTATGTTTCTTCTCCTCTTCATTCTCTGCCTTAAAGGGATAGATCAGACAAAAATTAAAATACTGCCATTATTTACTTACTCTTGTGTTATTTCAAGCCTATTTGAATAATCTTTAGACATTGCTCCCAAGCTCCAAAAAAAAAAAAAAAAAAAGAAAAGAAAAAGAAAAACACACCACAAGAGTACCAGAAATTGTTCATGTGAACGGTGCGGTAACACTTTAAATGAAGTTTCCATTAGTTAATGTTAGTTAATGTATTAACTAACATGTATGAACAATGAACAATACATTTATTACAGTATTCTTTGTTAATGTTAGTTAATGAAAAACAGTTGTTCATTGTTAGTTTACTGAACAAAAACTAATGTTAACAAGCACAACTTTTGATTTTAATAATGCATTTGGACGTGATTGTTCTTGAATGTATTGTGACATGTTTGTATATATATGCACCTTGTTTGAAAATCAATGAGGACTAATAAATTATCTAATAAAAATGATCTATTAATGTTAACTAATGAACCTCACTGTAAAGTCTTACCAACATTTCATGTATTCTGAAGCTATATCATTGCTGTATGTCAGGACAAGACCAACATTTAAATTATTCACTGATAATCTTGCCCCACATTGCTTGTGTGAAGTCCATGTTTATACTCAAGAATTGCAAAATAAATAAATACATAAATAAATAAATCCACATACAAGAATGATGTTTCTGATTTAATGATTTTGATGCATTATTTTTGTGTCTCACAAAAATACATAAATTATTAATTAAATAAAGTATACAATGATAGAAACATATTTGGGGGTTAACAGTTCCTTTAAATGTTTTTCATAGTCATTGTTGCAATGTTGGGCAAGATAATCAAAAAGGTTCGAAGTTTTCAGAAAAAAAGCTAGTCACAATAAAACATTCAGGAAAAAAAACAAAAACAACAACAGCTTGTTACATTCCCTAACTGGACATTAGTTAACTTAACATTAGTTAACTTCTTTAGTTAGCATAAACTAATAATGAACGATCTTACCGTATTTATTAATCTTAGTTAATATTAATTTAAAAATTACTAATAGATTGTTAAAAGTTGTGTTTGTTAACATCAGTTAATGAACTATGAACTCACATGAACTAAAAATGAACAACTGTATTTTTATGAACTAATGTTAACAAAGATTAATAAATACTGCAATGTACTGTTCATTATTTGTTCATGTTAGCATGTTACCGAATATTCTATATTGGACAAATCTATATACACAAATATCAATATAACATTACTACTGTTTAACTATAAAGGTGCTCCCATGCATACTGTTGTTTGGTGAAATTTTGCTGATGATATCCAGTCATTTAACCATAGGTGTTGGGAAGGTTACTTTGGAAATGTAATAGGTTACAGATTACAAGTTACTCTATTTAAAATGTAATAAGTAATGTAACTATTTAAATTACGTTTAGTAATATAACTGATTACATTTGATTACTTTTTCTAAGTTTCTAATTAATATTTTCCACTGTTATTCATTTATAACCATTTAAACCAGGAAGGGTTAACCTTACAGCAGCACTCAACACTGATTACTCTCAGACTTTCAAAATCCTTTATCACTTGAATTAAGATTATAATAATTTCATTTTAAAACAGCCACCACAAAATCAGACTTTAGCACCACTTTTTTTACTTTGAAATCATTCGGAGGTTAAATACAGATTTAAAATCAAAAGATATAATAGTAAATACTAACGCAAGAAGTATTCAGATGTAACCCACTTCGTAATCATTAAAGGAGAAGTCCACTTCCAAAACAAAGATTCACATATAATGTACTCACCCCCTTGTCATCCAAGATGTTCATGTCTTTCTTTCTTCAGTCGTTAAGAAATTATGTTTTTTGAGGAAAACATTTCAGCATTTTTCTCCATATAATGGACTGATATGGTGCCCCGGTATTTAACTTCCAAAATGCAGCTTAAATGCGGCTTAAAATGATCCCAAATGCGGTTGTAAACGATCCCAGCTGAGGAAGAAGAGTCTTATCTAGCGAAACGAACGGTTATTTTCATAAAAATAATACAATTTATATACTTTTTAATCTCAAACGCTCATCTTGCCTTGCTCTTCTTGAACTCTGTGTATTCTGGCTCAATACAGTTAGGGTATGTCGAAAAACTCCAAACTTATTTTCTCCCTCAACTTCAAAAATCATTCTAAAATCATCCTACATCGCTGCAGAAGTACCAGCTCAGTCTTTGCAAAGTAAACATGCAAAGAAGAAACACCCTCAACAAAAAAGGTAAAACATTGATATAGGACAATTTTGAAGTTGAGGGAGAACATGAGATGGGAGTTTTTCAACATACCCTAACTGTCACAAACCAGAGAAAAACAGTCCAGGCAGAGTAAAACAAGACGAGCATTTGACATTAAAACGTATATAAATTGTATTATTTTTATGAAAATAACTGATCGTTTCGCTAGATAAAACCCTTCTTTCTCCACTGGGATCATTTACAACCGCATTCAGTATTGTTTGAAGCCGCATTTAAACTGCATTTTGGAAGTTCAAACTCGGGGCACCATATCAGTCCATCATATGAAGAAAAACGCAGAAATGTTTTCCTAAAAAACATAATTTCTTTACGACTGAAGAAAGAAAGACATGAACATCTTGGATGACAAGGGGGTGAGTATATTATATGTGAATCTTTGTTTTGGATTGGACTTCTCCTTTAACATTTTCATAAGTACCTGTAATCTAATTACAGTTTTTTTTCCTCAGTAACTGTAACAGATTACACTTATTTTGTAACTAAATTACAGAATGCTGTTACATGTAAATTACAGAAATTTACTGTAGTATAAGGCTAAAAAAGTTCCCCACATAGATTTTGCTTGTGGTTAAGTCATATGGACTTGTATCACTGACCAACAGAAAGCTGCTTGACTTGAAAGTGACTTCTGTGTGAGCCATGTTTCATATATCGCTACATTATATGGCAATAATTACCCACCGAAATGTTGCTAAAGTGCACCTAAAATGTAATTGTTTGTACTCTTACATTCCAATAAGTCACCAGCTCTTGGGAGCATACAGTCTCTCTGAAATGAGAAACGAGTCTCCAGGTGCTGGACTGTCCTGTCACAAGTCAACTTTGCTAAACTGAACAAAAACACTGCAATAGTTCTAATTTCCACATGAACTGCTTAGCGATTAATAATTTGACGGAGACGCTTGCAGCGGTTTGTTGTGTGTTTGTGCGCGGGGCAATATGGAGGGCAGCTGTCAATGCGAAGACATTTGTCTCTGTCATTGGCTCTCCCCTCCTCTCAGTCTTTCCCTCTCTCTCATCTCATGTGACGGAGGAGCCGTGCCATTGAGCGCCTCACATACCGCCTAAAACTGATAATACTACTGTCGAGGCCAATTAGGAGCTGATTCAATCAAAAATAAAGCAAAGCATAAAACGACCTATTTTAATTCCCCCGGCTCCCCGGCAACATTCAATTACATCTTCCCATGGTACGTTTTTCATGTGCTCCAATTAAAGTCTTATTTAATGTTTAAAGCATATTACTTTTCTTTATTACGCCGGCGAGTAACAAAGTCAGCAAAGGTACAAAAGCCTCTTCCTTTTGTTTTGGGTTTTATTGCCAGAGTTCCTGAAATGAATTACAGAGAAAGTGTGTGAAAGAGAGAGACTGCTGAAAGCCATGAAAGGAAGGATGGAAAAAGGAAAGAAGGGAGAAAGGAAATTCGAGCGAGAGAAAGCCATCTGTATCATAACAATTGGGGAAGAAACGAAAAGAAAGCAAAAAACAAAACAACTATATCAGACACTTTTGTTATTAGATTTATATGCTGCATTAAGGCAAATCCACACTTTGCAGATGCTTCATCTACTGTAATATTTGCCTGTTATAAAAATTCCTTGACTTTTCCCCCCCTTCTATTGTTCTGCTGTACTTTGCTGTAATCAGGGAAAACCATCCAACAAGGCTCATATTTCTTGAAGGTGTATCTGCTTCTCTCAGGGATATTAAAGATTTTTAAGCCCTAGAAGTGCAAATGATCTGTGTTGGGACAGTAAAGAAGCTGTTGTACACCATTAATGGTGAACCCATTGAAAAGAAGAGAGATGAAGATAAACCTTTTGTAAACAGCCGTTAGTTCTTTCACAGAAAAGTCTGTTGTCTTCTGTGTCGCATTGTTTTTTTTTTTCCTCTCTACAAAGGGTTCAGAGAGCATAGAGTGGGCTTTTACTATAGACACTCAATGAACACAAGAGAGTCAGTTCATCCCATCTATGAAATGGGCTGTTCATTAGCCCATTGATCAAGTGGTCCCATCCTGTCACCAACATACAGCTGGCCAGCGGTCTAACTCACACACACACACGTGCGCGTTCACTCACGGAACACCTTCCGTCCCACACTGTGGCGGTGAGGACTCTGGTAAGTGGGGTCAAAGGTCGTGTGTAGTAATCCATCTAAGCAGCGTGACAGCAGCAGCTAATAAATCACTCATTCATGGTTTAATCCATCGTCTGTCCGAAGCGCAGACTGGCAAACAATGCACCGGTAACACTGTCTGTCTCTTTCCAAACCCAGATACTCTAACTTACTTCTTCTGCTCCTCCCATTGGGAGCTCTTTGTAAGACGACAATTCTGGTATAGGCTAAAATAACATTAAACTTCTTAAAATAACATTAAACATACTTAAACTTCATCATTAACCTCAATATTTAATGTACGTGCCTTTGGCTTCATTAAAGTAACAGCTTTGTTTGAAAAAGAGCAATACTACTGTATGGATGTGTCTGTAGGCTAAATGAAACTGCCTTTGCAGGCTGTAAACATATGTAGAAAGGTTTCAAGGTTCTCTGCCATTCAAAAGTTTAGAGTCAGTAATCTATCTATCTATCTATCTATCATGGTTTCCAAAAACATATTAAGCCGCACAACTGTTTTCACTGATGATGTTTAAAATCAACATATTAGAATATTCTGAAGGATCACGTAACAATGAAGATTGAAGCAATGACAAAAAAAAGTCAGATTTACCATCACAAGAATAAATTATAATTTAAATTATAGTAAAACAGAAAACAGTTCATTAAAATTGTACTAAAATTTCATAATATTACTGTTTTTTTTCCTGTTTGTTTGTTTGTTTGTTAGTTTGTTTGTTTTATTTTAATATTTTGTACTGTATAAAATAAAATGCAACCTTAGTGAACATAAGAGACTTGTTTTCAAAGCATGAAAAATTAAATTAAATTAAATACGATATAATAACAATAATAATAATAATAATAATAATAATAGTAAAAGTAATAAAATGAAATAAAATAAAAATCAATAAAATAAAATAATTTTTTTGAATGGTAGTGTATATCTTCCAATATTTGAATAACTTCCTGTCTACCACTTGGGTGGTTGGTGAAAGGAATAACATAAGAACTTTAAGCTATAAATTATATTAAAACAGAAAACAGTTCATTAAAATTGTAATAATATTTAATAGTATTACTGTTTCTACTGTTTTTTGTTTGTTTTGCATATTTTGTATTTTATCAAATAAATGCAACCTTAGTGAACATAAGAGACATTTTCAAAGCAACAAAAATTAAATTAAATTAAATTAAATTAATTAAAGTATCTTACCAACTCCAAACTTTTTAATGGTAGTGTATTTCTTTATCCAATATTTGAGTAACTTTCTGTCTGTCACTTGAGTGGTTGGTGAAAAGAATAACATCAGAACTTTAAGCGTATTTCTGTAATCGGGACGAATGGGTTTCAACTGCATTACAATCCATTCCGTGTGAAAATCTCTCTACACTACTAGCTAAACATACTCAACAGTGCTGGTGGAACAGTTTTGAACCTCTAGGCCTCTTAATGTCTCTTACATTCTGATGAACGCAAGTAAACGGAGTAATTTATTTGATAAATGGCCATTTTTTTTCCATTTTAAATGATTTAGAATAATATTTTTTTTTTCCTTCTAGATCTTTAGACATTAGGATGCCTTCATACAAAAATGCTGTCTGTGAAATAATTGACTTACTGGACAGCATGCCTTAGCTTTCGCACACAGCCTGAGACACAAGAAAGGACACTACTTTTATCTCATACAATGAACTCATGTAAAATATGCAGTATTTATGCTGCTTTGGGCCCAGAAGAGTCGGCTATTAGCTATGAAGGAGACTTCTGAGTCTTCCCAACCTTAATTTGTCCCTCTCTATCTGTCGTTCTCACCATTTCCTGAATTCCACTTGTCTTCCGATGCGTGGCGCCTCACCTGACAAAGAAGAGGAGAATGAGAGAGGGATAGAGCGGAAAGAGAAGAAGAGGAAGAGAAGGGCCAGCGGTTGATCTTACAGTTTAATTACCTGCCTTCCTTGTAAGTGCTCTAGCAAGGAACTACATCCCTGGCTACAAAAGACAGCTCTGCTATTCCAAATAATTAAATACTGACCCATTAAAGTGAGAACATGAGGACAGGCTTCCTCTCGTTTTCTCTCTTTCAGCACATCCTCCTCCTCCTCCTTGTGTCCTCACTTCATTGCCTCCATTCCTCTGTCTATTTTCTCCCTCCCCAATCATCCCGTCACCTCCGCCTCTAGGCCAACTTTGTTTAGCATGGACGGCGCCGCCGCTATATTTGTTTGTTGTGATCGTCCCGCTCAGATTGAAAGTCCCGGGGTTAAAACCCCTCAGCGAGAGGGGCTCAAAGTAATAAAACTAGCGATTAGCTATTCCCATCGATGTGTTTGGAGGGGAAGGGGGAGAAGGAAAGGTAGTGGCACCTCATTACGGCACTGCACTTGGCTGCTTTTATCGGTAATTGGACTATATAGGCCTTCATTATAATTTACTTTCTTGGTCCCCCTCCTCCCCTCTACAAGCACCCAAACTGATAATGCAGACAAGCAGAACAGAGTGGGCCTGTTAGTAGCTGTAGAAACTGACACCATTTAATGGCTAATTATAACAACTAAATTAAAGAAGAGGCCCGCAGAGGTAGCAGGATAATACCAGCACTTCACTTAAGAGCATCACCACCATCAGCTGAGGGTGTGTTCACCGATAAGATAAGGGGAACAAATTAAAGTATGTCCGGGACATAAAGCTGGACCGACTACGGACAACGCTGCTTATTTTTCAAGCTAACGTTGATACTGGGTTATACGCTCACAGCAGGGAAGGTGGAAGTACTGTGATGTGGATGCCACGGCTTTATTTCATTTAATTTCTCCCTTGTACTATCCTCCGTTCACACTAGGACGCATCTTTAGTCTGTCGCGTAGCACAATACAACAGTCATTGCCAATGATTGAAGTAGAGCTCAAGCAAATACAGCTAATTACATTTGATACCCAGCGTGGTGCCCTCTGTAAGCAATGACTGCATTAAGTAGGAGGCTGAACTTGTTGTGAGCACTTTCAAATCAAGTCTCTGAAGGAAAATCTCAATGTCATTGCTGTTATTTCCGTCTAGCCGAAGGCAAGCAAGAGCCACTCTGAGAACATGAAAGCGTTTTGACAGAAGTAGGAAAAAAAGTGACCTGAATTTTAACCAAATCTGAACAAATTTGACAATTTTCTTTTCTACAAAACCCCCAGTAACGCTCCGCTCTCACGATCCTCCACATGCATATACAGTTCTGTCTAGAAGCTGCACCTTGTTAGGTTTGAAGGAAGTGAAGTCTGCTAACACATCCTGGCTTACTCTTAGTCACCCACCCCCAGAAGTGCTCTCCGTCGGACGCCTCTGTCCCATCGATAAGTGCCACCTCGCCTCCTGCCGTGGACTGGCACAGGGCTGGCAGTTCAATAGGCTAAGCTGGCGGGATGAGGGACGTTACACCCACCCCCACTGTCACTGAAGCCTGCCAGGCCTGACGGAGGGCCATGGAGCTGCCTGCTTAACGTCACTCTCCCGGCTCCTTCTGCCACTCACCCAGACTAAGCGCTCACCTGATTGACAGACATGGTGGAGCCTTTGATGATGATGATGACGATGATGGTGGTGGTGATGCTGGAAGTGCTGGTGATGATGGGGGATTTCTGAGGCTGCAGACTGACTGTGATTATGTTCCGGGAGGAAGGAGCGAGAGAGCGCCGACGACATGGCTGATCCGGCTTAGCTCCGTCAGGAACGGATACAGGCGTCAATGTGCCACCGGCGGCCATGTCACAGTGGTAGGGTAAGAGGACCTGGGGAGGGGGTGACACAAAGCCCTGGATTTACTGAAAGAAGCTAAACATCACACATGCTCCTAGTCCTACAGGGACACAGCTGCCCGGAGAGAGAGAGAGAGAGAGAGAGAGAGAGAGAGAAAGTGAGCTTTGATGATGCTCCGGACGAGGCGCTAATCACTAGCGGCATGAAGGAGAGCAACTTTAGAGAGTGATATTGGAGTTTCAGTGTCATGGGCAGCTTTTGATCACTAGCATCCAAGTCTGTACTTCTAATCCCAAACACTAACAGCTCATGTGTGTCTCCAGACTTTGTAAACAGCGGAAAGGAGTGGCAGGTGGCTAAATCACCAACCGGAGTGAAGCCCAGAACTCTTGATGAAGACTTACAGAGGATGAAGGAACTCTGGGAGTGTGTGTGTGTAAGACAAAGTTATGTGTCATTTGGAATTGCACTGAGAATTTGTTTTAAATTCCAATTAGAGTTGGATTTGAGATAGCAAACAGAATGCATAATCGCAATTTGATTTGAATGTAAAGACGCATTATTAAAATGAACTGAAATTCAAAGAAATTCACAAGGCTGTCATTTGTAACTTAAAAAGCTAAGCTTGTCAAGAAAACCATTGAATGCTGGCTTGAAAAGCCTTGCTTCAAAGTTTTGAAGGTTTATATGCTACCCTAAAAAGGATAAGCTATTTGAAGAATGGATGGCTGGACATTTGTTAGTGATAAATAGACAGATTTCCTTTCAATTAAAATTTAGTAAGGCTGCTCATTGCATCCAAACATGCTTACTTCACTATACTAAATAACATGCAAAAACGGTTCACACTTTATATTAGGTAGCCTTGAAGGATTTAGTTCACTTCCAGAATAAAAAAAAAGCCTGATAATTTACTCACCTCTCTGTCATCCAAGATGTTCATGTCTTTCTTTCTTCAGTCGCAAAGAAAATAGGGACTCATACGTCATATTGCGCGTTTACGACTTTAACTGCAACTTCTTAACGTTCTACTGTAACGGTCTACTCTGGGAGAACAGCTGGTTTGCCGTAGTCTTCACAACGTGACGGATTAGATAAATAAATGTTACGTTTTATAGTACATACCACTGTAAGTCCATCAGTATAAGATTCTACCATTAGTCTTTCATTTAATCTGTGTTGATATGTTTTAAACTTAAGATAATCCATAATTTGACTGAATGCGGCGTTGCGCCGTCTGGTTTGGTTGCTTAATGATTTTTACGTTCTCGTCCACGGCGGTGTAACAGCTTACTTCCGGTCATCGTAGCCGTTCCGCTTGAAGCTGTTGCTTAAAGTTCCTATTAAGAGGAAAACATTCCAGGATTTTTCTCCATATAGTGAACTTCAGTGGTGGCCAATGGGTTGAAGGTCCAAACTTAAGAGTTTATTAGCAAAAACCGGTAAACGCCATTAAAAAAAAAAAAAACCCACTGAGCAAACGACGTCCAAACGACGTCATTTCAACGTCTTTGTCGGAATATAGACATGATCTGCACGTCGGGTGGACGTCTCATGTTTGTTGGGAAAAGTGCCCTGCATTATTCTCCACATATAGCGCGATGTAAACCGTAAACATATTTTGTCAAAAAAAGCTGGTATTGTCCACTTTTACGGCATCGCAATTTCACCTTTTACTGCAGAAGCAAACAAGCACTTTTGTTGTTTGTAAACAGAAGGCGATAAGTCAATTTTAGCAAATCAGCGCACTGTATTCAGGTCACGTGATAAGGCTGCCAGTCACTGAAAAGACGCGCTAGATGAGGAATTTCGTCAAAGCTGGCTAAAAGTGATCGACCATGGATATTTTCGACGAACTTGATGAATCTTCCTCAGGGAGTAAAATCTGAAACTTTTCACAGAACCTTGCAAAAGCAGCACCTTACATGGTGAGGGTAAATTGCGTGTAATCACAACCATACAGTTTATTGAACATACTTTCAATGAACTTTAATTTTGTAAGTTATTATTACTTAATCAAAACAACCCAACTGCAGTTTGATTAATATTACTTGTAATGCACAATAATAATAATAATAATAATAAACATGATTTCTGAAAATAAATACAAATGGAGATATCTGTTTTTGCAAATAAACTCTTCAACTGCAGTTTCAATGCAGCTTCAAAGGGTTCTAAACGATCCCAGGCGAGGAATAAGTGTCTAACAATGGTTTATCTAACGAAACCATCGGCCATTCTCTAAAAAAAAAAAAAAATAATAATAATAATATATATATAAAAAAAAAAAAATATATATATATATATGCAAAGTCAAATGCATTTTACACAAAAAGGTAAAACAATGATGTTACACGATTTTGAAGTTTAGGGAGTAAATGCGATTTTAGCCCTACACTACATTTTTGAATTGAAGTACACAGATGAAGAAGTAACCGTGAGTGACGCATAACGCGTGAAGAAGCGGGTGCGCAGCACAATGCAGAGCTAGTGCAAGATAAGCATTTGTGGGTAAAAAGTATTTAACTTTTTTTTTTCCCGAAAATGACTGATCGTTTTCCTAGATAAAACCCTTATTCCTCAGCTGGGATCGTGTAGAGCCCTTTAAAGCTGCACTGCAACTGAAATTTCGATCCTTCAATCTGTTCATCCCCACTGAAGTCTACTATATGGAAAAAAAAAAAAAATACCTTAATTTCTTTTTGACTAAAGAAGGAAGACATGAACAATTTGAATGACATAAGTATGAGTAAATTATCAGGAAATGTTTATTCTGGAAGTGAACTAAACTACTATGTACTCAAAAAATAATAAAATAAAAAATAAAATATTTTTTGCTGCTATTGGGGTGGGATATGGGTAAGGTTAGGGACAGGTTTGGTGGTATGGGTAAGTTTAAGGGTGGGTTAAGATGTAAGGGATGGCTCAACTGTGTAATTATAAATATAATTACAAAAATTACAAAAAAATATTAGATCTATTTACATGCAGGTATTTTTTTTTAAATAGTACAATGTAAAAACATGTATGTACACAATAAGCGCATTATATCAAATGATTAATTTAAACGTGAGTATTTAGTCACATGATAATACAACAAATGTACAGTATAGCACTGTTCGTCCAAATTACATTCATACTATACAGAACATACTTATATGTAAAGAAGAAGCACCTACGTAGTTTTCTTCTTCATGTCAACTTCCTGTGGGTTGTGGCTGATTTGACTCAAATTCAAAAGGAGTCTATTCTCCAGTTCTGATTTTCACAATTTTGAGTGAGACTGTCACACGGTCAAGGGGCCTGTAAATGGGATTCATCTCCCATCTCCACAGGCCTAATTTCACTGTTGAATGAGACAGAGCTTAATGAACAGGCACTGCTAAAACATTTCATCCCCCCCACTCACCCACCCATCTTTTTTTTCTCCCCAATAACCTCTCTAACCTGAGGGAATGCACACCTTGAGCTTATTCAGCAAAAGTCAAATGCCAGCATCTCAGTCTCTCTTGCAGAGCTCACTCTTCTGCATCTGTGAACATGCACTCACATTTACGCCTGGAATGGGACTGTCTGCAAATCCCTCTCTCCAATCCAGAGATGGGTAATTGATGAAAAGGATAACGGAAAAAAAGAAAGAAAGTTGCTCATCTTTCACTTCTATGATTTTATACGAGGAAGGTATGTATGTGTTTGGTAAATGTTCTGTGGTTATAATGTGGAAATGAAAGTGGAGTGGCCCAGGGGTTGGTCCCTGCTTAACCATATTTGATTTACATCAATTAGGTCTCTCACATAAGATGGCCTAGCAAGGAGCGAGGTAATAACCCAGAAATAACCTCATTAAAAAAGACAGCATATCGGTCTGCGCACAATGAACTCATAGCTGAAAAATTAGTGACCTGGAAAGTGGCAGGAGGAGTCAATGACGCTACGTTGGAGAGTGCCATATCTTTCCCGCTGCCACAAAGGAGAGGTAGACACGGTCAAAAAACGGACCATGTATTCTTCATTATCCCTCCTTTCTTCTTTTCTTTCATAACAAGGTCTGCAGCCGTGCTATTGTTTGTGGGTCTAATTAGAGTTTGGGGGTGGGGGCAAAACTGCAGCTTGCAGCTAATGGTTCTCGGTAACCTTAGCTAGCATTGCGTCCTTTGTTTGGGTGTTAACATATACTTACCTGTTAATACATTGGATGGATTGTAACGTGTTTCCTTTTGTTCGTTTGCAAAAAGGGTCATGCGCTTTCATCTTAGCGACAACAATATTTTAGCATAAAGTCGAAAGTACACATGCACTTTTTTTGAAAAAACCATACAAATTCGGACGATGCATTCACTAACAAGCATGTTCTAAACAACCCAGCGCCTTCGCTCAGCTGTGTCAAGTAATGAGTTTACTGAGACTTTCGGCTGAAATCAATATACATTTTTTTTTTCTTCAGCGTCTACGTCCCTAAGATGAGAACTCCCTGTCGTCCTCCAGTCACTCGCCCCACAAATCTTTCGGACATGCAGTGCAATTAAGAGCTAAAGCCCACCGATGTAAGGGAGTAATCACTGCTTTGATTTCTCACATCAATACAAGCTTGGCCACTTTGATATGCAGGGCTGCCTTGATGAGTCTTATAAATATATTAAAATAAGTTTAATTACCAATTCAAATTCCGGCGAGCCCCAACTATAAAAGCATATACAATAAAAGCACACAACGGCAGGAAGTGAGGGACAAATTAAAGGGCTGCGAGGAACAAAAAAAGACAGAGCTCCTGACAAGGCACGTGTTTTAGCCCTGTGTCTCCGCTTCACCTTTCATCTTATTTTAAGGCCAGGGAAATCAAATGTGCCCCTCGCCGTTTTGATTTCTTCATTTCTCAGAGAGAAAATATTCTGTTTAATTATTCCTTCCTCATGCAATTTTAATGGGCCCCGATTCCTCTTTGAAAGTGCGGTGGGGCCGTGAAGTACATGTGTCAGTATTTGCTCTTAACTCTGAAAAGTTGCAGAGATGAAATGGCTGCGCTGAATGCCACTGATGTGCGCTTTAGCATATTTGCTTCACTTAACTCAGTTGATTTAACACCGAAGCCTGCCGCGATTCATCAGGGACATCAGCTGAGAGAACGGGGAAAACAAATAAACTTTAATGCTTGCTTGTTTTTCCTTTTCTGTCTGTATAATTGCTATTATTATTTTGGTCTGTCATGTTGCTACAGCGTCTTACCTTGATATAATCTCAGGTCCTGACCGGTGGCGAACAGGTTAAAAGCCACGTCATTGATTGCGCTCAATGTGTGAAAATGTGCTCAATTGATGTCTGGGGAAAAAACATCAAAGTTTGAAGCCGTATGAAATGAGGAGTGTATTTTTAATCACATTAATCATTTATTTTCAGTCTGTTGTGCGGAGTCTTGTTATTTCAGGGAAATGATTCGGGGTCATTAATGGCTGTCATAAGAGTAACATATCAAGCTGGAGGACGTCTCTGACATGAACCGTGGCACGGTGACAAGAGAAGCAACCTTTTCAAAGCTAAAGCTACCCGTTGACTCATTAAAATCCCAATAATTACATACATCCAACCATATCTTCACACCTTTAATTGCCTATTACAAATCGCCGCTCTCATTTGTGGCGTCCATACTCCTCTGTTGTCAGCAGATTGTAGCTTTTCAGTGTGTGTGTATGTGTGTGTGTGTGTTCCTAAGCATGCTAAATAAAAAGAAGAAAAAAATGTTCCTAACAGTACGTTGAGCTTATTATTTGTGTAGGTTGCTACAGAATCATTTTTGACTTTTGTATCTGTGACAGCCTGACTGTTCATGTTCACACACACTTACACAAAAGGCTACCATACGTGGATTCATCTATAATTGTAATTGAAGCTGTAGGGTTCTAGGGGAAAAAATAGGAGGTTGTCCTTCCTGTCTGAGCATGGCACTGCCATCTCTGTCAGACTGGGTCGAAGATCAAATAGGTTAATGCTGGCAGCATGGGAGGTGTAGACAGGTGTGACATTGTTAGTCATTGAGGATATACAAAAAAAAAGCCATGGAATATATTTGATGAAAAAATAATGTAAAGGAAAAATGACAGTTATTTAAATGCAAAAAGCAACTGCAGTGATTTAAAGTAATACGTTTTATGTCTAAGAAAAGTTAAAGGGGTCATCAGAAGCAAAACTCACTTTTACATGTTTTTTGAACATAAATGTGTGTTGGCAGTGTGTGTACACAACCACCCTATAATGATAAAAATTCACCCAGTGCTATTATGCTGATCTTTATAAATAATATCCCCGTTTTCAAATCAAGCCATTCTCAGCATCTTGTCTATGTGACATCACACTGACGTCACATAGACAAGGGCCACTCCCACAATAGTTGATTGACTCGGCCGTCTTACCTTAGACATGCCCTGATTGAGGTGTAAAAGTCTAACCACTATTGTGTCAAATCCGGTGCAGGGGAAGACAAGGTTGTCTCAGATTGAGCAATTGAGGTGTTTGTTGTTGGATGCAATAATGATTATGGCAGTCATAATTTACTCCCGACATCCGTTGTTGTTAAGCCGCTAAAGACGCAGAGGATTAACGTTACTTTCGTTTTCGAAGGAAATGCACCCGGCAATCTACATAAATGCATCTATGTTTCGGCAAATTATTGGTGATCCGGTTTCACCTACAGCAGAAGTAAGTATAAGGGTTTTTATACGTCTTTGCAAATCGCCTTTTCTAATGCAGCTAAAGTAAAACAGTACTGCTCGTCACCCCACAGAGGAAAGGGGCGGGGCAAGCAGAGCTCATTAGCATTTAAAGGCAAATGCAAAAAAACGTCTCTATCTGAAAAGGTCTGATTTAGACTTTTTGGCTACACTTTATTTTAAGGTCCAATTATCACTATTAGCAAACCATTAACTATGACTTTTGCTTCAATAAACTACTAATTTGCTGCTTATAAATAGTTAGTAAGGTAGTTGTTAAGTTTAGGAATTGGGTAGGATTAGGGGTGTAGAATGTGGTCATGCAGAATAGGTGCTTTATAAATACTTAATAAATAGCCAATATCTTATAAATAGGCATGCCAATAAGCAACTAGTTAATAGTGAGAATTGTTCCCTATACTAAAGTGTTGCTGACTTCTCATTAAGACCCTGACGAATCATATCAACATGTGGAAAATGGGCATCCAATGACCCCTTTAAATGAATTTTAAAAAGAATATTACTTTTTACAAATGTGTTAAAAATGCTCTATTATAGAAAACTAACAAATGTTAAAAAATATTTGGAATATTATCATTATAATAATTAAAAACATTATTCATTATCGTAATGTTAAAGGAGAAGTCCAATTCCAGAACAACAATTTCAGAAATCAATCAATCAGAAAATAAAAATGTGTATACTTTTTAAGCACAAAAGGTCATGTAGCACAGGTTCTGGCATGCGCGTTCACAACGCTACACAAACGCAATGTTTAAATGAAGCTTCGTTTAAACTACATTTTGGAAGTTCAAAATCGGGGGCACAATTGAAGTCCATTATATGAAGAAAAATCCTGAAATGCTTTCCTCAAAAACCATAATTTCTTTACGACTGAAGACAGAAAGACATGAACATCTTGGATGACAAGGGGGTGAGTAAATTATTTGTAAATTGTTGTTCTGGAAAGTGGACTTCTCCTTTAAGAGAAGAAATTACATTTACATTTAAACATTTAGCAGACGCATTTATCCAAAGCGACTTACAAAAGAGGAGAATGCAGGCAATCAAAATCAAAAAAAGTAGAAAAGTGCTATGACAAGTCTCAGTTAGCCTAACGCAGTACACGTAGCAAGGTTATTTTATAATTATATAATAAATAAAAAGAAAACATAGAAAATAAAAAAGCCTTACAAAAAGAACAGAGAAGCTAGTGTTATTGTTAGTATTTTTCTTTTAAGAAAACATGCAGGGTCAGAAAGCTCTTGTATTTCATCAAAAAAAAATCTTAATTTGTCTTACAGGTTTGGAACAACGTGAGAGTGAAAAATTAATGACATAATATTCATTTTTGGGTAGACCAAACACATTCATACATCTCATATGAGTGTCACGTTGGATCCAGCAGCTAAAATATGCTGGTGAAAAACCAATATATTACTCTACAGAGGTGGTTGTATGTGTGTGTAAATGTGGCATTGTTTGTCTGTTGTTGCCAGCCATTACTGTGAAGTGACACCGTGAAGGATGACACATGTGTTGGCTGTTGTTGGTGCCGATATTGTGTGATGCAGAGCTTGTCTGAGTGCCCTTCAATGCTTTCTACAGCCTGGGGTGCAAACACACAAAGGCACGCAAACATGCGCACACACCGACTAAGACACTCACATAGACACCGGGAACAACAACGGACCACAGCCACGGTCAGCGGTGACACTGTCGCCCTGCCAACGCTGAGTTATTATCTAATCTGAGGCTCTGCCCAGGGTTACATTTGTCAATCTGTTCTGGATGGTCCTGAGAGTCTCCTGCTTTCTGGCGAAATGTAGAAAAAAAAAAAAGATTATGACCAAAAAAACATATTCGTCCCATAATGCCTACAGGCTACCTGTTGTCCCCTATCTCCTGGTCTTAATGCATGACGTGAGTGATTTGTGTGTGTGACGGAAAACCTGACCCTTCAAACTTACAATAGAAGAGGGTAAAACGGCACACAGTGTCCTTGAGGTTTATGTGAAATTTTGGGTCAATATCCTTGCCTATAAGAGTTAATTATGAAGACTTGGATGAGACAAGAACCTCATTATGTATTTTTTTTTTCATTTCCTCAAAAACTCACTCGCCATCGAGGCAAAGTTGTTTAGCAATCCAATAACATGAAGCATTGATTTTTATAGCTGTCTAATTGCATCCTCTAATCAAGATGGAATACCATAAGTGATTACGCCCCGGGCTGTTAATAAACCCATAATGACAGTGCAATGAGGTGGCTTAAGGAACACCTCGTAGACTCGCTGTGAGACGCGAAAACTCTGTGAATATGATGTGTTTGATCTGCCGGTGACAGTAACAGACTAGTGGAGCCCTTTTACTCTATGTGCCGGTGGAGAGTAATTGATTTAGGCTGCAGTGGGAAAGATAGATGGCTGTCAGAGTCTGTTGTGACACCTGCAGGATGTCTCTGGCGAGATGTAGCAAGGGAAACCGGCCAATTAGAGAAGCACAATCAAATATTCAAGAGCAGACGGACACAGTCGTTATTTATCCATGCTAACACGTGAATATTAAAGAAGTTAAACGGGTGTGGTGCTCAATCATTCACGTTCACGGGATGCTTTAGAGCGCTCGTCTGCCTTAGACGGTTATAGCTACGATTGCCTGAAAAAGTATGTGAACCCTTTGGGTTGACCTGGATTTCTACATAATTTGGTAATATAATTGGAAGGCCTGAAAATAGACAAATGCAGTTACAATTTACAGACAAACAATATGTTTTCAGATTTCATTACTAAACATGCAATGTAAATTGTTCAAAGAGTTTGCTGTTAAAGCATTATCTGATATCATTAAAAATCCTTCACTTGCATAAGACTGGAAAAGGTTATAAAAGTATCTTTAAAAGTCTTGTTCATTTCTCCACAGTAAGACAGTCTATCTATAAATGGATGAAGTTCAGCACTGTTGCTATTCTTAAAACGACTGAAGGAGTGCAAAATGTTCAGTGATGTTGAGACTGTCAGTGAAAAACTTAAAACTCTAAAATGTGCTACATCTCTGTTGACACATCTACATTATGCACAATGTTAAACACTCACATATATGGTTCAGGGACTATAATAGGCTATGGTGGCTTTGATTCCTCAGGGCCTGGAGAGCCTGCTATGATGTGAAGAAAGAAAAAAGTTTGTCAGAACATTTTGTATGAAAATATATGACCATTTATCCTCCAACTGAACTTCAACAGAATTTGGGCAATGCAATAGAACAATGACCCAATGCACAGGCCTAAATCAACAATAGAATGACTTCAGCAGAAGAAAATATACCTTCTGGAGTGGTCCACTCTGAGCCCTGACCTCAACCCAACTGAGATTCTCTGGGATGACCTCAGAAACCCAAGAATATTACTTGAAAAGTTTTGTAAAGTACAATGGTGCAAAATCTTTCTGACCGCTGTGCAAATCTGGGCACATTAATAGTAAACATTTGGTGGAAGTTAAAGGATTAGATCACTTCCAGAATTAAAATTTCCTGATAATTTACTCACCCTTATGTAATCCAAAAAGTTCATGTCTTTCTTTCTTCAGTCGAAGAGATATTAAGGTTTTTGAGGAAAACATTCCAGGATTTTTCTCCTTATAGTGGACTTCAATGGTGCCCAACGGGTTGAAGGTCCAAATTGGGGCTCTACACGATCCCAGCTGAGAAATAAGGGTCTTATCTAGCAAAATAAAATTTATATACTTTTTAACCACAAATGCTCATCTTGCACTAGCTCGACCTCACGCATTACATGATCACGCATGTGTGACGTAGGCAGAAAAACCAACCCAGTGTTTACAAAGCAAACATTGAAAAGGTAAAACAACATTGTCGGATGATTTTTCACTAGATAAGATGCTTATTCCTTGGCTGGGATCATGTAGAGCCCTTTGAAGCTGCATTAAAACTGCAGTTTGGACCTTCAACTCACTGGGCACCACTGAAGTTCACTATATGGAGAAAAATCCTTAAATGTTTTCCTTAAAAACCTTAATTCCTTTTTGACTGAAGAAAGACATGAACATCTTGGATGACATTGACAATTTTTATTCTGGAAGTGAACTAATCCTTTAATGCTGCCAAAGATTGCTGTCCACTTAGCAATTAATAAATCCAACAGTTAATGCGTGCTCAGTATATATAGCTTAGCTGAAGATCATTTCAACAGGATCAATAATGCAAAAATCCACATAAAAATTGCATATTTCCTTCTGCATCCGTAACTTACTCTTATAGGAAAACATCCAAGTTTTCTGCTCTTAGTCATTTTAAAAAAAGAAAGTATGGATGCAAATAAAAGCCTCATGTAAGGAAAGCAATATAGACGTGAACAGGAATTTGTTGAAATTAGAATGCGGTTTCAATAAAATCATGGTTTTAAAGAAAACAAATGATAAACAATGCGTACAATGCTGTACACAGGTAGCTGCTTCTGCTTTGCTCCCTTTCAGCACACATACACACACACACATGCAGAGCTTTTTTCCCCCTTGCGTTTTATTGATGAGTCTGTCCTGAGGTGCATCTTCATAATTGTGCATCAGAAAAGTATAGCTCTGTGATGGATATTTGTACATAATAAACACAGATAAATAAGAGACACAGCCATTTTTCAACCGTTTTATGCCATTAACACTATCTCCCTCAGCAACTGTCAGCTCCATAAAAACCTTCAGATATATTGTGTTTTAATGCCCCTTTATAAAGGCAACATAAAAACGCAATATCCGAGAGCCTGTCACTTAGATAAACAAAGCAGAATATTGATTTCCCCCTAAATTGAAGTGGAGAAAAAACAATAATGCTATATTTGTAGTAACATGGAATTACAAGTGCTAACCGTGTTAAATTCTACCTTGCCTTGTCAGTTTCACACCTCTCTGCAGTTATTCCTCCAGACTCATTTCTTAACTGAAAACTCTGCATCTCCTTATTGGATCAAGATGCAGCCTGAGATCCGCTCTCGCGGCTCACGCTACCCCTGCGTGACACCTATGGACCCTATTACCCAGAATGCATCGCCAGACCTGTGATTAACCTTGCCTGAGTGCGCATACAGTCGATAAAGCATAGGATAAATAGACTGGCTTTGGCTCGCAGATCGAGCGCGCCGTAGGTCTGTCACTCCGTACGGCTGGAGTGAGACCGTATCCGAGCAATATCTTTAACACAATTCCTCAAGAAGGATGAAAAAAGCTTTAACAAGCTGGATACCTAGAGAGTTAGCGCTCCACGTCTTTTACAAATAGTCTTACAACGCTTCAAATCGGCGCTCTGTGAGCACTCTGTGAAGTTTCCCACTCGCCTCTCCCTCGCTCCTGCTCTCTCCCTATATTAAATCGACCAATCAAAGCATGTCAGTCATGCAGTCTGCCCAGCGTCTGACAGCTTGGCAGCTCCAATGCGAGAGTGCCTCATTCATTCTTATGACACGCTTCCGATATCTTAGTGTCTGACTCTCGCAAGGTCCATCAGACCGAACAAAATTGCAACCAGAAGCTATCTGATCCAGCTCTGGGTGGTATTAGCAGCCTGTCTGACGTCTGCACTGTAATGGGAGGAAAGGCAAACTAACAAAACACACACAGTCCTGTTTATTACCTTGATGCTAATCAAGTGCTAACAAATCCCATTATGGAAAAATTGCCTTTGTATTGACTTTTTAGGAGCCAATGGGCATCCTAAAAAGCGGCAGAAAAAGAAAAAAATATTCTTGTTTGTGAATGTTGGATACGGGCCATGAGGCAGTCTAGATCGAAGTTTCACTGTAAAGGTGTGTGTGTGCGTGTGTGTGTTTAGTAGTGAAACTTGAGGGTGTATTGATATTGCCAGAAGGGCCCTGTTTGAAACTGTGAGAGGTTTGCCTACTTGCACGTGAATATAACTAGGAGGGCTCCGACGGGCCCAAAGCCAATGGAAGTTGATCAAAAATGGAGAGCTACCCCTCATTGTGATGTGACTGAAACTGGACTTTCTACTGCCTCCCGGCCAATCAATCGGCACAAGGACTGAACTCTCATCAGGGAGTGAGTTAGTAGGCCATTTTAATGTTTGACCTATTTAACAAGTAAACCTAACATTTAAAGATCACCAAAGATTCTTTCATTTATTCGCCCTTATATCCTTCTAAAATTAGATATTTATAGTGAAAGGTACAAGCTGCTTTATACAGAAAAACTGAATGTGACCACAGCTACTAAGCAAGCTTTTCAAAACAACATTTTTAGTGAATTTCAGTCCAAACCAGTTAATCTAATCACCAAAACAGGCAAAAGATCAGTTCAAAAGTTTGAAGTTTGAAAGGGTGATCTATATTATTAATAGCTCTCTATATGAAGCATACAGACTTCATTAGAGCCACAGAAAGATAAATGTTGTCTAGTGAAGTCATTATGTACATTAACAACAATTTGGGACAAACATAATGTAAATTAATTGTAAACAATGTGAGAGTCACAGATTTTCATAGCCGGGTGCCGCCAGTGTGTGTACACTCATAGAAAACAATGTGTACAAATCTTAAAGATATGTACTTTTCACCTACTGTTTTATAAATACTGTGAATTCAGACATGCTACTCTGTTCACATATGGGAGAGTGGGGTAAGTTGAGCCAGTGGGTAAATTGACCCACCCACTTGTATCTTGGCAACTGTACACTTTTACCATCATGTGACCATGTATTTTGGAATCACACATCATTTCTGCCAGACTGTGAAAAGGAGAAACACATGGGAGGAATAGAAGGCACCCATTTACTTAAAAAACTGCTTTTGGGTTGTCAAAGTAAATTTTTAGCATTACAGATGTAATGGCTGTTACATAACAGCAAATTTATCCATGGTCTAAAAATATTTATGATGCATATAGGTGATTTAGCAACATATAAAACTATGTAAATAATTTAGCTAAATATTAGCCTGAATTGGTAAGCTATAGCATTTTTTTTTTTTCCACAGTGCCAGCTATGGGGCAAACTAAGCCAAATGCTGTGGGGTAAGTTGAGCCAACGCTTTAACTCACCCCACCGTAAGGCACTGAAGTTAAGTTAAATCTTTGAAGTATAAACTGGTCTTTTAATGTGATATTACACAACCATTTATCATATATATATATATATATATATATACACTACCGTTCAAAAGTCTGGGGTCAGTACATTTTTATTGTTTCTTTTTTTTTTAAGAAATTAATACTTTTATTCACCAAGGATGTATTAAGTTAATAATTAAAAGTTTATTAAAAGTTAATAATAAATAATTTACATTGTTATAAAATATTTATATTTTGAATAAACACTGTACTTTTTAAACTTGTTATTCATGAAAGAATCCGAAAAAAAAAAAAAATCACAGGTTCCAAAAAATATTTGGCAGCACAACTGTTGATATTATCCAACACTGATCATTCTAATAATAAATCCGCATATTAGAATGATTTCTGAAGGATCATGTGACACTTAAGACTGGAGTAACAGCTGATAAAAATTCAGCTTTTCATCACAGGAATAAATTCTATTTTAAAGTGTGTTAAAATAAAAAACATAATTTTATATTGTAAAAACATTTTGCAATATTACTGTTTTTTTTTTCTATATTTTTAATCAAATAAATGCAGCCTTGATGAGCATAAGAGACTTCTTTAAAGACTATTACAAGTCTTACTGACCCCAAACTTTTGAACGGTAGTGTATATATATATATATACACACACTATACATATCATTTATTTGAAAAGGACAGTGTACAAGTGCACCAAATCCTTCTCTGAGAACCAGAATATGTTTTTCATCACATTATAATCAAACATATCTTTCCACCTGTAGTCTCTTAAGGTCCATTCGACACTGCAGAAAAGCTACCATGCCAGGAATCTTTTGACTAAAATGTTTATTAGTTTCAGTGACATTTATTCCTTCATTCTAATTCAGTTTTTATTTAATTTTACTCAGACTCCATGTTTAGTCTGTTTTTGTGAAGGTTCAAATTTTGGTGTTCAACATATTGTTTTCAGAAATGCAAACAATTAAATATTGTAAATGAATCTTCATTTGATTGGTTTTATTTTAGCTTTTAAAAAAAAAGAAATGTAACTTTGTAAAAATTAAATTGGATTATTAAGTTTTTACAAGAGGTAAACTGTCTTTAAAATTTCACATGCGGTTGAATCAGATTGAGTCAGATGGTCAGTTTTCACCCAGATGGTTCATCTTACCCACAGGAATATTTTTTATAAGAAGCCTTCATTTTAGAACCCTTAGACACATTTTGATAATTTAAAATAATAGGACACATCCTAAAACTTTAGATACTTTCATTTTACCTCTGTCTTTTAGGACCACATTAGTAAAATGGCTTATCTTACCCCACTCTCCACTACTGTTTTCCACTGTATGTTATTGAAGCATGCCTATTTGGATGTAGCACTAAAATACGGTCAACAAGTCATGTGTAAAAAGCATTTTAATCTTGTTTTTTGTTGCTTTTGGAGTTTGACAGCTCCTGTCCCCCATTTAGTGAATATCAGAAAAATCATTAAAAATGAAAATATGGCACTTTTTTACTTTAAGATTTTATGTTCTAAAGATCTAAAGTGAGGCAGAAACCTACGCAATATGTACTAGTATATTATGCATTTTTAACAACTTCTACATACTATTATAATTGGTACGTTTGTTTTACTTTTGAGTTTCTTTTACCAGTGGTAAGTTTGAAAAGTGGCATTTTGTTAGGTTTCTTTGCTATGTATAACATACAGTTTTCTGCCTTGTTGTCTAATGAGAGACCTGTCCCAAGAAAGGCTGGCTGCACTGGCTAAAAGTAATAATTAAGTGCCAATTAAACCCCACTGCCCATGAGCAAAAGCAAGCAAGGTCAGTGTTTGTCAGACTGTGCTGAGAGAAGAAAAAGACACCACTTTCCTCGTATTGTTCTGTTTATTTGGTCTAAGTAATTAAAGCTCACTTGAACTGAAAAATCATTTTGCACTTATTTTTCTTCTAACCTAGACCCAACCAAATAAGTGCTTAAAGTATTGTGTCAACACATATGATTTTTTCTTTTTTTTTCTGCCTTCATGTTGTTTTTCGACTGGACAACATGATTCAGAGTTGTGAAAGAATTCTATTTTTAACACATTAGTCAAACAAGGCCTGCAAACGTGCTTCCACTCCATCTAAGTAGAACACATCTGTGACATAATGACGGCTGACAGAGTGTGTGATGCTTTCTTTGCCTCTCATTAGCATGCAGCTACAGCAGCCAGGCATTACCTGTTGATGGCAGAGCAGAGGCGCATGCTGATGGACAGATGGATGGGGCGGCTGATGAATTCCTGGCAGGTGCTTTGTCAGAGGAGAAGCAATTTAAACCTCAGGGGAGAGGAGCCATTTGGAGTTCACACCGGAGCTCTAATGTAGAAAACAGTCAAATCCTTCCTCTCCCTTTCATAATTAAACCACCGTCTCCTAACAAAGGGCCGGACACGAGCCTGAGCGCGTTAGCCATCGGGACTCCTCTTACCTGACGCCCAGCGTCAGGCTGACTGTGATATAGAAAAATGTCCACCGAGGGGTCAATCTTCCTTTCATAGGTTGTGACTGATAGATCCAATACCTTTGGAATCAGATAAAACTTTGACGAATGGCTTGGCAGTCGGCTGGTGGGAATCACTTTGCCCTATGCCCGTGCTGGCCTGTCCCTCTCCCATCACAGACCCCGCTGGCTTTGATCAATGGTTCCCACCTGCCGCTGCATAGGGCAGCATGCTGTCACATGATTAAAAGAGCTTGAGGATATTGCTTTCTCTCCGTTTGCGCGGCTAGAGAGAAAACTTCATAAAACTAAGGCGACAGCACTTTCTCTGCTCAGCCCTCTCACTCTCCCCTGTCTGCCACTTGGGTGATCTGGATTGATTTGAGAGCTTTGGCTGATTGGAGAACAGAGGAGTGCGGATGAGCCGGGAGAATGAGAAACATCTGTTTCAGCATGTATCTCCCTGAAAGGGAACCGTGCTGACGACGGCGGCGCCCGTCATAAAGAAACTAAATATGCATTCTATAGGAATCCAGATTGGGTTTCATTTTGAGGAGAACCAGGAGACTTTTTATCATGCGCATGACCTCATCAGATGACACGAAAGACCACAAATCAGGCCGTGAGGCAGATAAGCTAAAACATCATGCCTCGCAGCTTAGAACCCCGAGACGTTAAACAAAAAGATGGCGATTGCAGAACACTGGCCGTGATTGACGAGGAAGATGGAGGACTAGGTGTCCCAGTACAGATGCAGACCGTCGGAGGCCTCCGAAGTGTTTTGTGCGTTCATCGTCACTCGTCACCCCCCATCCCGGGGACTCTCCACGTAAGCCCCATAAATCAGCGCTATCGCTACCCTCAACCGGTGATAAATCGACCTGGCGATTAGTGTGATGTATTGTGCAAAATGTAAATAATAACAAGTGCTGCTAATTGGCGCACTACCTGGCAACAAATCAGTAATGCTGGATGCTGTACGTACCCGACTGCCTTATTGCATCCCGCTCATTACGGAAAGGTGCCATCTCATTCCCCCCCACCCTAGTGCTCGCTCTTCCCTAACTGCTCTGTGCTACTTTTTGAGTTTGTTTGTCACTGGAGACTGCTCTCAAAGCTATTTTTCCAGTTAGGTCAGGTTTACACTTTTTGGTCTTGCTTTGCATAAGCATAATGTGCCATCCCTGCAGAAAATGGATAATTTCAATATTTGGTTTGGACTAGGATTTCACAGGAAATAAAAAGATTGTTGGTGTAAAGATTTCTCACCTTAGCAGGCAAACATACCTATGAGAGCAGAGATTACTGTACATCTCAGATGCAGACATCATAATTAAATGCTTTGTTTGTATATGGTACTGAAACACACACAGCAGAAACCAAGGATTTGGCACCGTAACAACAAATTACGCAGCCGTCTACAGTAAACGTAGACTTTGGTGATTGCAGCGCATGCTGTTAGAGTGGGGCGTGTGGTTCTTTAACAAGGCTGCTTTGGGATCAGTCTGCTCCGGATGTAGCGGACACTCAAAACAAACAGACGGCATTCGGGAATGATCGACTCAACAGCTCGTCCACCATTACCTGGTTCTCTTATCCTACTCATCAGCGTCCTACGTGAGGGGCTCCAGATGCCCGTGCCTCTGATTTACACTCGGTGGAGAGTGAGAGGAAACACCATCTGACAGAAGCAAGAAGAGAGGGTGTAATTAGTGCAGGATGTATGGAAGCAGTTAAGACCTGGAAATATCATTGATCAGGACGAGCTATTGACAGAAACACATAGAAGCAGCTGACAGAAACATAGCCGGTCGTTTCTCACTCAGGCTCCCTTCGGAAAAGGTGCTGCTCTTGATAGCATGCTAACAGTTTCTCAAATGTAAGACACCTCTCCATTTGGCCAGCCTGTGGAACCTGCTGCGCACTGTGTGTTCTTTGTGTAATTTGCAAAAAAAATTGCAAAAATTGTACCACAGGGGTACAACAGCTTGTCATTGGAGCATTACTATCTCATGTCTAATTCATCTTAGTACCTTAAGAATACAGTGCCTTGTGAAAGTATTCATACCCCTACTTTTTTTTCATGTTTTGTTATGTTGCTGCCTTACGTTAAACTGTTTTAAATTACTTTTTTCTCCACATCAATCTACACTCCATACACCATAATGACAGAGCAAAAACAGAACTGTCACAACATTATAAATTTAAAGAATAAATCAATAAATAAAACTAAATTACATATATTGCATAAGTGTTCATACCCATAACTCAGTACTTAACTGAAGCACCTTTATAGCCTCAAGTCTTTTTGGGTATGATGCAACAAGATTTGCACATCAACATTTGGCAATTATCTGCCATTCTTCGCCTCACTTCTTCACCTGTCAAGCTCTGTCAGCTTGGATGGGGTCTGGCAGACATTTTCAGGTTTCTCCAGAAGTGTTTGATTGGTTTCAAGCCCAGGTTCTGGCTATAAGCCACTCTTGATGTGTACTGTGTGTCATTGCCCTGTTGGAAGGTGAAGCTTATGCCCAGTCTGAGGTTCTGAATGCTCTGGACTGGGTTTTCATTAAGGCTATCTCAATATTTTGGTGCATTGAGCTTTTCTTCTACTCTGACAAGTTCCTCAGTCCCTGCTGCTGAAAAACATCCCCACAGCATGAGGCTGCTACCACCACACTTTACTTCTGGGATGGTGCTTTGCAGGTGAAGAGCAGTGTCTGGTTTCCTTGAAAGATGATGCCTGGAATTGAGGCTCATCAGACCAGAGAATCTTGTTTCTTACAGTCTGAGGGTCCTTTAGATGCTTTTTTGCAAATTCTAAGTGTGTTTTTATGTGTTTTCATTGAGGAGTGGATTGAGTCTTGCCACATCACCATAAAGCCCAGATCAGTGGAGTGTTGCTGTGATGTTTGTTCTTCTGCAGGTTTCTCTTAAGAGTTGTGGTTGTTTCAAACTTCTTTCATTAAGGGTAATGGAGACTACTTGCTTCCGTGAACCTTCAATGCAGCAGAATTTTTTCTGAGCTCTTTCCCGGATGTGTGGCTTGATGCAATTTTTTTTTTTTTTTTTACCTAAGGGCTTGGTTTTTTCTCTGATATGCATTTTCAGCTGTTAGACCTTTTATTAAGATGTGTGTGCCTTTCTAAATCATACCCACTCAACTGAATTTGCCACAGGTTAACTTCACTCAAAGTGTAGTAACATCTACAAACAATATGAATGCTCCTGAGCTAATTTCAAATGTCCCAGATAAGGGTATGAATACTAATGCAATGGAATCATTTAAGTTTTTTTATTTTTAATAAATTTGCAAAGATGGGAGGGCGGTTAGTTTTACATAAGGCAAAAAAAATTGAACGGGTATGAATACTTTTGCAAGGCACTGTACATACTATCTTAAAACAATAGTTCACCCAACAATGAACATTCTGTCATGAATTACTGATGTTCCAAACCTGTAAGACCATTCAACTTCAGAACAGAAATGAAGATATTTTTGATGAAATGCAAGAGCTTTCGGACCCTGCACAGCAACGGAACTTGATCAAGCCACAGAAAAGTAGTAAGGACATCGGTAAAACAGTCCATGTGACATCAGTGGTTCAACCGTAATGTTATGAAGCTCTGAGAATAATTTCTGTGTGCAAAGAAAACAAAAATAACAACTTAATTTATTCTCTTTCATGCCAATCTTTGACGTGCGTTCAGAACAGTACTATGACAAATGAGTATTTTAACAATGTCCTTACTACCTTTCTAGGCCTTGAATATGGTAGTACCATTGTTGTCTACGCAGGATGAGAAAGCTCTCGCACTTTATCAGAAATATCTTAATTTGTGTTCCAAAGATGAGTGAAGGTCTTATGGGTTTGGAATGAAATGAGGGTGAGTAATTAATGACAAAATTTTCATTTTTGAATGAACTATCCCTTTACGGTACTAATATAAACCCTTTATGGGTAGATAAAAAGGGTAACATTAAAGGGGTCATTAGAATGCAAAGTTCACTTTTACATGTTGTTTGAACATTAATGTGTGTTAGCAGTGTATGTACAAATCTACCCTAAAATGATAACAAATCCATGCAGTGGTTTTTAATTCATCTGTAAAAATAATATCCCCTTTTTCAAATCGAGCCATTCTCAGATGCCTGTTGGTGTGGGATCACACTGACAGAGGCCACTTCCACAATAGTTGATTGACATGAGCGTCTTACCTTAGATCAGCTGTAACAGTCTGACGTCCATTGTTTTGATGCCGGAGCAGGGATGTAAGTTAGACAAGAATATCTCCGATTGACAATTGAGGTGTTGTGTTGCTGGATGTAATAATGAATGTAGTGGTCGTCATTTACTCCCGACATCTGAGCCGCTGAGGATGCAGTGGATTACGTTTGTTTGTGAAGGGAATGCACCTCCCAATCCACATAAATGCATCTATGTTCGCGCAAATCATTCGTGATCCAACTTTACCTACAGCAGAAGTGAGTATAAGGGTTTTTTATGAATCTCTGCAATCACCTTTCCTAATAACGTGCCAGTTAGCAAGTTTAGCGGCTAAATTCAGCTATATGCAGCTAAAGTAAACAATCTCTCAGAGCACAGCTCCAAGAGAGGGGCGGGGCGAGCAGAGCTCATTTGCATTTAAAGGAACAATCCATCAGAATGGGATGATTTTTGCAGAGCTCATTTTGACAAAGTAAAAAGGGTGTTGTTTTACACAACCATTGAGAATTTTTAAAGTCTATATTATAGACTTTTCTTTAAGACCCTAAAGAATCATATCAACTTGTGGAAAATGGGCATCCGATGACCCCTTTACGGGGCCTTTTATAAACATAGTGGAACCAGTCACATTTGTTTTTGATTATAATAAATTAAAATAATATTACAAGAAATACCAGTTTGCAATATCAATTAGCATAAAAAGATTGTTTTTGTACAGCTAAAATAGCTGCAAGCCGACGACAACCATGTAGTTTTAAGTTTATGCGCATAAACGGCTTGTTCATATGTTAAAAATAAGATGGATATAAGTCGATCACTGGTCTACAGCCCACAGAAATCCATTCGATCAGTCTATGGTACAGCTTTTCTCACGATTACACAGGATGTGCAATATGTGGTTAGGCGTACTCTCAAAATCTTTAAGGTGGTACTTCAAGCTTGAATTGCTCTGATAACAGGAAATTTCATTAGCGGGAGCATGATTAATTGCGTTAATTTTTTATTGAATTATTTCCTTATAATTAATTGCTTCAAATTAACATGTTAAACTGACAGCTCTAATGAATACATTATACTGCTCTTATAGATTTTTTTTTTTTTGCTTTACAGACAGTGGCATTGGATATTCTCTCACATTACACCTGTTATAATTCTACAGGCCGAACGATCTCATCATTCTCCTGTTATTTTCTCTCACCTGGTCTTATACAATCTTGTGGCATGTAAAAGTCCACTTTACTTTTGCAAAGCCCTGCTAACATGCTGGCAATGTGCTGTGACCACTGTATGCAAAGCGTGGTATTAGTCACAGGCCGGCTGGCCATGACAGGCCTGCAGTGTGAGGGAGATTAATGCCGGCCAGGGCCACTTTATTATCCGTAGACTCCTCTTTCTTGCTCTCTGACTCCGTCTCGCCATTGCACCTTGCCATTAATTGTCTGTGCCCTCCCTCATCCCCTCCCACCCGCTCTGGAGTGACGGCAAAAGCACCTGTCCCTAGCTTTGACAATCCTCACTATGCCACACTCACCTAGTACGGACGCACTCACACACACCTGCCCTACTGCCGACGGCTGCAGAGAAAATAACATTTGTAGTCAATCTCTTCTCTAAGGCACTGCATGCCAGGAGACATACAGGAAGTAAATGCAGCTGTCCTCATTTCCTCTGTACTAGATGTGGTCTCTGGCCCCATTTTATGCTGCACGGTGGAATCAAATAACTTCCAGAGGGTTTTGCCCCCTTGTGTGAAGTTGGATTTTTTAAGTGACCTTATGCATGCTAGAACAGTATTATTATTTAATGAGCTATTATTTTATGAGAAGGTAAGAGCTAGAGCTAAGCACTATAAGCATACAACTATATATTATTTTATGAAAAGGTAAAAGCCAAACACAATTAACCAATAAACATACAACTATATATATATATATATATATATATATTTGTGCTTACTATTTGGAAAGTCAGATAATAGAGGAAGAATTAAAAAAAAAAAAAATCCTCAATTTGCAATCACTCAAGTCAAGAATTGAGGAAGCGTTTTGAATATCCCTTCAGACACATGCAAAATTACATTAACAATATGTATGGAATACACAATAGAATTAAACAGAATAAGACAACATAACAAAATAACATCAAACAAAACAAAACAAAAATAAAATATAATAAAAATTATATAAAATAAATACAATTTAATAAAATAAAATAAAATCTAAAATAGAATTTAATAAAATAAAATAAAATAAAAAATAAACAAACCAACGTTAGACAATTAAGTTTATTTTTAATAATTAATTAGCTCTCTTTATTATTATCATCATCATTATTATTATTATTATTATTATTATTATTATTATTAAAAACACTCAAACATGTATTAAGTTACACTGCTGTTCTTTTAATTATAAAATAAAAAAACATAAATAAAATAAAATAAAATAATATTATTATTATTATTATTATTATTATTATTATTACTATTACAAAACACTCAAATATTTATTAGGTTACACTGCAGCTTTTGTAAAGATAAAATAAAATAAAATAAAATAAAATAAAATAAAATAAAATAAAATAAAATAAAATAAAATAAAATAAAATAAAATAAAATAAAATAAACCACCCATGCCACATTAGAACATCAGGTTTATTTTGAATAATTACATTAATAAGCTACCTTTTTACTAATGTTGTTGTTTTTGTTGTTGTTGTTGTTATCATTATTATTACTATCATCATTATTAAAAACTCTCAAATTTATTGTTACACTGCTGCTTTTTTTTATTAAAGAATAAAATAACAAAATAAAAATAAAATAAACATAAAAACCATGCCACATTACACAATTAAGTTTATTTTGAATAATTAAATCAATGAGCTCTCTTATTATTATCATTATTATTATTATTATTATCATCATCACAAAACACTTAAATATTTATTAGGTTACATTGCTGCTTTAAAATAAATAAATAAATAAATAAAAATGAAATAAAATGAAATAAAACAACACATGCCACATTAGAACTTTTTTTTTTGAATAATTAAAGTAATGAGCTCCCTTTTTACTATTATTGTTGTCATTATTATCATCATCATTATTAAAACACTCAAATATTTATTAAGTTACACTGCTGCTTTTTTAAATTATAGAATAAAATAACAAAATAACTAAAAATAATAACTAAAAAAAAAATAAAATAACCATGCTTTATTTTGAATTAAATTAATGTACATTAATGATTAAATGAATACGATACATTAAATTAATGTATTTTACACTTGTATTACTCTGCCTTCCCAAAAATGAATTTCAATACAGATAATGAAATACTTTTCATAGAACGTATGCAAGTATTTTAATGTTTTTAATAAATGAATAGATAGGGCAAAAGCCTGATGTCATGAATGTCAGAATGTGAATTTTCCTGAGGTCCTAAAAGTGCAGCATTTAAACGTGTGAGTTTTGCTTGTGACTCCACACAGATATCAAACTTTTATAACAGTGAGCATTACCTCCACCCTGAGCAGCATGTGTATTCCATCCAGAGACGAAGAGATGGGTGGTTCTGTCAAGCATATGCCCCTGTTTATTTCCATAGGGCATTTAGCAGAACACACCTCTCTATGGGAATCTATCACAGACTGCAAAACGAGTCCTCCAAGAGGTCCTTCTACGAGTTTATATCAACTTCCCAGCTGACAGCGCACCGCCATTAACAATTAATTATCCGAGACAGGCACTAACAGGCTGGGTATACACAAGCCCTCTGGGAGAGAGAGACAACCCAGATGTCACAACGGACCGCCATGTATAATCCAGCGCCTCACTGTATTCACTCACCCACTCCCAGAGGACACCCACAAAGTGCCAACCGAAACACTTGTGCGCGCGAGGTTTGATCCAAAAGGCAGAGTCCACTTTAAGAGTGAGAGTTTATGAAAATGAGCAAGAGAGAGAGAGAGAGAGAGACAGAAAGGGAGGGTTTGGGGGTATAAAGATCAGGCAGTGTAACATCCTTCAAAACCTGACATTAAGTATTCAGATGCTACAAAAAAGCAAAGTGTTGGCAATTAAAATAATCAATCTTCCTGGCGACGGTGTACCCAACATCTGTTCAATAAGTCCCCCGCTCTCGGTCTACCGGGAACAGAGAGGGTAAAAGGGAGGAGAGAAGGTCCACTTTTAGCTGTCCTTCAGTGATGAAAACCCCTCCACCTCTAACACACACACTCGCGGCGTGGCCGGTCCGTGCGGGCCTGATGTCAGATGGTTCTGCTGTGTTGTTTCCTTTGTTATAAATAACAACAGGCCACCTGGACTTCCTCCGCGCGCCGGTTTACCGACAATCCGATATAGGAGGGGAGTCGGGAGGGGGGCACTAATGATCCCGCAGGCTATGGGCCTCACCGGCGCCCCACCCTCCACCCCGCTCCCTCTCTCTCCTCATCCCGGGCTAATGGGACGGAGGGGATTCAGGGTAGGAGTGATGAATGACAGAGACGGATGGCTCGGGACAAAGCATGTGCTGACAAGCAGTGAATACGGGGCAACGTTGCAGAAAGGTCAACGCCAGGGAGAGAGAGGAAAAGGGAAAAAGTGAGCCTCGCGTGACTTTCAAAGTTTTCTCTGTCGGCTCTCGTTCTGAAAAAAAAAATCCTGTGTGTCTGTTTGTGTGTGCGAGGGTCTGTTTGAGCACAGGATGAAAGCGGGACAGAACCCTGTAGTCTGTCCGCTGACCTGGTCCACTTTAACCCTCATGTTGAGATTGACTTTACGTTCATTTTGTTTGGGATCCCAAAAAATCCAATGCCATACGTGCTAAATAATAACGGAATAATATTTCTGAAATCATTTTCATTTGATTTTTTCTTTAAGATTAATATAAAATTATATTAGAACAAAATTGTTACAAATATAAAAAATATAAAGACAGACAGATAGATTTTTAATTATTTAAATTAGTTCCACAAGTTGTTTGCACCAAGCTCTTACGTAATTCAGTTTTTCGTTTAGGTGCGTCAATCCATTAAATCCACTTTTATACCAAACTATGATTCGCACTCACATAAAACAAACTTCTCTTTCGTTTTATTAATCCATCACCAGAAGACAAAGACACAAACGTTTGGCTCGCCTTCTTTGGTGTGTTGAAGAAGGCCTGCAAGAACTGAACACTGAAGAAGGCCTGCGAGCCGAAACTTTTTGAAGAAAATAATTTTCTATTAAAATCAAATTATATTAGAATAAAATTGTTAAACATATAAAAAATCTACATCTACATAGATAGAAACATTACAAATAATTAAAAATTAGAATTTTAAATTAAAATGAATATAAATGTAATCAAATTATATTAGAGTAAAGTTATATTACAATAAAAAAATTAAAATATTAAAAAAAATCTAGATAGATATAATTAAAATCAAATTATATTACAGTAAAACTGTTAAAAATATTTAAAAATCTAGATAGATAGACAGACAGACAGAATTTTAATTTCAAATATGTATTAAGTTACACTGCTGTTTTTTAATCATAGAATAAAATAACAAAATAACATTAAACAAAATAAAATAAAATAAAATAATAAACATACAAACCATGCCACATTACACAATTAAGTTTGTTTGAATAATTAAATCAATGAGCTCTCTTATTATTATCATTACTATTATAGTTGTTGTTGTTGTTATTGTTGTATTATTATTATTATTATTATTATTATTATTATTATTATTATTATCATTATAAAACACTCTAATATTTATTAGGTTATTAAATAATTATTTAATTTTTTTTTTATTAAAATTAATATAAATGTAATCAAATTATATTAGAGTAAAATTGTTAAAAAACACTTTTAAAAATCTAAATGTAGATAGATATAATTAAAATCAAACTATATTACAATAAAATTGTTACAAATATTAAAAAAATCTAGATAGATATAATTAAAATCAAATTATATTACAATAAAATTATTAAAAATATTAAACAATCTAGATAGACAGACAGACAGATAGAATTTTAATAATTTAATTTAAAAATTAAAAATAATTAAAAATTAGAACTTTAGATTAAAATCAAATTATCTTAAAATAAAATTTTTATTTTTTTTTTTTGATTTTTCAATTTCAAAATAGATAGAGATTTCTATTTCTAATAAGTGCTGTTTTTTTTAGAAGTTTCTGTTCATCAAATAATCCAAAATAAATAAATAAATAAATAATAGTTTCCATGAATTAAGCAGCACAACTGTTTTCAACATTGATAATAATAAGAAATATTTCTTGAGCCCAAATCAGCATATTATAATGGTTTCTTAAGGAATATGTGACACTGAAGACTAGATTAGAGATGAAAATTTAGCTTTGCCATCACATTTTAAAATATATTGAAATATCAAACAGTTATTTTAAATTGTAATATTGTATTTATTTATTTATTTATTTATTTACTTACTGACTTACTATATTTACGTATCAAATTAATGCCACCTTGGTGAATGTAAGAGACAGAAACATAAAAAGAAACCTTTTCAGTAGTGTGAATGTGATAGTATCAACTTCATTCTTTAATCTTAAGTAGATTAAAAATGCCCAAACAGATCATGAGGGTTAATTTAGGTGGGCTTGGGTCAAAACACAATGCCATACTAAATCAATAGGCACTGTGGTATTCATTATTTTTTCAGCATATTGCACTCACTGTGGATTGATACATTCACATGGGTAACGCTTGGCCTCAAAACAAACCCCTGGCACAATAGCTCTGATCTACTTTTGAACCAGTGCCAGAGGCCTATTTTTTGGGGTGCATGTATGAGCATGTTCTGATAGTTCCAGGTTAAAGGAGGCACTCACAGAAAGAGAGAGAGAGGGAGAGAAGCTCCCTCAGCTGCAGTGCCCACAAAAGGAGGATCGGTGACTGCTGCTGCTCAAAGCACAAAGAAAACGTTCAATTATGATGTGTCTGCATCTGCTGGAACATCCAGGCGTGAGCGTCTAGCTGCCGTCCCACAGGATCAAACCTGGCAGATCTGCCCAGAGCCAGGCGTAGGTAGCCAGAGCTGATTTAGCTGCTTGCGTGTTGTGGTGCGGCGTACGTGCGCGGTACACGCTCACATCACACCAGGGACGCTTGTACGCTGCCACGCTCTCTTCCACTGCCAGTGACCCCCATGCACAGCTCCCCATGGCTCCCCTTTTCAGCACGCTGTTTCTAATCCAAAACAAATGATCTCAGGAAAGAACAGGGCGACGTGGAGGGGGGAGGGAGGGGGGAGAAGGGAAGAGACAAATAAAGGAAAAAAAAAATCGAGAGCATTATCACCTTGGCCAAGCATCAGGAGCTTAAAAAAAAGAGAGAGAGAGGAAGAAAAGAAGGTCTATGGGCAAATTCATCTTCTCCCCTGCTACAATCAATCTCTGGCCAAAAGAAATACACAATAACTAGGCAGGAAGAGGCCAAGATTTATGGGCCTGAGACATCTCCACTGACCAGCAACCACCTCACCCCATTCTGCTCCTCTCGCTCTCTCTCTCTTTCACTCCCCAGGCTTTCCTCTCCTCTCCTTCCCTCCATCCACCCCCCAACACTTACAATGATGTACTGTCTCCGCCGACTGTTTTACAAGTACATTAGCTTTATTTAATGAGATCAGCAAGTCATTTAACAGATGCATATGGAGCACAAGGCGAGAGACGCCCACTTACTCAAGCGCTCTTTTATGTTGTAAAGTACATTTTGGATCAGATGTTCTGATGCATGAAAATGTGAACGTGACCCTTCTGCGAAAGGGTTGAGGAGAAAAGAGGATGTTTTGTATATGAATGTGCTGGAGGAAGGTGATTTATGGTATGTTTGGCCTGATATGTGCTCAGCAGAGCCCCTCACATGGAGGACGTGTAACTCACCGCTCTGAAAGCACGACATATTAGAAGGGATCAGGTCTGAACACGGATGTGGGGCCTTTTTAGGGGTCTTTACCTTTCGACGTGCATCAGAAGTTTACATCGCAAGTGATGTTCTTAGCTATTTAGGGATTGTCTACAGCAGATCTGTGGTTTTTAAATGTATGTCTTTATGTTAGCAAATTAGAACCAACTCTTTCATTGTCAGGTACTCTTTGTTGCATATGCTCTGTGATGTCCATTAAAATATCAATTGATTATGTGAAATTAAATTATAACTTTAATTAAATCTTCCTGACACAGACAGGGGCTGATAATTATGCCATTTAAATAAATGAAAATGACAAAGAATTATATGACTTTACATAAGATTAATTAGGATTTTTCTAGTTTCTAGTATATGTGTCATTCACGTGTCTTTGTCCCCCGGTAAAACGTAACGACGAAGTTGTATTTTTCATAGGGCTGTCAATTTAAAGTAGCGTGATTAACTATGAAAAACGTAATTTGTTAAAAGTGAACATTATTAATCTTGCCCTCTTATCCATAAATACATTCCGTAATAAAAAGGAAACAATACCTTTCTGTTTTTTGCGAGCCAAACTACGTTTGGACAGATCAGGGAGCACAAGATAACAACTGGACAGAACGAAACAGAATGAAACAAAATGCAAGCATCCCAAGATGCTTTTAACATGGCACACCAACTTAAAACTTTGTGTTTCCTCAAATTAATTTGATTAATCAGCATTTTTAAATTTAATAACAGACTTTCACTGCACACTAATTCATGAATTTTACATATTTATGACTGTACAGTTTAAAAGTCATTGAGATTTTATTGAGATTTTATTTTTATTTTATATTTTATTTTATTATTTATTTATTTATTTATTTACTTATATTTGTTAAATCTCTTATGCTCAACCAGGCAGTATTGGAAAATACATCAAAATACAATAAAAATATTAGTATATTTTAATAACTCTTTTGTATTTTAATATATTTTAAAATGTAATTTATTTCTGAGATGGTAAGCAGTTATTATTTCCATATTCAATGTCACATGATCCTTCAGAAAGCATTTATATATGCTGATTTGGTTTTCAAGAAACATTTCTTATTATTTTCACTGTTCAAAACAGTTACTTAGAAAGTTAATAAATTTAAAGATTAAAAAGTTAATTTGAAATTGAAATAGAAGAAAAATAATTGAAATAGAAATATTTTGTAATATTTTGAAACATACAATTGTCTGTACTGTAACTTGAAAGTGAATGAATGGAAATTTAAAAAAAAGTTAATTTGAAATAAATAATAGAAATAGAAATAGAATAGAAATATTTTGTAATATTTTGTAACACAAATGTCTTTACTGTCACTTTTGAAAGTGAATGAATGAAAAGTTTAAAAAGTTAATTTAAAATCGAAACAGAAATACTTTGAAACATACAAATGTCTTTACTGTAACTTGAAAGTGAATGAATGGAAATTTTAAAAAGTTAATTTGAAATTAAAAAATAGAAATAGAATAGAAATATTTTGTAATATTTACTAACATGCAAATGTCTTTACTGTCACTTTTGAAAGTGAATGAATGAAAAGTTTAAAAAGTTAATTTAAAATTGAAATAGAAATAGAAATGTTTTGAAACATACAAATGTCTTTACTGTAAATTGAAAATGAATGAATGGAAATTTTAAAAAGTTAATTTGAAATAAAAAATAGACATAGAATAGAAATATTGTTTACTAACATACAAATGTATATACTGTCACTTTTGAAAATGAATGCATGGAAACTTTAAAAAGTTAATTTAAAACAGAAATAGAGTAGAAATATAAATGAAATATTTTGTAGTATTTTGTAGAATATAAATGTCTTTACTGTCACTTTTGAAAATGAATGAATGGAAAGTTTAAAAAGTTAATTTGAAACAGAAATAGGATAGAAATAAAAATAGAAATATTTTGTAATATTTTGTAACATGTCTTTACTGTCACTTTTGAAAGTGAATGAATGGAAAGTTTAAAAAGTTAATTTGAAATAGAAATGTTTTGTAATATTCTCTAAAATACAAATGTCTTTACTGTCACTTTTGATAAATTTAATGCCTTCCTTACTGTAGTGTAAATATTATATTTTTTAAAAAAGTCCTGAAATGTCATCTGTTTTTAAATTGTTAACATCAATCTCCAGTGATGACTTGGTCATTTATCCTAATTATTTTTCATCATTATCTGACTTAAATTTCCCTGCTGCCTTATATACAGCTGATACTATACGGAGCCCTTTTTTAAAGAGCTATTGAGTCATCTTGACAGCAAATAAAAACATACAGCAGAGTAATACAAACAACAGGATAAGCCAAAGCCCTCATTGGCTATGTGTGTGTGTGTGAGTAAGTGTGTATATTTCCTAAAGCCCCAGAGATCAGGAGAGAACAGCTCCTGCACACAGAGGTAAAAATTCATTTCTTGAGAGCTATATATCAAGCGGTATTTGTTTAATGAGTGCTCCTGTGGAAAGATGTATAGAACATGTCAGGCGTCCACTTGCAGTGCGTTCTGGGATACAGATAACATCACAGAATGTGACCGCTCACTCTGTCTCAACGCCCCATCCGCTTTATCTCCCTCTTCCCCGGCCCATTATAAATGAGAGGCTATGGGAGAACAAGGAACAAAAATAATGGAGGAGGGGAAAAAAGCCTCACCAGCACTCCGCAACCTCACCAAAACAAACAAACAAAAGAATCATCAGCGCCGGACCCGGATGGACGTTTCGTTAAAGCACCTCAACGGTGCCACCGCAATGTGCTCTAAGACGTGTCGTGACATGTAAAAAAAGTGAAAAATGAGCCCTGCTTGTGGTCATCCTTTATCGGTTGAGCGTCTTGGACTCGTGTTGTGGTGAACCTGCTGTTTGGCATGTTTAACTAACCTGTGGTCTCCTCTGGCAGGTCTTTGCTCCTTTTAAGTTATGGAAATGAGATGCAAGAGGCGGACGTGGGGGTAATTAATTGTAACTCGAAGGATAATGTTGGCCTGTCAGGGACGTCTGCACGTTGTGTAACATTTTTTAAGGGGAATGTGCTCAAACTGGGAGGATCTGCTGGCTTTCTGTCTTAATTGCGGTGCGGCCGGAATGTTAAAACACTTCCTGCTTTTCTTCAGCACCCCTCCTCCTCTGCTGCTTTCTCTCCGTCTTGTCATAGTATTTATTGTGTTTGTAAACACTCATACACAGGAATTATCAGTGGGCTAAGTATTGACTGGGATACCCCACACACCTTTACTTTTTTTATACGCATACTGTTTTATGCTGCACATTCATTTCAGAATCTACACTCTTAAATATAAAGGTTCCAAAAGGGTGCTTTTGCAGTGATGCCATAGAAGAACCATTTTTGGTTCCCCCAAAAACCTTTCAGTGAACAGTTCCTAAAAATACATTTTGAAGAATATTTAAACAATCTAAAGAACCTTTTTCAACTATAAAAGAACCTTTTCTGCAATTGAAAGACTCCATGGCCGTTCAAGGTTCTTCATAGAACAATTGATGCCAATAAAGAACCATTATTTTTAAAAGTGTTCTGCTGAACAGTTTTTGTTCTTCACAAAATCTACAAAGGGATTCATTATTAAATCTAATAAAATAAAACAAAATAATTTGATAGAATATTATATGATTATCAGGGGGCAAAATACACCAAGTGGTCAATGCTGGTACCACATGCTACAAAATATTTGCTATTTTTTTTATGTTTCTCTTTTGGTACATTACAAATATGTGAGAGATATATGACCCTGGACCACAAAATCAGTCATAAGTGTTTAGACATCACGTGGAAGCTGAATAAAAAAAGCCTTCCATTGATGTATGGTTTGTTAGGATAGGACAATATTTGGCCCAAGATACAACTACACTGTAAAAAACAATTTCCTAAGTCAACTTAAAATAATTTGTAACCTGGCTGCCTTAAAATTTTAAGTTCAGTCAACTCAAAAAAAGTTTATTCAACTGCAAATGTTAAATTATACTAAGTGACAACTTAGATATTTGAGTTGAATCAATTTAAAATGTTAAGGCAGCTGGGTTACTTACCCATCTGTTAAGTTTAGCAAACACAAATATCTAAGTTGTTCTTAGTACAACTTAACATTTCAAGTTGACTAAACTTATTTTAGTTGACTGAACTTAACATTATAAGGCAGCAGGGTAACAAATTATTTTAAGCTGACTCAACAAATTGTGTTTTTTATTTTTTACAGTGTATTTGAATATCTGATATCTGAGGGTGCAAAAAATCTAAATATTGAAAAAAAATCGCATTTAAACTTGTCCATATGAAGTTCTTAACAATGCATATTATTAATCAAAAGTAAGTTTTGATATATTTACTGTTTGAAATGTTACAAAATATCTTCATGGAACATGATCTTTACTTAATATCCTAATGATTTTTGGTATCAAAAAAAAAAAAAAAACGATAATTTTGACCCATATAATGTATTTTTGGCTATTGCTACAAATATACCCATGCAATTCAGTTCAATCTGTTCTGAATTGTGTGTGTGTGTGTGTGTGTGTGTGTGCATGTACAAAACAGATTGAATAAATTTCGTCCATACAACCTCCTTGCTCTCACTCACTCACTCACATCTTGTCCTCTCTCTGTATAAAGGCACTTTATTAAGTTAAAAAATTAATAATATAAATAATAAAAAAGAACAAAGAGACGAAGTCTGAATGACTTGTAACCTTTTTATTTTTTTTTTTTAACATCATTGATTTTAAGATGCCATCCTATTGCTTTCCTGTAGCTGAAATAGTATCAATGCCAAGGTCATTGGTTCAATTCACAGGGAAAGCAAGAACCTTGAATGCAATGTAAGTTGCACAAGACCTCCGGGATAGAGTTGTAGAAAGACACAAGTTAGGAGGAGGCTACAAAAACATTTCAAAGGCTTTATCCCTCGGAGAACTGTTCAGAGCATCATTAAGAAGTGGAAAGTGTATGGCACCACCAACACATTGCCTAGATCAGTCCATCCATCCAAAGTGGATGACATAGCCAAGAAGACATTGATAAGAGAAGCTACCAAAGGCCAAAGGCAACTTTGAAGGACTTACAAGGCTTTATGGCTGGGTCTGGTCAGTGTGTGCATCTCCTGATCTTTACACAAAATAAAAAAGGCCTTTCCTAAAAAAGTGTCACACTTAGTTTCGTTTGAACTATGCAAAAACATATTTGGAAGAGTCTGGTACGTTCTGGCAAAATGAACCTTTTTGGACTGAACTCCAAGCACTATGTTTGGCGAAAAGCAAACACAGCACAACACCCAAAACACACCATACCTACTGTGAAGTATGGTGGTGGCAGCATTATGTTGTGGGGGTGTTTCTCTTCAGCTGGGACTGGGTGATTGGTCAGGGATGAAGGTGAAGATGGGCAGGTCATTCACCTTCCAACACGATAATGACCAAAACATACTGCTGAACCAACAACAAAATGGTTTAAGGATAAGAAGGTGAATGTCCTTGAGTGGCCAAGTCAGAGCCCTGACTTAAATCCAATCAAAAATCTGTAGATGGATTTGAAGAAAGCAGTCCACAGAATCTGACTGAACCTGAGCAATTCTGCAAGGAAGAATGGGCAAGTATTCCCTAACCAAGGTGTGCAAAGCTAGTACAGACATCCAAAAAGACTGATGGCTGTAATTAAAACAAAAGGTGGCTCTACGAAGTGAGGAGTTCATTTGCAAAAACAGATAACTCAGATTTTAACAAACTGGAAAAATCATGTTTTTTCATTGTGCATTCCAATTAATCACAATCAAACTGCAGTTGCATCTTTATTAGGTAACACAAAAAAACCATGATAACATGTAAAAAAAAAAAAAAGATTTTTGAAAATTATAGAAAAAAATATATATATACATATATATGTTTTTGCAAATAAACTCTTCAAGTACTAAATCAAGGGACTGATGACTTTTCCAACACACACACACATGTTTGTTTTTGTGAATTGTGGAGACTTTCCATAGACTTCTATAGTTTTTATACTGACCAAACGATATTGTCTATCCCCTAACCCAACCCTAAACCTAAACCTACCCCTTACAGAAAACATGTTTGCATTGTTACATTTTCAGATAAACATCATTTACTATTTTTAATCCTTTTTTTACATTGTGGGGACTGCAGGCCACAGGCACGCACATAGTGGTTGCAGAAAAACACTGGTAACAAGTGGAAAGAAATGGGAAAATCGACAGAATAAGAGATAAAATAGATTGTGGTGCCTTTGGATGTGGAATGCAAATCATTTTTATTGAATACTGTCGTCAAAACCACTGTTTGAAGCTAAACGCAGACGTTTAAACAGACAGACTATGGGTAAAACCTGCTATGATTACTATACTTTATTTTTAAAACATAAATTTGATATAAACAAAAGGTCTACATAATATTCACAAATGCAGTTCATAGGGGACATATTATATTAACCCTACAGTTACAGCATGAAATACTATTTAAAGCTATAACATTTTACATTAACCTATTTTATTCCACATATTTTGACTTTTTTTCTTGCAAATGCAAGTTTACATCTTGTATTTCGGACTTTATAACTCGATTTAACTCAACAATAGCGATTTGTGGTTTGTTTATTCTGAGGGGAAAAAAGTTAGAAGTGTGGGATATAAAGTGGTGAGTTTGTTTTTCCTATCAGAACTGTGAGATATATTCTCAAATTTACCTTTTTCATTCTTTTATTACATGGCTTTCATTGACTGCCACTTGAAAACTGTCATTTTCTGCAACCAGATAGGCTCCGCCCACAAAAAACGTAATCACTGTTTGCAAACAGTAAACTGGTCTATAGTTTCTCTCTAAATATGCATTATTTGTGACCCTGGACCACAAAACTAGCCTTAAGTAGCACGGGTGTATTTGTTGCAACAGCCAAAAATAGATTGAATGGGTCAAAATTATCGACTTTTCTTTTATGGCAAAAATCATTAGGATATGAAGTAAACATCGTGTTCCATGAAGATATTTTTACATTTTAAAAAATATTTCAAATCTTAAATTTTTATTAGTAATATGCACTGCTAAGAACCTCATTTGGACAACTTTAAAGGCAACTTTCTCAATATTTAGATTTTTTTTTTTTTTGCACCCTCAGATTCCAGATTTTCAAATCTCCATACATCAATGGAAAGCTTATTTATTCAGCTCTCAGCCATCCTCCCCGACCCCCAATCATTTTTTTGAAGAAATCCGAGAGCTTTCTGACCCTGCATTGACAGCCAAGCAACTGACACAATTTCAAGGCCATGAAAGAAACCTTATAACCTTAATGTTATGAAGTTATGCGAGTACTATTTGTGAGCAACGAAAACAAAAATAACAACTTTTTTTAACAATTTCCTCTCTTCTTTGTCAGTCTTCGAGAGTATCACCATGCATTGTGTGTCAAAGACTGACTCCGAAGAGAAGAAACTGCTGAATAGTCATTTTTGTTTTCTTTTTGCATAGAAAGTATTCTCATAGCTTCATAAAATTACGGTTGAACCACTGTTGTCACATGGACTATTTTAACAATATCCTTATTACCTTTCAGGGCCTTGAACATAGTAGTTGCACTGCTGTCTATGCAGTCTCAGAAAGCCTTTCATCAAAAATATCTTAATTTGTGTTGAAAAGATGAACAAAGCTCTGACAGGTTTGGAACCTGCATTTTCATTTTTGCGTGAACTTCACCTTTTAAGATACTGCTCAGAGAAAGTTTACTAATAAACTAAAAAAGTAAAGTGTGCAGGTTACTACAATCCAAACAGACTGACTATTCTCAAATATCATTGTTTAACAGTCTAGTTGTACAGAAACCACACAATTCTCTTTTAATTTCTGCAGTAATAATGCACACTACTGTGAAAACTATAAATATTGGGCAATGGTATAGCATAATGTATATGGTGGAAAGTCAAGTCTACTCACACTACTCATAATACTCCAAATACACTTAATAAGCTTAGCTGAGTTGGAAAGAAAAGAAAATAATGACGCTGGTGTTGATGGAAGCTGCCTCGTGGGAGACCAGATCACGAACCCCCTCTGTGACACATCATGCCAAGAACGTGTTCACACCAGCGACACCTCGTCCCCCTAAACCAGGGTGTGAAAATCCATCTGGATATGTAAATAAAGGAGGTGTGTGAGCGAGGACATGACAGCGCCACCGCACCTGTACACTGCTGTACACGGGAGCTTAAAAGCTTATTCAGGTCTCTGGTCCGACTCAATCTCCTCAAATCAACTGCAGAGCTTTCAAAAGGCTCCCCGCGCTGACACACGACATGTTCGTGACCTGTGCGAGGAGGGGTAAATGAGAAGTAAAAAACGAAAGCTGGAAAAAGAAAGAAAAAAAAATCACCTTCATGGCAAAGCCCAAAAAAGGTGGGAAAAGATTTCCGGTAGCACCATAAAGAGCCCATGAGGCTTTGAAGAATTGAGCAATGGTTTCACAGTGGAAACGCCTAAGAGTGGGAATCTACTACAGGAGATTATGGCTATTATTTGTCTTAATTTACTCTCTGCTCTTAAATGTTGGGCCCTGTACTCCCTGCAGGATAAAGACGTCCCCTGTAGGTTGGACCTCCTACATGTGCAATGGGTTTTTATTGACTGTGAGAGAGAGTTGATCCGTGTGGGCCGCGGAAGGGAGGGGTAGCCTCTGGGTCTCGCCGATCCAAACGGATGTCACACAGCAAGAGAAGACTCTAATAACGGCTCTCTCGGGATGCTTCTGGGCCTGGTGGACCGACACATGTGCACACACATACATAGGCCTCCTCATATTCTCGCTCTAATGTCTCCCTGCCTGCTAGCCATAAACAGTCACTGTCCTAACCTTCTGCAAAGCCCCCAAAATACCTCCGTTCTCTCACTGAAATGTCTAGCTGTGACAGATTCCAGTGGCTAACGGCCCTACGGAGACCAACCTTAGCTTAATTAAAATAATGTAGCTTCTTCGTCCTATTATCCTTAAGACTTGCTCTCCTTCCGTTTTATTCTTCTGTCACAAGAGCTCAATTGTCCACCAGGATCCTAAGTGACTCAACAGGGTCCAAAACACCATTGCTCTGAGACATTAGACTCAAACGTACACCTCTCAGCGTGAGGCCTGGCGCCCAGAAGGCGACGTTTAGACCATCTGTCAGTCAAGCCGCCAAGTCTCTCTCTTTCACGCGTCTTCGTGGATGAGCTGAACGACCTCTCCTTCCTGTCAGAGTGCCAGTGCTCATTGAGTCATCTTTACTCAGTGCCATGTCAACAGGACCCTTTTGTTCCACGTCTCTCTTTTGACTTGGCCTAATGCAAACAAGTGAAAGCGCACAGTGACGTGACGCAAGGTGACGGAGGAGAGAAGAGCCACGGCTCTGGCCAGCACAGGGGTTGAGCATAGTTGAGGTGTTGTAGGATGAGTTGTCTTGTAAACAGGGCACCTGTGGGCACGTTGAGGGAAATACGAAAGGAGTAGGATCTCTAGAGGAGACCAGGATAAGGGTAAAGCTGAAAAGAATTGTGGATGATGGGAATGTGTGTGAAACCTTTTCACTAGCCAACCTTCACGGTGCACATGGAGGACACCAATTTATTAAACCCCTTTTTAATATTTTGTTTATTTTACTAATAAAGGCCTTAAATGCCTCTCCAAGGGATGGGTAAAATATTGATTATCTAATTAATCTTTAAATAAAAGCAAGAAGACATGTCTTTATATTGAGCAGTATTACAGCGCATATAGTGCAACCAATGTAGTCTGGTTCATGAATGACTCTTATGAGGTGATCATTTTAATGAATCATTCAAATTCAGTTACTGCTGTTTAAATCTTTAAATGAATGAACTCACTGAATCCATGTGACTGATTACTGAATCAACATCAGGTCACATTATTTTCAGTGATGGAATATTTTAATAAAAAACCTTAGATTAATACATATGGTGCATAACGCAGCACATAATTCATCTAAACATTTTACAATGTTTTGATTTATACATATGCATACCGTATGCTATTTTACTTGAAATGAATGTCTTTTAGAGGGCAGGGTTACAATGTAGATTTTCCAATTAATCACAATCTTTAAATAATAGCAAGGAAACATTTCTTTCCATTGAGCTGTACTACAGTGCATACAGTGCAACTAGTGTAGTATGATTCGTGAAAGAACTGATCTGATCATTATGAGCTGATTATTTTAACTAATTATCCAAAGACTCAAATTCTTTTAGCTAGTTGCTGTATTTAAACTTTAAATGAATTTGCTCATTTAATCAAAATCAAGTCATATTAGAATCAATGATATAATTTTATTAGTAAAATGTTTTAATTTATACATATACAGTTGAGGTCAGAAGTTTACATACACCATGCAGAATCTGCAAAAATGTTAACTATTTTACCAAAATAAGAGGGATCATACAAAATGCATGTTATTTTTTATTTAGTACTGACCTGAATAACATATTTCACGTAAGACGTTTACATGTAGTCCACAAGAGAAAATAATAATTGAATTTATAAAAATTACCCTGTTCAAAAGTTTACATATGCTTGATTCTTAATACTGTGTTGTTACCTGAATGATCCACAGCTGTGTTTTTCTGTTTTGGGATAGTTGTTCATGAGTCCCTTGTTTGTCCTGAACAGTTAAACTGCCCACTGTTCTTCAGAAAAATCCTTCAGGTCCCACAAATTCTTTGATTTTTCAGCATTTTTGTGCATTTGAACCCTTTCAAACAATGACTGTATGATTCTGAAATCCATCTTTTCACACTGAGTACAACTGAGGGACTCATATGCAAATATTACAGACGTTTTCAATGCTCACTGATGCTCCAGAAGAAAAAAACTTTTTTTTTTTCATTTAGTACTGCCCCTCAGAAGCTACAGAAGATACTTACGTTTCCCAAAAGTTTTCACCCGCCACTCTTAATGCATCCTTGTGGAGCATCAGTGAGCGTTTGAACCTTCTGTAATAGTTGCATATGAGTCCCTCAGTTGTCCTCAGTGTAAAAGGATGGGTCTCAAAATCATACAGTCATTGTTGGAAGGGGTTCAAATACACAAAAATGCTGAAAAACCAAAGAATTTGCGGTACCTGAAGGATTTTTACTGAAGAACAGCAGCAGTTTAACTGTTCAGGACAAACAAGGAACTCACAACTATGACTAAACAAAAAAGGAAAAAGAAAAACAGCTGTGGATCATTCAGGTAACAACACAGTATTAAGAATCAAGTGTATGTAAACTTTTGAACAAGGTCATTTTTATAAATTCAACTTTTATTTTCTCTTGGATGTATATGTTATAGTCTTTCATGTGAAATATTTTATTCAGGTCAGTACTAAATAAAAAATAACATGCATTTTGTATGATCCCTCTTATTTTGATAATATATATATATATATATATATATATATATATATATTTTTTTTTTTTTTTTTTTTTTTGCAGATTCTGCAAGGTGTATGTAAACTTTTGACCTGAACTGTACGTACACTACACTTAAAAAAAAAAAAAACATATTTATGGTTAATTTAACTGTACAAAATACTGTAAAAATGTTTCCAGTACTACGGGATGACATATTTGCACCTGTATATTTTACAACTTACAAATGTATATTTCATTGTCATATAATGTTAATATGCCAGTCTACTTGAACTAAACCACACTCGTAACCACCATAATAATACACGTACAATGGAAGGACACTTACTGTATGATGAACTGATCCATCATGTGGCTTGTCCATAAAACAAGGGCAATACTCATATGTAGACGGTGCACAGGGTCACACACACAAAGACAAAACACCATCAGGATAGCACACATTAAACTAAAATAATGCCATAACACTCAGAATCATCATAATTTAGTCTTGAGTTCTCCCAGCAATCAAAATCCTTGCTCTAAACCAATAAAATCCTTCACGCACCACTCTTCAAATCCAAACAGTGCCATCATGTCTTCCTCATAGGCTGTGAAACAGAACAGGGACATGTTAAAATTCACATTAAACACTGCAGAAACCGTGAGCAGCTCATATCTCAGCTCTTTTACGATTGTCATATAATGACAGTCACACCCGACTAGTGTCGTGGAAGTACAGGAGCACAGGACCAGCCCCTGTGGCCATATAAATCTCAGGGGGAAACGAACAGTGGCACGGTTCTACCGGCATTACTTACACGTGTCATAGCTGTCCACACATGGCCCACATGTCATACCCTGACAAGAAAGGGGGAGGGGATAGAGGACTCCAGAACGTTCTACGGCAACTCCACATTTACCATATCACACGACTGCAAATATCTCTTGAACGCCGAGTCTCTGGGGCACAATTATTTGTAAGGGAATACAGTTCAGACTTGCTCCGTTCCCTTTGGATTTTATGATAACACAGCCATAAATGTGCTCCAGATAGCGCAGCGCACTGTAAGGTAAAGTCCTTATACAGCAAAAGAGTCGTGTTTTGAAAATAGCCTCAAAGAACGGCATTACATTTATTTTATAGCATTTTCATTAAATTTAATGGTTCGTGAAAAAATGAGTTATGATCATTTGGCCATTTATGGCTGGCTAAAATCCAGACTCACAGCGGAGGGTCACGGAAAGGTCAAAGGGTCGTGTTCTCTACAGAATGACAATAATCAGTATGACCTGACAAATTGATTTTGCATCCTGCGCAGCAGCAAAATGTGCATTAGCGAGCGCGCTAGCTTTTGTGCTGTGAGTAAATGGACAATAAAGCATAAAACAACACGCAATAGCTCTTCGGCATAATTAGCTGCTACCGTACGAGCGCTCGGGAGGCGATGGGGATGGGGTGGAGGGCGCAGGCAGCACTTAACACTGGGGCTGTGAGGGTGTTATGCCGCACCGAGACCCTCGTTCGTTCCCCTTGCCGTTCCCTCGTTACAGCGCCACGGCCAGCAGTGGGCAGCTGCCGCGGTCGGCGTGCCAGCGGTCACACATCAGCGCGTTATCTCATCTCATCTAACACAGAGAGATGATGGCCGTCGCCTCAGTAACTAACCCCCCACCCCCACCAACACACATCCGCACGGGCGAGCGCTGCCTAGTAACAACAGTGGGCCCGGTCCAGGCTTGTTTCAACAGCCGGGGCTAGACTAATAGATTTCCTTCTGTATTTATACCCAACATCACTCTTGCTCCCCGGGCCCTCAGCACAGGTAGCTGTTTTATATGAAATGAACAATCTTTATAGACGTGCCCGAGCCATAACAAGGCTGATTTTCAGCACCGGCCCCAGTGTATAAGTCCTGCGGAATTGTCAGACTTCGCGCTCGACAAATCAAGCCTAACTTATGATGTTTTCTGTGTAATTTTTATTCCCGTTTGACTGGCCAACTACCCGGTGGTAATAGAATGTTGGGAAAAGGCCAGTGGGGGAATGTTTGCGCTCCGGGTGATTGATCGACGGCCACCTCGCTTTTCATTTATATCTCTCTCGCCCCTTCCGTTGCGAATCGGTTAAGTTTAGGAAAAATGAATCCGAAAAAAGCACGGCGGAAGAGAAATGGCCCCAGATTACAGCGAGGCACAATCGTAGATCTAAGCTGGGCTCCGGTGTCGGGGTGCGTGGATTGTTTGCGAGCATTAAGTTATCTAAATGAAAATCAATACTATGTGTGCCAGCGTTTTACAACGGAGAAGTGCCCCGAGTCCATGCGGAGGGGTGGGAAGGAAAAGGGGAGGATGAATGAAGGAAACGAGGAAGGAAGCTCCTGGGTCCTGTGGGTTGCGGACTAGAGTGAAGGCCTAATTGGCCTCCTGACCATATAACACACATATATGTCTTTCTGTGGTATTGATCTAAATGTATATTCACACTATTCTGTTTATGTACACTCTTAAAGGAACAGTTCACCGAAAAATGAAAATTCTGCCATTAATTACTTCAGAACACAAATTAAGATATTTTTGATGAAATCCGAGTGCATTCTGACCTTGCATAGACAGCAATACAACTGAAACATTTTATGGCCAAGAAAAGTAGCAAGGACATCATTAAAATAGTCCATGTGACGCGCATTCGACTCGAGTTCACGAGGATACCACAATACATGCATGTGGTACTGTTGTGAACGCGCGTTGAAGACTAACACAGAAGAGAAGAAATTGTTGAATAAAGTTGTTATTTATAGTTATTTCTTTGCACACAAAAAATATTCTCGTAGCTTCATAATATTACAGTTGAACCACTTAAGTCACATCAACTATTTTAATGATGTACTTATTACCTTTCTGGGCCTTGAACGTGTCAATTGCGTTACTGTTGCGTTGCGTTGCTTTCAGGGTCAGAAAGCTCTCGGATTTCATCAAATCTTATGTTTTTGAAACAACATGAGGGTGAGTAATCAATGATAGATTTTTTTTTTTCAATTTTGGGGTGAACTCTCTTTAAAGTATTATTTCACCCAAAAGTGAAAATTTGCTGAAAATGTACTCACCATCAGATCATCCAAGATGTAGATAACTTTGTTTCTTCATCAGAACAGATTTGGAAAAACTTCCAAACTACAAATCGATCAAATGAAGAAACAATCTAATCTACATATTGGGTGGTCTTTTTCTCAGAACTGCAATTGCAAGTTATAAAGTCCAATTTTGAGGGGAAAAAGATTGATACGCTTTCAGAATTCCAAGTTTATATCTCACAATTCTGACTTAATAACTCCCAACTGCATGCTATAAAGTCAGAATTGCGATTCTGATAAAAACATAGTCAGAATTGTGATATAAACTAGAAATCCTGAGAACAAAGTCAGAATTGTGTGAATTGAGGTTGAATCTCACAGTTCTGACTTTATTTCTCAGAATTGCGAGTTTATATATCACAATTCTGAGAAAAAAAAAGGTGGTATTACACAATTCTGAAAAGTCAAAATTGCAAGATGTAAACTCGCAACTGCGAGAACAAAAGTCTGAATTGTGGAATAAAAAGTCGCAATTACCTTTTTTACAATTTTTTATTCAGTGGCAGAAACAAGCTTCCATATTGAGCAGTTAACCTTTGTTTTTTCTTAGTGAATATTTTAAAATCTATGGAGCCATTTTTCACTACGAAGAATGTTTTCTGGAATTGAAAGGTTCCACAGATGTTAATGGTTCTACGTAGAACCATAGATGCCAATAAAGAACTTATGTGTGAAGTCTATGTGTGTGCTTGTAAGGGGACCCTGAGTGGCCCCAGGAGAAATCTCTTTCTGGTCACAACACAACTGTTTCTCACCTGTCAGCAAGCACAGGATCATTCTATCTCTGGCAATTATGCAGAGCCGTCTACAGAAGTCTGATGAAGTCGTAACCGTGCTGGCTATACACCATGCCTGTTACTGAGCCAGAGACATCCATTAGCAGACGTTTCCGCAATGCTGTAGCTATGTTGCGGAAATGTCAACAGCTGCCGGGCAGAAGCAAGGCCGTGTTAAAGGGTGAGAATAAGCGCGCAGAGCGGAAACCATCTCCAAATTGCAGATTACTGTAATGTTTGGTGTGCAATACTTTGGATTATAATACTAGAACAATCATTTTGCTGAAAAACAGGAGGCCTGGGTCTGTGTTTGTTGTGGAAACACTTTTTAGTCACATATGTAGTCATTTCCTTGAGCTTATAATGGAATGATAAGGGCAGGCACTTGCCACAAGACATGCCATCATATATAATAAAGACAGTCATTAACCACACACATATTTTCCATGTAATTCATATCATTGTGGGTGGGAGATCTCACCCCGTTTTCCACTTGCAGGTGGCAGATCTGTGAGGCTTTAAATAGGTCCCCTGCTCTCGGAAGTGGATCGGACCATCCATTCGTTAATGATTATTATCCTGCTGCCTTTATGACACCCTCAATGATTTTTTAATGTCAATGTTCAGAGAAGCTACCAATAACTGGATTAATATCTGAGGTAATCTAGATTTGCTGGTCCTGTGCATTTTGATTATATGCCAGGGGCCTCTCATTGGAAAATAGCTAATATGCTCAGGCACTTGTCTCTCAATTATATGAGCTGCATTAACCCTTAACTGTCCATACTCACCAAGTTTAACCCTTTTCTCCATGTAAAGAAATGTCACCACCTTTTACAAACAAGTACTTCATACAATACATAGCCTATTTTTTATTTTTTTTTATCCTGCTAAAGTGACAGTCTGGTTGAGAGAGGGCCAAATCTGCTATGGAATCAAGCTGTGAGGCAAAAAGATGACAGAAACTGAGAGAGCAAAGAACTGTGTATTAGGCAGTCAAGCCATGGTGTAGCCCTATTCTCCCAGTTTGCTGTTTTAAAAAAGAGGAAATTTTTCCATTGCAGATGCACTCAGGCAGAGGACAGGAGCTCAGGCCATGCTAATAAATCAGCCCCTGAGCCTCTGGTGGCAACTGATCACTTGGGAATACTGAAGAGGAAGAGAGAGAGATCATGGACGTGAGGCCTAAGAGAGAAATGATACTCTCTTAAATAGCCCTGTACCACTGGACACACATAGAAACACACACACACACACTCACACAACACAGGGAAGCAAATATGTGTAACATATCACTGATATCTCCACCTCTTCGCCCTCACATTTTCCCAGACAAATTAAAGGAACCCTCGACAGTTACTACTGGAAAAAACAAAGTCTGATTTTCCAAACGTGTGAACGGCCTGTTATTTGGCACACAAAGAGGCTATTTGGGAAAGGGCCTAAGGACACGAGTGTGAGTCACAGAGAGAGAAAGAACCTAAAAAATGGACTCCATCCTCAGTCAACACAATGACTATCTACCCTGGGGAAAATATCCTATTAAAACCCCAAATATAAAAGAGCACAAATGAAATTATATTCAAGAGACAAATGGTCATTGGTTCATTTGTCAGATTTTCTTTTGTACTCATAAGACATTCTCCTGGAGCTAAACACAAACAATCATTTAAATATAAATAGAGATTTTCAATCTGTGTTTAGTTTAGATCTAGCTTATTTTTCTCCAGCTTCAAATACTGATTAAATCCTATATATATATATATATATATATTTTTTTTTTTTTTTTTTAAATATAAATTAATCAGTCAATAAACAAACTTTTTTATAGCTACATAGCACAAAGTGCTTTACAGAAAGAAAGAAAAAAAACACCTTAAAAAATACTACAATACAGCATAAAATTAAAAAAATCAAAACAAATCCAAACTACGTTTTCTTTAGTTTATAAATAAATAAATAAATATGATTGAGTGGGTGATCAATTATGGGTCATCATATTATGTAGGGGTCATATGATGCGGTTTCTTGTTTTCCTTTGTCTTTGGAGTGTTACAAGCTGTTTGTGCATATATAAGATCTGTAAAGTTGCAAAACTTAAAGTCTCAGACCCAAAGAGATATTTATTATAAAAGTTAAGACTCAGCCACGCCTTCCTAAAATGGCTCATTCAAACACGCCCCCACGTCTATGTTACAATGTGCATAGATTTGCATAACACCGCCCAAATGTACCTGCGAAAAAAGAAGGCGCAACTTTTTATACCGGCTGTAGTATTGTTGCCGCCGCTGTCATGTTGTGGAGACACTGTGTGTTTCTTTGCGAAAGAGAATCTACTTTGTTTAGCCTTCCAAATGAGTACACAACTAGAAAACAGTGGTTAAGTTATATTTACAACTAGGGTAACCACCTAGCAATAGATCTGTTGCAGGACATGGATAGATCACTTGATGAGGTCCGCACATCCTTTGCGTGGAAACTACGCTGCAAAAAGAATAAATAAAAAGGCAAAAGAACAAATTGACATTTCCTTAATATGATAATAAAAAACCAACAGACTGATGAAAATACGGGACATTTTATCAATTGGGTGCTGTGCATTTTATGGAGGACTGTTTCCTGAACCTGGGAGAGTAGCCTACAATGCCAGCTGCATACAAACGGTTAAGGCTATAAAGTAGGGCAATTCCAATGTTGCAAGGACAGTTTGGCACTTCTGACTCACAGCCTGTAAGTACATTTTCATATTTAAAAATTTGCTACTGACTATTCAAACGCGAGTTTTGAACAATGTAGAGTAGTGCTTGTTGTTTGTCGTTTCTACGATCACAAATGCAGATATGGTGTTATGTATATGCGGCGCAACGCAATGCATAAAAAGACAGTATGACTCATCAGTAATCAGTAGTTATGACTCAAATGTCTCGTTTATAATGGATGTTATTCTTTTTGTCTCGTCGCGCCGGGGAAACGGCATCACAACATGGTAAGGGGCATAACATTTCCATCACACGCTTGAGGTATTCGGCCAATCACAACACACCGGATAGTTGGCCAATCAGAAAACACCTTGCTTTTCAGAACGACAAGCTTTGTAAAAATGTAAGCATTTTAGAAAGACAGGGCAGAGAGGAGCAACAATGTACAGTATGTGGAAAATGCTGTGTTTTTTAAACCTCAAACCGCAAAAAACACACTGCATTACACCACTGCATACACATACAAGTTTTTAGCAACATCATATGACATATGACAGAAAAACAACCACCTCTTGTATAAAAGGATTAGTTCACTTCCAGAATTAAAATTTCCAGATAATCTACTCACCCCCATGTCATGCAAGTGTTCATGTCTTTCATGAACATGAAAAGAAATTAAAGTTTTTGAGGAAAACATTCCAGGATTTTTCTCCATATAGTGAACTTCAATAGTGGCCAACAGGTTGGAGTTCCAAACTGCAGTTTCAATGCAGTTTCTACACAATCCCAGCTGAGGAATATCGGTCTTGTCCAGCGAAACGATTAGTTATTTCTCTAAAAAAAGAAAAAAAAAAAAACTTTTTAACCACAAATGCTTGTCTTGCTCTACCTCTGCGATGCACGTCTGCGACTTCACGCATTACGTAATCACGTTGGAAAGGTCACCCGCACGATTACTTTGTAAACACTGGGTCGGTACTTCCACCAACATTATGCTTGACCTTTCTAACGTGACTACGTAATGCATGAAATCAAGCTCGTTTCACTAGATAAGACCCTTATTCCTCAGCTGGAATCATGTAGAAGCTGCACTGAAACTGCCATTTGGACCTTCAACCCACTGGCTCCCATTGAAGCCCACTATATGGAGAAAAATCCTGGAATGTCTTCAAAAACCTTGAGGACATCTCGGATGACATAGGGGTGAGTAAATTATAAGGAATTTTTTATTCTGGAAGTGAACTAATCCTTTAAACATGGACCTACAATGAAGACACTTCTCGTAAGATTAAGCTCATGTGGGCCTAGTCCACAAAATAAATAATCGGAATCATAAACATACAGTCGCCTACAAAGATCCATCTGGAAAAACAAATATCACACATGACTGTCACTACAGCTGTAAGAACCTGTGCTAAGCATCATATCGGCTGACATGCTGAATATGCTTTACTTTGAATACATTGTAATACTTAGCGTTTACTGTCATTCATCATCGGCTAGTTACTTCCTCAAACGCAGTCTCATTGCATCAGTTTGGATTGTGTTTTATATGCACAGCAAAGTCAGCTAGTGTGTTTCAGCTTTATTCAATCAGGTCCATTCATTGTGTACAGATCTATTTCTCAAAACTCACTTCTGTTGTGCAGGAGGTCTATTTCTATTTCTCTTCGCCTTCTCTTTCTCTCGCGTGCCATTGCTGCGTTTCATCTTAAGTGAGTTTATTCAAGTGTAGTCAATGTTTTTTCCCCCTGAAAGAGTAGCAGAGGAGAGAGGGGGAGGAAGAGGGACAGGAACAGCAGTTTCTATGGCCACACAACCAGACTAGCTCTGGTAGCCCAGAGGACACGTTCAGTAATCCCACCAATGATGTCTGCCGCCCCACTGAAGGCGAGCAGCCCCACAAATACCCACAGACCCCCGCCATCCATTTTTATTGTATTCAGGCTGCAGTGCTGTATTTCCTGGCTCCTCTTAGCACCACACACACAGGGCACTCCAAAACAAAAATCCATACTATCGATCGGCCAGTGTCACCACAATTATTCTTTTGAAACAGCCATTGAAAACAAATTACATCTGCACTGCGTTTTCATCCGATTGCTCTGGGTGAGCAATGCTCACTCCCTTTTCCTGCTGCCCCCACCCCAACAAACACCCGCCCTCCCTCTCGCTCTTCCGGCCACAGCGCCGCGCGGCTAACGATAGTGTGTCCGGAGGGGGGGGGTTCACGCCACATGACGGCGGTTAAGGAGAAAGCTACTTAAGAAAAACAAAAGCCTAAATTAGCGACACACCAGAGAGGGGACCTGTGCAACCGAACAACAGTATAACATTAATATTTTTTTTTTCTTCGAGGGGGGGCAGTGATTAGAAAAGGGTCTGCTCTGTGTGTATAGGGTGAGTTTCGATGTACATCTATGCGCTACGGCAGTAATTACCTGGCTGGTTTCCTCTTTCTCCTATTAGAAAATATATCAGTGCATGGTGTATCAAACAGCCAGGGAGCCCTAATGGAATTATTCCTGTGCACCGATTCCTCTTATGGTTTTTTTTTCGTTTCCTTTGTATAATAGAGAATCAAGTACACTTAAAGAGAGGGAGAAAGAGTATCTGTGTGATTGTGTGCATACAAATGCATTTAATCAGGCCTGTTTGTTAAATGTAATGGTAATACGTGATTTGATTTGCTATTTTAAATATATCACGTCAATTAAACATCTCATTTAACTTTCGGACAAATCTAAAGGTGTACCTGTTATCTGTACAGGTCTGAGTGTGCAAATGATGTACTGATGGTTTTAAATAAAGCACTTTCTGATTATTTACTTACAATTTTTACTGTTTGGAAATGATCAAAAAACACTACATATTACAAACTAATTTTCTGAGCTTCTCAACACTGAAGTGTAAAAAGATATAAAAAGTTATATAACAGGCATTATTGTGTGAAACTGACTAGCTGAACATGAATCTTGCTCATTTTTGGTGTCATTTATATTACATCTTGTTATTTATGTTCAAGTGAGGATGGTGTATGATTGAAAAATTAACTTTGTTGTTCTTGCACTATTGCTAGAACATTTAGTGCTCTGTGTAATAACGCAAAATGTTAAATCACGTTAACGTTGCTTGTAAGGTGATAATATACAGAGTGAATATCTGTAAGGTAAAATTCAATCCAATGCTTATTGACAAGCTGTTATGTAATACAGTGGCTCAATTGTTGTAGTGAGTACATACACTGCTGTTCAGAAGTTTAGGGTCAGTGAGATTTATTTTATTTTATTTTATTTTACTTTTCTGAATTCTCATATGCTGAACCAAGGCTTCGTTTATTTGATCACAATAATACTGTTAAATATTATACATTTAAAATTAATGTGTTTTTTGTTTGTTTGTTTTAATTTTATTTATTTATTCATTAATTTATTATTTGTTTCTTGTTTCTTCAGTGCCTCATAATCCTTCAGAAATCATCATAATATGCTGATGTGGTGCTTAGGGATAATTTCTTATTACTATCAATGTTATAAAAAGATGGTAAAAATATTTGTTGAAACTGTGATTATTTATTTATTACCTTTTTTTTTTTTCTCCAGGGTTCTTTGATTAATAGAAAAACAGCATAAAATAGAAAACTGAACCTAAACATATAATTTATATAAAATATTCTGATTATTTATTTCAGGAACATTACAATTGTTCACTATTATTGCTATAATGCTTTGATGTCAAATTTAACCCTCAGGACATCTGTAATGCAATCTTCTACTAAGCTTTTTAATGTTGATTTTATTTAATATAATAAATAAATAAATAAATAAAAAGAAGGACAATTTATCAGGTCCATTCACTGTCTATTTCTTACATGCCAGAAAGTCTATTTTAATTTATCTTCCTTTTCTTTTTTTCCACCTAATCCACACCTTTATCTTTGTGTTTTTAACTCTTATTTTTTTTTTAGAACAAAATCTTTATTAAAATACTGTATGGCACTTTGATTGTAAAGGCAACTGCGCCAATCTGTAAATATTGAAATACTCACTGTTTCAACACTACAGCCACAAGATGTAAACAATATTTTCTGTGTAGAGTTCACAGTATCCAATTTTACTTTTGTTGCAATGATAATGCAGCACTATAAACACTAAACCCACTGTAAAAATGCTGATTTAGAGAATTTTACAGGTCAAATAATACACAAAATGAATGTAAGTGCTTTTATTTAAATTCTCCAAAAATTGGTCCCATTTACTTCCATTGTAAATGCCTCACCACAACCTCATTCATTTATTCATTCGTTATCAGAGAACAAATTTGCAAGCTGTACATTTAAATCTTGACAACATCCTGACAATTCTAGCACTACAGGAATGTGGCAATGAGGTTGCACTCTCCCTCAAACTCGAAACGCAAAACCACTGATCAGCTCTTAAAAGCACCAACACATGGTAGTTAACGAAACAAGCTCTTCAGAGGCGCTGTCAGTCCTGTACCTGCTCATCTGCCGTACCAGCAGTGCTGCGGTCCAGCTCAGCGCTGCAAACACAAACATACAGGACTGAAACTAATGGCCATGTGCCATGCTGTAGAATTAATTCTGCCTTGCCCCGGCCAGACTCAGCATTTGAGTGTTGGAGGTTGGAGGCAGAATCCCTTTGTTAAGCTTTGACCACACAAGTCACAGCATCGGCCCTCCCGCAGCAAGGGAAACGCCAACTTTGGAGTATTAAGAAAACCAATAGCCTTGTTGACATGAACATGGGAGCCTAACCCCCGCAGTCTCCTCATATGAGGCATTGATTTTTCTGTCTGGGCGCAGTGCTAAAGCCATTCATTCTCTATGGGCAGCAAGACTCGCCGGGCCTGGCCGAATTTTCCACCTCCCGCCCTTCTTACCTAAGGGCTAGAGGTTGAGATTTAAGCTCATATACACACATACGCTCACACGCACACACACACCTGCAAGACATGATTGGTGCTGGGCTTGTTTCACATGGACGAGAGGTGAGGGATGGTCTAACATCTCAGAGTCTTTGAAATAGCTTGACCTCTCTGACCACAGGGGTCAAGGGTTCCTTATTCCCACCACAGAAGAGTATGTGGGTTGCACTTCAGCCAAAATTGGTTGCGCTCACTTAGCAAAATAAATTCAATAATTCCCTTAAATGCTTTATCATCCATCTAGGAGCTCACTCTGTCTCTCCATCGCTTTCTCATTTTCTGTCCAACAACAACAACAATTGTTTAGTACAAGCTGAGTTTTATTAACAGCACTTTTGGCAAAATTGGGATTACCACAAAATTTAATTTCCACTTGTCCCGTTTGTACTTTTTAGAACAAAATCTTTGTTAATATGGGACACTTACAGTACACTGACAAGGCAATTTGGCCAACTCCTCAAGCCACAAGATGTAAACAATATTTTCTGTGTAAAAATGCAATGACAATGCATCACTAAAAACGCTAAAACCACTGTAAAAATTCTGATTTAGAAAATATTTAAATGCATTTATAATATTATAAGCTTCACATTTCAGCTTTTGAATTTTTCAAAAATTGGTCCCATTTGCTTCCATTGTAAATGCCTCACTATAACCTCATTAATAATTCATTCAATCATTCATTTCAGGAGGGACGAGTAGAAATTGAAAGCATTTGTGGCATAAATTACAATTTACAACATTAATCTAGCACAGAACACAGAATATTTTGGTAACACTTTACAATCAAGTTTATTATTTAACTACATTAAACAACATTAGAATAAACAATTCTACAGCATTTATTAATACAAGTTAGTTAATTTCAGCATTTACCAATGCATTATTAAAATCACACAATGTTAACATTAGTTATTTGCACTGTAAACTTACATGAACAAACAATGAACATCTGTATTTTTATTAACTAACATTAACAAAGATTAATAAATAGTGTAATGTATTGTTGTTCATTCATGTTAATTTGTTAACGGTTAACAAATGACACCTTACTGTAAAGTGTTACCAATATTTATTTAACATCCTCAAATGCTGCTGACATACATTAAGGGAAGCTCTGTCATCTAGAACGCGCTAGAAAATCATAATCTTGTACTACATGTACTCACCATAACCTCCACTTCAACTGCACAAAAGTAAAAATTAATGAACAATTTCAGCTGACTAGTGAAACGGATCCTGCTTAAAACACAGCAACAAGATCAGAGCGAACTGGTAAAACATGCACAACGCTTGCAGTTTTTCTAAAGCGCCAAGTAGGGAAGGCTGTTGAATTCAATTGCGAGAATTGTTAACATTCGTCTTCGCTATTCAAGGCCAAACCCTCTTGTTTTAATAACAGAGCTGAAGTAGTTAATATCTCTCAATAAATAATGCATGGATCGGCTGTAACAGCCTCCCTCGGTTTCCCTCACCAGCCCAAACAACGCGTGGCATATGGCGGAGCCGGGTTTGCTGGCATTAAAGAGATTTGGAGTGAGAGGCGCACACCAAGGCCTTAGGCCACCTATTTGAATACTAAGCTCCTTTCAATCACATCAAATGCTTCCAATTCATTTATTCAAATAAAAGGCCCATAAACTCACACTTATAAGGCCTAAAAATATTGCTTGTCTCTCCCTTTTCTCCGGCGCTCGTTTCAATTTCGGTGGAGTTCTGCAAACAGACACGCACTCTCGTTCGGAGAAGCATCGCCCTTATCAACATGGCCGCGGAGCTTTGTATTCTAGCTTTTGCTGTGAATACATTTAGTTTGATTGCATCAGGAGCCTCTGACTAGAGCTTAATGTATTCGTTTTTCTTATTAGGTTTGAAAATGAGAGGTGAAAACTGGCATGAGGGACTTGAGAGTGAACAGACAGAATTTATATAAACAGCGCAATCATTCATTCAAGGCTTGATTAACCAAGCTCACAAAGAGAATTTAAGGAAATGTGTATAATTATTTGGACTGTCATCCACAAGCGATTGTAATTGACAAGATTTGTATGAGATATGATGCAATAAGAGAATATATTAAATAGAATACCTCAATAAATAAATAAATAAATCCCAGCTTGATTACCAGGAGAACATTAGGGGGGGAGGCGTGATATTAGAACAACACAATTATAGCGCTTTTCCTCAGGACACGCTGCTAGCGTTTCTGATGCATTAGCGAGCCTTGGCTAACGAAGAAAAAAAAAAAATTAGGTGCAGCAGATTTTCAAAGCGGCACTTGTACCCAGCATCATTAAAAATTTATTCAACTTCTCCCTCCTCATGACAAGTGTTTGGTCACAGAGAAGATGCATTGTGAACTCCGAAGAAGAAAAAAAGTTTCTCTTTTTCAGTCTTATTTCTTTGTTTTGTTTTGTTTTTTCTTTACTGTAACCCCCTCCTACTTTCTCTGCTTGTGTGTGTTTCTCTGTCTCTCCATCTCCACCTCTTCCTCCCGGTTTCTCTCCCCTCCTGTCCTCTTGCCATCAGCTCTGCAGCTGAAAGATGTACCCATTACAGAGTGACAGCTTGACACACAATGACCTGTCAGCGCATTCATCGCTCAATGTTTTATTCTAGCGGAGAGCCAAAACTGAGACGAAAATAAGCAAGTTGTTTCAAGGCCCTGGAATTAGATTAAAAAAACCCTGGCACTCGCAGTCACAGGCCTTCTGATTTACTCTCGATCTGTCAAAGCGGTGAGTAAACTAGCCTTGTGCTTAAAAACCTATAGATATACTGTGTTAGCACCACAACATCAATGTAATATGCCAGTGTAATATTTCAGCTCTCACAGCACAAACGTGTGCGCTTGTGTGTGCTTCGAGTGCTTAATGAAGAACACTTTTTCAAGAGAGTTTCAAGAGAACTCCGCCTGCACCTTTGCTTTCTATTTATCTAAGAGAAAGGCAATGAGATTGCTGAGAAGTTATCTACTTCAGAGCATTATTAGATTAAAGAAAAGCACTTCAATTTGTCAGGTGGGTCATTGCTTTTATGCAGTGCATTTTCATGCCCCCATCATATGTGTCTTAATATACTGGATAAAATATTAAGCTCATAATTGTTAAAGAAGTAAATCAAGTTATTTACTTTCTTTTATCACAATAATCACAATTCTAAATCATTTTACTACTTCGTTTGAATGGATGTTTCAGCCTTCCAACATGGAAAATATCTTTCCTAACTAAGAAATGTAAATTACGCAATTAAACGCAAATATACATCGATATATAGAAATATTAATATATTGCAGTAACACTGACAATACATTTTGAGATATATGTAATAGAATAGAATAGAATAGAATAGAATAGAATAGAGTTTATTGCCCCATTCCTGGGAAATTTGTCTTGGACACCATGGCCTGGCCAGTTCACAACACATCTCTCAAAGCACAGTACATAATTTTTAATAGCATTTGTTGTTTAGACTTAATTTAAAACATTACATCCTGTTTTATTACAATGTCAAAAGATAATCAAAACTAACTAACAGGCTTATTGGAAAAACATGCCTCTACCTACATTTCTGCAAACCTGCTGAAATTAAATACTTTTCACACAAATTATTACTAAAGGCACAGATTACTGATTAATGAAAACTTGTTTCTTGCACAATGCTATGTTATGTAGCTAAAACAAAAATAACTACTTTATTCAACAATTCCTTCTCTTCCATGTCAGTCTCTGCTCTGTGTTCACAATAGTACCACGGCACACGCAAGTGGTGCTGCTAAGGCACTAACTGGCGTTCTGACGTGGAACCCGGATGTGCTGCGCCTTGTTTGCAAGCAAAGGAAGATGCATGCTGTACATAAACATATCTGAGGATTTTGACAGAGAGGACAACTTGTAATTTTTTGCCCAGCCTTACTTATTTGAACCAGAATATATAGACGATGATGGTACTCTTGTAAATGCTCACACGGAAGAGAAGAAATTGTTGAATAAAGACGTTATTTTTGTTTTCTTTGTGCACAAAAAGTATTTTCGTAGTTTCATAAAATTAAGATTGAACCACTGATGTCACATGGACTATTTTAACAATGTTCTTACTACCATTCTGGGCTTTGAACATGGTAATACCATATATGCAGGGTCAGAAAGCTCTTGGACTTCATTAAAAATATATTAATTTGTGTTCCGAAGATGAACAAATGTCTTCCAGGGTTTAGAACGACATGAGGGTGAGTAATTAATGACAGAATTTTCATTTTTTGGTGAACTAACCTTTTAATATCACCTTAGCATTAACCTTTTAGCACCACTGACTGGACATTTCATTTCTGAGCTACCACAATATGTACAACAACCCACATAAAACATTGCCATTCGTCTGTTTTTGGTAAAACTAAGTGTGCTTTTGGCACTGCTAACTGGAGTTCATTTCACAAAATTGTCATGAAATGTGTATGAAGCAATCAAATATCATTTTTCAGACATGCAGACACAAGCACAGTTTTCCAGTAAACCTGCATTGCAATTAACTTAAAACTAGAGCTGTCAAATAATTAACGATTAATTGCTTCCAAAATAAAAGTTTCCAGCCCTTTCCAACAATCACTGTATGATTTTGAGATCCACCTTTTCACACTGAGGACATCTGAGGGACTTATATGCAACTATTACAGAAGGTTCAAACACTTACTGATGCTTCAGAAGGAAAAACGATGCATTAAGAGCCGGGGGGTGAAAACTTTTAGCAATTGAAGATCAGGGTAAATTTAACTTATTTTGTCTTCTGGGAAACAAACATGTAACTTGTATCTTCTGTAGCCTCTGAAGGGCAATACTAAATATATTAATAATATTATATTTAGGCAAAATAAGAGTTTCAAAAATTTTCACCCCCAGCTCTTAATGCATTGTTTTTACTTCTGGAGCATCAGTGAGCGTTTGAACCTTCTGTAATAGTTGCATATGAGTCCCTCAGTTGTCCTCAGTGTGAAAAGATGGACCTCAGAATCATACAGTCATTGTTGGAAAGGGTTAAAATACACAAAAATGATGGACAACCAAATAACTTGTGGGACCTGAAGGATTTTTCTGAAGAACAGCAGGCAGTTTAACAGTTCAGGACAAACAAGGGACTCATAAACAACCATCACTAAACAAAAAATCATAGCTGTGGATCATTCAGGTAACAACACAGTATTAAAGAATCAAGGAGATGTAAACTTTTGAATGTTTTTTTTTTTTTATAAATTCACATATTTTATGTGAAATATCTTATTCAGGTCAGTACAAAATAAACAATAACAAGCAGTTTGTATGATCCCCCTTTTTTGGTGAAATAATTAACATTTTTAATGATTCTGAAAGGGGGATGTAAACTTTTGACCTCAACTGTATATATGTAAATATATGTATATATTTTCAAAAAATATGTATGTGTATTTATACAAACATAATAAATATATACAGTACACACACAAAAATTATTTAAACAAAAACTTTTTTTTTTTTTGTGATTAATCGCGATTAATCGTTTGACGCATACTAAGGAAAGTCTAACTTTCCTCTTTATTTCCATTCTGTTCCATATCTAAAAGGTTCTTGCCACTGTGAAAATGGTCATGTTTATAAAAAAAAACAATTTCACAGGCTGAATTACCCCATTGTGAAATTCTGAAATCTTGTATGTTTTCTGAAAATTTTAAAAGGCTACCTTTTTTTATGAATACTCCAGCATAAAAGGAATGACCCAGACAGTTTTGATTTGAATAATACACTTAAATGCTTTCTATCCATCTGCTTTTTCCTTTCACACTAAAGTACTAATTTACATATTACACATACCGTAAGGGGTTAAAGCGGATATTCAAATGAACACACTCTGACCCTAAAGTATTTAAACCGCGCCAGCGATTACTGGATTCCCCAGCAGGGTTTTAACCTCGTATGTTCCAATAGTCGAGCTGCTCCAGGACCAAAGGTCATCACCCTCAAAGTGATGAACATGTGTTGGAAGTGTATTATTTATGTGATAAGGGCTTTCGTTCTGCCTGTGTGCTCAAACACACATACACAAACACACAAATTGGCACGGGTTCAGGTGGCCTATGCCCCCGAGTCCTCGTGCAGTTTATTGAGTCCCATGGTGAGTTGATACTCTGCTAGGGTTTGGTTATCAGTCACCGCCCACATTGTGTCCACCAAGCGTCTGTGTCTCATCTCTAGCTGGACACACACCGCCTCCACCCACAGACCGTGTGTGTTTTTGTGAACGTGTGCGTTCTTTGTATGTCCACACGCTGCAAAAAAGCAGATTAATTTACGGTATACTGTTTCTTTGTACCGTCAAAAACAAAGCGTTGCACGAGCAACCATTTCGTTTGTCATACTGTTAAGTGTAAAATCAGTTGAGACCCATAATAATAAGTCTTGTTTCTCCCTTAAGCCAACAGTGATTGCAATTTACCCCAGCGTTTCAAAGCCAAAGGAAAGTGGTACAGCATATCTTTGTGTTCTCAAGGATGAATATCCCAAGGCTGGGCCTATCTGAAATGTGCAGTGGCCAGCATGTTTGAAAAAAATAAATGCAGGCGCAGAGCTCAGTTGCAAGTCTCTGTTCCTCCAAATCAACATATGTATCACGTTGCCTTGCGCATTCATGTACAAAAAGAAAGAAAAAATAAAAAACAGAAAAGGAAAAAAGTTAAGAAGTAAAGAGCAAAACTGAGCTGTGGCTCAAACCGCTGATAAAAGTGCACCGTGTGCTAATCCACGAGCCACAGAAACAGATACACTACAGGGCATTGTATGCTAATGCAGCCTCACAATGCAAATGAAACTAAACTCAGTGTATACATGTACATGCTCAATAGGGATTATTCACTGTTCGTGGTGATAATGGGCATTTGAATAATAATCACTGAAGGTTCATATATCACGTTGTTATATATCACTTCCTCTACGCCAGAAGTCCAATGAGAACGCGTCCCCTAAGGTTTTGTTGGCATACATTACCAGTTAGCCTCGGTTTCATTTCGATAAAGGAAATTTTTTAGGTATGTGTGATTCCGTGAGATGGAATAAATGATATGAATACGGTATTAGCACGGGGCACACTGTAGGTTGCTGTCTCTGATCCCTGAGCCTGTGTTTCCCATCAGGCCTACAGGAGAGAAACATACAAGCTGTGATTGAAAGCCCCTGTCAGTCAAGCCATTCCCCGGCACCCTGGAGTTGTGTGTGAGAAATGCCGATTGCATGACTGAAACGAGCACAAGGATTTTATCCGGCCAGCTGGGAAAAAAACTCAGACTAATTCATCTGAGCGCTGTGGTCTGCTTCCCAATGTGGTCCTTTCACTAGAGTCCTGCATTAAAACCAATGGACCGGCATTGGATGTCTCGGATAAGTTCAAAGAGTTTTGAGATACTAGGTACGGTTTATTCTTTTGGGTCATTTAAGTTTGTTTTTCTATATGGATATTTATACTGTATGCTTTTTGTACGGTACAGTAATCACCAACTTTGGGTTGGTGATTTTTCAAAGGTTTTTGAAAGCTTAAAAAAATCATACAGACCCGAACTTTTGATATGTATGTGCGGTACTGTACTAAAAGCATCTTTGCCCATTGTTTCCTGTATCAACTATTCTGCCCTCTCAAAAACAGGCTAAACATAACAAGGAAATCATTCTAATATGATGTTCATTAAATTCTATTATATGGCGCTCAAGAAGCATATCTTACTTACATCAGTGTTGAAAAGAGTTGCTGCTTAATATTTTTGTGGAAGCTGTGATTATTTTTAGGATTCTTTAATAAATAGTTCAAAAACATTATTTGTTTAAAATAGAAAAATTCTGTAATAAATTGTAAATATATTTTACTGATCAATTGGATCATTGCTGAATAAAATTATTAAAGGCAGAGTTCACCCAAAAACAAAAATTATGTTAATAATTCTCACCCTCATGTCGTTCCAAACCCGTAAGACCTTAATTCAACTGTGGAACACAAATTAAGATATTTTTTGATGAAATCAGAGAGCTGTCACAAATGCGGTCTCTGTGGCTCCCCCTGTCTCGTGCCAGCGGGAACCCTCGCCCGAATTCTGACTCCATTTCCCACAATCCCGTGCCTGGGGACTCCCACTTCCGGTCCCGGGTCGCCCGGGTCACTTCCTCCCTGGCGGCCATTTTAGCGTGCCTCGCCGGCCCGCGCTTCGCGAAGTTTTGCCGGCTATGTCCCCAATCCTGAGCGTACTATTATCGGACTGTTTCTCTGTTGCCAACCGGACTGCTATTATCGCGTGTGAACCCTTGCTGCCTGCCCTTTTACGACCCTCGCTTACCCCACGGATTACTGCCTTTGATCGCCGCCTGCCCCGACCCCTCGCATGGACTTTAACCACTCTTTCGGATTTGTCTTCACCACGCCAGTCTGCCATTGTTGACCACAGCCTGTTTACACTGTCCGATTCAATAAAGCTGTTGCACATGGATCCTCTGTCTCACCTCCTCTTCGGCCGCCGCGTCACAGAAAACTTCGCCGCAAACGGATCCAGCGACAGTCACCCGGATCGCGTCGGAGATGTCAGCACAGGCAACGATGCTGACTAATCACCAATAGCAACTCGATCGTCTGACTGCTCTGACCGATCAGCTGGTTCAGGCCATCCAGGGCATGCGGACTTCTCCACCACCTGCCGCATCTCCCCCACCGGCACAGCTCGCCGCGGCCCAGCCAGTCACCGCCAGCCCCAAGCTCGCCTTCCCGGAAAAATTCGACGGGACCGCCGCCAAATGTAAGGGGTTTTTATTACAATGCACGCTCTTTGTAAACCAGCAACCTAACCGGTACGCCTCCAATGAAAGTAAGATCGCGTTCGTTTGCTCTCTCCTTACGGGGAAGGCTTTAGAGTGGGCCACTGCGGTCTGGGATTTGGGTCAGTCTACCTACCCCACGTTTGCTACGTTCCTCCGGAGCTTTAAGGAGGTATTTCAACCTACCCCAGAGAGCAGTGAGGCGGGGGAATTGATCGTTTCACTGCGTCAGGGCCGCCGTTTGGCCGCGGATTACACTCTGGATTTCCGCACCCTGGCGGCACAAAGCGGATGGAACGACGGGCCCTTAAAGCTCCATTACCGTAAGGGACTTAATCCCGACCTGCAGGTGGAGCTGGCGTGCCGGGACGAGGGGCTGTCCCTCAACCAATATATCGATCTGTCCATTCGAATAGATAATGTGATGCGCACACGCAGACCCACTCGTTCCTTCACCGTCCCACTGCCACCTCCTCAACCAGCCACCTCAGGCCCCGAGCCCATGCAACTTGGAACCACCAGACTCTCTGTGGAGGAGAGGGAGCGGCGGATCCGCAATCGCCTCTGCTTATACTGCGGAGAGGCTGGACACATCCGGGCTACCTGCCCGACACGACCACCGCGTCCTCCTTCCTCGGTGAGTGCATGCATTCCTTGTTTGAATAAGTGTGAGATCCCAGCGCTGCTTTGTTTTGAGGGACGATCTATCAGAACCACTGCTCTAATTGACTCTGGTGCAGCCGGGAATTTTATCGACAAGGACTTTGTGAAAGCTAATCAGTTGCCTCTTCTCCCTTGTGTCTCCCCTGTGGCAGTGGCCGCCCTCGACGGGAGACCACTAGGATCTGGACGCGTTGAACACACAACCACAGATCTCACCCTCCGCCTGGAACCCGGACATCAGGAAATTATACGCTTCTTCACCATCACCTCCCCTCAGTCACCTCTCATCCTGGGTTTCCCATGGCTCAATCACCACGAACCCACCATCTCCTGGGCTAGAGGCGTCATTACTCACTGGTCGTCATACTGCCAACGATCCTGCCTGCAGTCAGCTCCCAAGACTCCGACCAACGCCATAATAACCCCTTCCAACCAGACCATCCCGGCCGAGTATCATGACCTGCTCGAGGCCTTTAGCACTGTCAAGGCCACCGAACTACCACCCCATAGGCCAGGAGATTGTGCCATAGAACTCACGCCAGGTGCGGTTCCGCCTCGAGGCCGCATCTTCCCGCTCTCACAGCCAGAGTCAGAAGCTATGGAGCGTTACATCCAGGAGGAGCTCGCAAAGGGGTTCATCCGACACTCCACCTCTCCAGCTTCTGCAGGCTTCTTTTTCGTTAAGAAGAAGGATGGAGGTTTGCGACCCTGCATAGATTACCGCGCACTTAACGAGGTGACAGTCAAGTATCGGTATCCCTTACCGCTCGTTCCCCCGGCCTTGGAACAGTTACGATCAGCACGCTACTACACCAAGCTGGACTTACGATCCGCCTACAATCTGATACGCATCCGCGAGGGGGACGAATGGAAGACTGCTTTCTCCACGACATCTGGGCACTATGAATACCGGGTGATGCCCTTCGGCCTGGCCAACAGTTCGTCATACTTCCAGGCCTTCGTCAACGAAGTCTTCCGCGACATGCTGAATCGGTGGGTGATAGTTTATATCGACGATATCCTCATCTTCTCCAACACATATGCTGACCACGTTCAACACGTCAGGGCGGTGCTCCAGCGACTCATCCAGCATAAGCTTTATGCCAAGGAGGAGAAGTGCCAGTTTCATCAGGAGCGCGTCTCTTTCCTGGGGTATATCATCAGCCTTGAGGGCGTGGCCATGGATGACACCAAGGTGAACGCTGTACGCAACTGGCCACGTCCCAAGACCCTGAAGGAGCTCCAGAGGTTCCTAGGATTCTCAAACTTTTATCAAAGATTCATACGGCACTTCAGCACCGTGGCCGCCCCGCTAACCTCCACAGTTACCCAAAGAATATACTGAGACCCAAAGAATATACTGAGACAACTTCAATTACAATAGGTTAATAAATTCAAAAGTTATTAGGATTTTTGCAAACTTCTTTATAACTTTTGACCACAAGGTGACGCTGCCACTTTTTGAGTACCATCAGGGCATGATGCCAAAGACACATAGTGAGTTTTGTGACGATACGGAAATGTGCTCGTAAAATATAGCATCTCGTGACAAAATACAAAATTGGGTATGGGTGGACTGCATGCTCCACTGAATCTATAGAAACATTTTTTTACATTTTTGGACACAGCATTCTGAAGTGATTAGCAAAAAACAGATTTTTCATATCTCCTGTCCACTAGGTGAGGCTGCTCCAAAACTGTGCAGGTAGCCTCAGGTCATGCTCATTATAACACACACCAAGTTTGGTCTCAGTACGCCAAACCTTTGTGGAGATATAGTCTCACATCTATTTTTGCGTTCTCTTCATAGAATTTGTTCACGCGTTATTCAAAGAACGGTTTGACTAATCAACTTCCATAACTTTTTGCCAGCATGGTCTGAAGATGATCTGAGCCAGTTTTGGTGAAAATCAGACAAACTGTCTAGGATGACTTTGAAAAAGCAGGTTTATTGAAACTATTAAAAATAGCAAACTGTGAAAAACTTGAACATATAGGAATGTGTGTGAATATAAGGACAAAATATGAACCTTTTTTTAAGTAAATGAGGCCCCAGGTTTATTGAAACTATTAAAAATAGCGAAAAAACGAACCTTATGATTTTTTAAGTTCGGTGTTCATTCGACTTGGCATGAGCCAAGGATTCAGAGGAAAAAAGAACCTTACGGTTCAAAAGTTATTAGCATAAACATGAGTGAGACTTTGGACAAGTGGTGGCGCTAGAGAGTTTGAGCTAGAGACTGAGCTGTTCCATGGGCTGCCCTATGGCACAAAAAGAGAAAGAAGAGAAAGAATACTACAAGATACAAGAGGTGCCTTCGGTGCTTGGCCCCTAATGACTTTATTCAACAATTTCTTTGACGTGTGTTTACAAGACTACCACAACACTTGCCAGTACATCCTTCTGCTTGCAAACTTGCAGCACATCCGGGTTGTACATCAGAACCCCGGTTCCTGTGTCAACAGCACCACACGCATACATCATGCTACTCTCCTGAATGCACATCAAAGACTGACAGGGAAGAGAAGAAACTGTTGAATAAAATCTTTTTTTTTTTTTTCCTTTGTACACAAAAACTATTCTCTTAGTTCTTCATAAAATTACAGTTGAACCACTGATGTCACAGGGACTTATTTTTACAATATACTTACTACCTTTTTGGGCTTTAAGCATGTCAGTTGCATTGCTGTCTATGCAGGGTCAGAAAGCTCTCAGATTTAATCAAAAATATCTTAATTTGTGCTCCGAAGATGAACATGATGAGGTCTTATGGATTTGGAACGGCATGAGGGTAAGTACTTAGTTACATACTTATTGTTATATATTAATATTTAAATATTTACAGATGGATAAAGGGGTGGACTCAAAAAAAAAAAAAAAAAAAAAAATATATATATATATATATATAGTGTATTTTTTTCCTTTTATGGCCGTGGAACCTTTTCTACTCCCCTGTATGCATCGGCAAACATGCTGATACAACTTAAAGGTCATGTTCTTTTCATGTTGACAGGGCCTTCTGAAACTTTGACGAGGTGGTCCCTCTGTAGAAGCACTCCGTCTGTCCACATGCTATAAAGGAATTAAGCTTCCTATCAAACCTTTGTCAGCTCACTCATGTGCAGTGATTAGAAAACCAAGTAACTGAATGAAAATACTGGAACCAAAACTCAACAGCCAAAGCAGACACACTGCGAATGAAAACAGTACAGTCATCGACAGGAAAGTGTGCTGTGTAAGTTTTGCAAACATTGCAATAACCTCATTAAGAGATCAGTGAACTTGTAGACAGCCTCTTCACCCTCACTCATCTCAAACAGTCAGCAATTTACATATTTCTCCACAGCATGATTAATAGATGATATATCATTAGGAAACCAGCAGCACAGTAGTTTAACCACATTTCAAATTGAATCTAAATAGTAACATACTGTTTTTTATATTATAAGTAGGGAGGTGGGTTTCTAGACGGTAACTTATTTTTCATTCACACACATGCACACAAATGCAAATGTTATATATGTCTGTGAAACGTTCAACATGAACACAGTTATAGTCAAGTACATCTAAAATAAACTGATCATGCTTTTAAATCATGAACCCTGCTAATAATGGGCTGGGGTACATATATAGATATTTATTCTTGAGTGAGAAAACACTGAAAAGATCTTTTGTCATGACATGTTTTGCTAGTTCAAATCTAAAAAAGAAATGACGTTTTGCTGTCTTCGTATAAGAATGTATTATGTACACAAACCGGAGAAAATCTGCTCTCTGTTCAGTGTGGGAATCAATACAAGAAAACAGGATCTACATAGACGTCATCATCGTAGCTATCTGTGCTTAATCTTACACTGTGTGATAAACAATAGAGAGTTATCTTAATTGAAAGTGAAATGCCTGACCCTTTTCAACCCACCTTGTTTAATTTAAACTCAGTGATAATCATGAAATGCACTTCCTTTATTAAATTAAATGTGACATTTGTGAGCTTTGCTAAATGCAACGCAGCAGTCAGGGAATTTCAACGGCGCTGCCACGATGGCATTCGCTGCAATCAGGATCTTCATGCTATATTCTTTCAGTCAAACGTGTGCCATCAATGTGGCATGTGTTGTGGTGTGTCAGCTCCGCGGCATTCGGCCGCATGTGTGCGTGTCTGTATATATGTGCGCCGGTGTTTTTAGACAGCTCCTCGCCTCCCTCTCGTTTTAAAAGGCACGTGTAATAGCCAGTAAAGAATGGCCTTAAGAGACTCTGGCATGTTGATGCCTGATGCACAAAGGTCATTGATTCCAGGGCCCTCAGCTTTCTCTTAACAATTCGTCGGGATTTTGGCATTTGGTGAGCACACACAGGACAGCTTCCCGACAAGCCGACCTTGACAGCGAATTGGATAAATAAACCTTCAATTTAGCCTCTCTCCTCCCAGCTCGGTGCAGCCCGGCAGCACGTCCCACCGGGAGACTTCACCTATCCGTATCGCTCAGCCCGCGCCTTCTCTCCCTGAGCCCGGCACGTCTGCTCAGCCTGCCCTCACTCCAGTGACAAACATCGTCTAGCGCACGCACTAACAGCCCTCTCCTGCAGCAGTCAAAGTCAATACGGCTCCCCTCAACAATTTAATGCCAATTCTGTCTTTCGCGCTGTCCGTCCCAGGCTTCGACCACCTCTTCAGCGTTCCTTCAAAACACACGGCCTCGCGAGCGCTCGACAACCCCCTCTCCGTGAGGCGAGGGGCATCGCTCCATAACGGGTAATGACATGGCATTTAATGATACTGTCCGAAGTGATCCGCGGCCCGCAGACAGGTAATGCACCGGCGGTGTAGCGCAGATAAGCATGGCTGCACTGCTGCGTGCTAGTGGTGCTGGGGCGACGGCAGCAATACTGTATCTCTCACAGGCCCTGTGCAGATACCGGGTGACATATGCATTGCTATTCTCTCCTCAGCCCTGCCATGGACCGTAGTTAAAGGAAAAGAGCGCTGTCTGATGGAAAGAACCCTTAGCAGAGAGTGCGCATGCATTTTTATGTAAGATGAGGGCCAGAGTGCACAACAGAGCAGCCTTAAGATCCTTTTTTTTTCAGTCTCTATTACTCACTTTGTGTCCTTATAATGTTACTGTATTACACACACTGACATTTAACAACAACATTTAATTTTTAGTGTATGACTGGAATAAAGTCTCTCTAATCTAATCTAACTCTCTTGTAGGGTATACTGCAATTTCTTCTTTTTTAAAAATGAATGTTAGAGAAATTGTTTTATTCAGTAAGGACAGATTAAATTGATCAGAAGTGACCTTTATAATATTACAAGAGATTTCTAATTCACATGAATGCAGTTCTGTTAAGCTTTCTGTTCATCAAAGAATAGAATAAATATACAAAAAATCAGATCTGAATGATCATGTGACATTGAAGGCTGGAGTAACGGCTGCTGAAAATTCAGCTTTGCATCACGGGAATAAATTATATTTTAAAATACATTCAAATAGAAAACATTTATTTTTAAAGTGCAATAATATTATACTTTTATTTACTGTATTTTTAATCAAGGAAATTAAGTCTTGATGAGCAGGGCAACAAGATGAGTAAATAAAATAAAAAATAAACAAAAAACATGACAAAACAACTGAAATTGAGAAAGAAAGAAAGAAAGAAAGAAAGAAAGAAAGAAAGAAAGAAAGAAAGAAAGAAAAAAAGAAAAGAAAGAAAGAAAGAAAGAAAGAAAGAAAGAAATGAAAAAATTAGTTAATAAAATAAATAAAAGTAAACAAAACGACAAAACAATGAAACTAAGAAAGAAAGGAAGGAAGAAAAAGAAAGAAAAAAAACAATGAGTAAAAAAAAAATGACAAAAAATGAAACTAAACAAAACGACAAAACAATGAAAAAGAAAGAAAGAAAGAAAGAAAAAGAAAGATAAAAAGAACAATGAGTAAAAAAAATGACAAAAAATGAAACTAAGAAAGAAAGAAAGAAAGAAAGAAAGAAAGAAAGAAAGAAAGAAAATGAACTATGAGTCAATAAATGAAAAATAAACAAAAAAATACAAAAAATAAAACTAAGAAAGAATTAAGAAAAAGAAAGAAAGAAAGAAAGAAAGAAAGAAAGAAAGAAAGAAAGAAAGAAAGAAAGAAAATGAACAATGAAACAATAAAAAAAACAAAAAAATAAACAAAAAAGTACAAAAATGAAAATGAGAAAGAATTAAGAAAGAAAGAAAGAAAGAAAGAAAGTAAGAAAGAGAACAATGTATCAAAAAATGACAAAACAACGAAACTGAGAAAGAAAGAAAGAAAGAAAGAGAAAGAAAGAAAGAAAGAAAGAAAGAGAACAATGAATCAAAAAATGACAAAAAATTAACTGAGAAAGAATTAAGAAAGAAAGAAAGAAAGAAAGAAAGAAAGAAAGAATGAAAGAAAAAGAGAAAAGTATGATGTATTAATTTCAATACACAAAAGGAATATATTATAATTTACATTCACTCCTTGTCATCTGATTGTTAATTGTAGAGTGTTTGCAGAAGGAATGAGGTCACGTGGAGGAGAAGAGAAGAGAACTTGATTCATTCTGAAGCTAAAGCCTGTCAGCTGAGAGAGAGGAAGGAATAGACAGTGAGACAGAAAGAGAGGCACACAATGCAGAGTGATGGACAAGGGTAAAAAGAGCTGGAGGTTTTGATCATTCGCTCTTGTCATTCTTTAACCATGGCAAGAGAAGAATTGGGAGGGCAAAGAGAGCAGGGGGTAAAGAGAATAAAAAGTACAATGAAAGAGTGAGATGCAGAACTCTCAATGAGAGTTTGAAAGACAAGAGTACAGGATCAGTCTGACACCTCTCTCTAGCCCCACACTCTCTCCTTTTCTCTCCATTTCTCTTTAAATGCTTTCTGAAATTACAAACCGGAGATGTGGAAGTGTTAATTCTGCAGTGCTACAATGGGTACCAAACTACAAGTTTTAACATTTGTGTGGCAAAACTGAGAAATTTTGTAACTGATCTTGCTAAAGTGGCAAGAATATGTTTTCTATATTAAATATGAAGCAGCACAACTGTTTTCATAACTGAAAAGCACCAAATCAGCACATCAGAACGATTTCTAAAGGATCATGTGACACTAAAGACTGGAGAAATGACTGTTGAAAATTCAGCTTTGCCATCACAGGAAAAAAATGTTTTTATAATAGTCACTCATTGTTAACATCATGCTATGTATCATCATACTAACCAGTAAATGTTTCTCTACCACACAGAAACGAATGAATGAAAGTGACTAATTAAAAGGGAAACAGATCAAGTAAACATGATGACAGGGTGAATCCTCTCTCTGTGGCCTTAACTGAAGCCTGCTGGCTGGAGAGGGACAGGCTGTTTGTGTGCTGTCTGACAGGAGGAAATGACTGTTATCATACCAAATGAAATCAAGCCCTGACGCTCTCCTTCAGCTAACAGCACGGGGTCATGCGGCGGTCTCGGACCCCCTCCGCACCCTGCTAGTGATACTATGTGGTCTCAGCACACGGACCAGAGAAAGTCCTCCTCTTTATTCAAGCTACATTACTATCGTACGTTTAGCAGGGTATCATAGGGATTCAGAAAAGTTTATTGACAATGACTGCTTGTGAATTAGGGTAAAACGTTGATGGCTTTGGTTGAGACAATGCTCTTGGAAAATTCTCTGCAAAATAAGAAAGAGAGAAGACATTGGCACTCACACGTATTAACCCTGTAAAGCCTACTGTATCATATTTCATAAACCTGCTGTACACAACCATCTGCATGCCTTCAGCCTGATAGTTTTGTTTATTTTTTTATTTTTTTCTCGGTATTTTAAATTAAAAAAAGAAGTCTTGATGAGCATAACAGATATTGTTTAAAACTTTAAACGATTTTATCAACAAACTGAAAAAAAAAAAATGTAATAAAACGCAAAAAAGCTTAACAAAAAGGACAGAAATGTATCATATTTGATAAACCTGCTGTACACAACTAACTGCATGAATTCAGCCTCATAGTTTTGCTGTGAAATTTTACATTTTAATGTTTTTTAAAATGTAAAACTAGTTTTTATATTGTTAGCAATATTTTAAGATGAACATTTACTGGGCTGAAGCAACTTAGGTGTGCAAATATGATACAACATGCTTTTGAAGAATGTTTATTTGTACATCTCTCAATCATCATTGTACTTCATTGCAGTATGTTTGTCCCCCAACAATAATAAAACAAAACATTTAAATACCACCTTACTCAAGATATAACATGGCAACTTATATATGCATTTTATGTTAGCAGTCTGTTATATTGTTATTATAATATGATTGTTTTACATTACAAGCAATCATAATTTCATCTTATTTTTTGGCCATATAAATAATAACATATGCACCAAATTGCATTTTTTGCTCAGTTCGGGCCTCTGAATAAAACTGAGGTGTTTTTCTTTTCTTTTCTTTTTTTCTTTTCTTTTCTTTTCTTTTCTTTTCTTTTCTTTTCTTTTCTTAGTGTATATAAGTCATAAAAGCCTGTCAAATATGATACACAAATTGTAAAATCCAAAGCAATTTGGTGTCAAATCTGCTTTCACTCAGATACTGACAGTAATTCTCCAAAAAAAAAAAAAAAAAAAAAAAAACATTGAACACATGCTGCTACTTTTTCACCCCTCATTACATCACATTGAAAAAAAATGTTGTAGGATTTAATTTTCAAAAAATTACTAGCAATTTCTGATTGAAAATTTAAATAATTGCAAAGAAATGTCAAGTACAGCATTGAATTAAATATGAAATTTTGAAGTAGAAAGACTGACATTAATTTATGCATGTGTTTATGATGTATGTATTTATTTATTTATTTATTTATTTTACAGTATATATGGGTCATAAAAGCCTGGTGTATCAAATATGATACATACAAATGCATAGACTGAATAATTGGTGTAGAAACCATTTTCTCTCAGATACTGATAGTAAATCTCATAAAAAACCCCAACAAGTAACAAATATGAATTAAACATTACATTTTGAAGTAAAAACACTAAAATAGTATTTTCTTGTAAAATGTACTCCAATAATCTTATACACTACTTTTTTTTCTATCCATCATTACACTACATTGGGGGAGGGGAGTGTAGGAATTAATTTGTGAAAATTACTAGCAATTTCTGAGTGAAAAATTAAATAATTACAAAGAAATGGAAAGTGACACTGAATTATATAGGACATTTTGAAATAGGACTGAAATAGAATTTTCTTGCAAGTAAATATTTTTTCAACAGTATTTTTGGGTCATAAAAGCCTGGTGTATCAAATTACACAAATTGCACAAAATTGATGTAGAATCAGTTTTCACTCAGATATTGATAGTAAATTTCAAACAAAAAAAAACTGCAAGCAACACATTGAATAAAACATTACATTTTGAAGTAGAAACACTAAAATAGTATTTTCTTGTAAAATGTACTGCAAATCTTACAATCTTCTTCTTTCACCCCTCATTACACTACATTGAAAAAAGGTGTAGAATTTGATTTATGAAAATTACTAGCAATTTCTGAGTGAAAATTGAAATAACTACAAAGAAATGGCAAGTAAAACACTGAATTGAATAGGACATTTTGAAGTAGAAAGACAATAAATGTATTTATTTATTTATTTCAGTGTATATGGGCCATAAAAGCCTGATGTATCACATATGATACACAAACTGCACTGAAAATCAGACTGAAAATAATTGGTGTAGAAACAGTTTTCACTGAGATATTGCTAGTAAATCTCACACACCATGAAACAGCAAGTAACACATTGAATAAAACATTAAATTTTGAAGTAGAAACACTAAAATGATATTTTCTTGTAAAATGTACTCTAATATTCTTACATACAAGATCAATTTTTACAGTGTATGCAAACTATTTTTTTTTTTTTTTCAATTTCCAAAAATGTGATCTCTATTATTTCGTACATCAGGCTTTACAGTGTTAAAGCGATGCGTGGGGACGCAGAGGAGGGCTCAGCCAGGGTCTCAGACAGCTCTAATGACACCTTCAGCCATGAAAGCGGAACCTGGCTCTCCCTCTCCCTGACAGTGATAATGACTGGCTTTGCATAAACCTGTGTCACTCGCAGCAAAATACACCAGGCCAACTTCATCATATAATTAAACCCTGCCTACTGTATCTCATAATAAATGCATGTAGAGCTAATAGCTACCTCTCCGCCGCACCTCAGCTTTGATTTAGCTATTGCGTTCCTGCAGGTATGTTTTTGTCCTGCCTTTCATTCCTTTTTTCTCTATTTAATCTCTGATTGAAGTACTACTCCGCTGTTTGAGTGGATACGTGGGAATTAAGTGGTCTCAAAGAGAGAGACGAAATCGAGAGAGAGACCGGCCGACTGAAAGGTGGATGAATCAATTCATTCTTACCGCTTCACATTCGTATGTGTTTTGTGCATTCGACTGTTTATGTGTGTGTGTGTAACAACAGGTGAGTGTCTCTCTGTTGTCTTGAAGGCCCCGAGGGCTGCCTGGGGGCCTGCCTGCAGTGTCTGTTCTTACACAGCTCCCAACATCAGGAAGAAGAGCAGACATAGTACTCTAGCCTGCAGCAAACACACACACGCACACGCACGCTAACGTGTTTTTATGAAGCTTTCTTGTGCATATAAACAAGCTCACACCTACCCCTCCTCCCACTTTAATTCACTCAGCTCTTTACGGCACTATAACAATACATAAAAACACAAATATACACCTCCATATTTCCCCCCCCCCCCCCCTCTCTCTCTCTCTCTCTCTCTCTCTCATTCTCGTTCTGCCTGTATCTTAGCAGGAGCCGTCCGTACTCTTGATTCTCTGATTTTATTTGCATGGCATAAATAAATACATCAAGATGGCTTAGTAATGCGTACAGCAAGGCCACAGCCCCACAAATCACCTGCAGCGCTGGCCTACGCCATCACTCACTCGCCCCGCACTTTACAACACAATTACCCGCCGCCTGACACAAATGAGCTGGGCCCAGCAACCTGCAGCAAGCTAATTACAGCCCAGCATGGCCCGCCTCCCATTAAAACAATGACAGCCTTTGTGCCACTACCACCACCAACAAACTGCCGCTGCCCACTGAGCTGATGCGCATCTCATCTTCTGATCTTCAATCAGAACTGAAATCAGACACATCCTGACCGCTTCGCTTTGCGTACGACCGCGTCTTATGCTAATGCATCTGACGCTAACACAAAGCATTTCGGGTATGAGTCTGACTGGTATGAAATAACACAGGCTGTTGCGGTAAAGGCCAATTACAGAACTTGGATCACACATGATACTGATAATCTTGAGACATATTCGTACTGTTAAATTTATGTATATATGTAGCATTCAGATTAATTTTGAGGCACGTTATTAAAGGGAAGCCCGTTTCCACCACTGAATAAAAAATAAAAAAGGGTAATTGTGACTTTTTATCTCACAATTCTGACTTTTCTTTTCTCTCAATTGTGTTTGCATCTCACAATTCTCACAATTGTGAGTTATAAAGTCAAAATTGTGAGATATAAATGCACAATCAAAAGAATGTATCAGTCTTTTTCCCCCTCAAAATTTGACTTTATAACTCAGCTGAGCAAGTTTTTTTTTAAAAAAGAGTCCGAATTGCAAGGTACAAACTCACATTTGCCACATTTGACTTTTTTTCTCAGAATTGTAAGATATATACTCACAATTGTGAGTTATAAAGTCAGAATTGAGTGATATAACCTTGCAACTGCAAGTTATAAACGCAGAATTGCAAGATACAATATAAACTCATAAATAAAAACTTCTTTTTTCAGAATTGCATGATATAAACGCGCAATTGTGAGTTATAAAGTCAGAACTGCGAGTCAAACTCTAAGAAGTAAAGCAGCAATTCTAAGAAATACTAAAAAATAATTATTTTTTTTCTGAAAAAAGAGTTAATATCTTGCAATTGTGACTTTATAACTCACAATTGCAAGGTTATATCTTACAATTCTGAGAAAAGTCCAAATTACGAGTTTGTATCATGCAATTCTAAGAAAAAAAAAAACAGAATTGCATGATATATGATATAACTCTACAAAAAATTTTTTCTCAGAATTGTAAAATATAAACTGACAATTGCAAGTTATAAACAGAATTGCGAGATATAAACTCGAGAATATGACTTTTTTTTTAGAATTGCGTGATATATACTCACAGTTGTGAGATATAAAGTCAGAACTGGGAGTCAAACTCACAATTCTAAGAAATAAAGCAGCAATTTTGAGAAATACAAAAATATAATTCGTTTTTTTTTTTTCTGAAAGAAATGTGAGTTTATATCTTACAATTCTGAGGAAAAAAAGTCAGAATTGCGAGTTTGTATCATGCAATTCTCAAAAAAGAGAGTTGTGAGTTATAAAGTCAGAACTGTGAGTCAAACAAATATATAGCAGCAATTCTGAGAAATAAAAAAAAAATCTGAAAAAAGGTTTTTTCCTTGCAATTCTGATTTTTTTTCTCCATATAATGGACTGCTACGGTGTCCCGAATTTGAACTTCCAAAATGCAGTTTAAATGTGGCTTCAAACAATCCCAAATGCGGTTGTAAACGATCCCAGTCAAGGAAGAAGAGTCTTATCTAGCAAAACGATTGGATATTTTCATTAAAAAGAATTTAAATACTTTTTAATCTCAAGCGCTCGTCTTGTCTTGCTCTCCCTGAACTTCGTGTATTCTGGCTTAAGACAGTTAGGGTATGTCGAAAAACTCATCAAAAAATCATATTATTTTCAAAATCATATTTTCTCCCTCAACTTCAAAAATAATTTCAAAATCATCCTGCATCGCTGCAGAAGTTCCAACCCAGTCTTTGCAAAGTGAACATGAAAAGAAGATCAAACACCCTTAACAAAAAAGGTAAAACAGCGATATGGGACGATTTTGAAGTTGAGGGAGAAAATGCAATCAGAGTTTTTCGACATAACCTAACTGTCTTGAGCTAGAATACACAGAGTTCAGGGAGAGTAAAACAAGATGTGCGTTTGACATTAAAAAGTATATAAATTATATTGTTTTTATGGAAATAACCTATCGTTTCGCTAGATAAGACTCTTCTTCCTCGGCTGGGATCATTTACAACCGCATTTGGGATCGTTTGAAGCTGCATTTAAACTGCATTTTGGAAGTTCAAACTTGGGGCACCATATCAGTCCATTATATGGAGAAAAATCCTGAAATGTTTTCCTCAAAAAACATAATTTCTTTACTACTGAAGAAAGAAAGCCATGAACATCTTGGATGACAAAGGGGTGAGTACATTATCTGTAAATTGTTGTTCTGGAAGTGGACTTCTCCTTTAAGTCAGATTCGGGAGATATAAACTCACAATTCTGAGAACATAGTCTTTTTTCGCCCTCAAAATTGGACTTTACAACTCACAATTGCAAGTTTGTATCACGCAGTTATGAGAAAAAATAAATATAAAACATTGCAGTAACATTTTTGATTTTTTTATTCAGTGGCGGAAAGGGGCTTTTTTTTTTATAGGGATAGCTTATCTAAAAATGAAAATTCTGTCATTTACTCCCCCTCATGAAATTCCAAACCTGTTCATTGAAGGTGAACAAGGTTCCAGTCATTTTCTGTGAAAAAACAATACAGAAAATTCTTCTATATTCATTTTTACAGACTTTTTCTTAGACTATTATATATTACATACAATTTTTTTTTTTTAATTTCTTTTTCTTTTTCTTTCTTTCTTTCTTTGACAGAAAGCAGCATTTCCTTTGTGGTCTTCCAAATCATACAGGTTTGGAATGACATGGAAGTGTGTAAATAATAACTGAATTAATTTTTTTAGGTGACTTATTCCTTTAAGAATGGGGTGGTGCTGTCTATTCAGCCCTGAGGTGGCGCTGTGGTGCACTTCATCGTAGTCAGCAGGGCGTAGCTTGGGATGTGCCTGTGAAACTGCTTTTAATTAACATTAACAATGCCAGGGGCCTCATTCACAGGATGATCAACCTTACGTACCACAAGTGTAACGACAGAGTGGCTGACGGTAAGAAAAGTGGGGACAAAAAAAGAGAGAGACAACAGCCCCCTTTTCCTCCTTCACTGGCGGAATAAAAAGTGCAATGATAGCGGATATTCCGGGCTCCTAATTACCAAATGTTTACAGTGCACTGCCTCTATCTCTACCCTTAGGCCTCTGTTCCCTGAACCTGAGATTTAACAAAGGGAGTAGAACTAGTGAGACAGAGAGGAAGAAAAAACATGTCAGGCATTTTACTTTGTTCCATGAGCACAAAGACACAGAGGAGATGAGCATAGGCATGCTGGGTGCCCATGATGGGTTCTTTCAAATCCCCGGGGGAGACACAGGACTGGACCTTTGGCTAACTTGCTCCTACTGAGCATGAATTAAATTAAAACAATTGTCTCCGCATTTGTAATTACCATTCTATCCTTATGTGTGTGTTCTGCAATTTTGGCAGTAATGACTTTATGCTAAACAGGAAACACATCTGAAATTTCCTGTTTATTGCACATAAAATACAAATACACTGCTTTTAATCGCTCATTTTAGGAGGTTAAAATGAACAAGCTTATGTCAAACAACTACTGTCAGTCTCAAGCACAACCTGCATGGGCGGAAGAGCTTGTTTTTTGCTCTTTCATGTTGAAGCTAGGATCAGGGAGAAGGAAAAGGTCAAATGCTTCCACGTTTTGGTTTGTGTTTATGTGTCATACATTTCACTGCCATTTGTTTGTTCTTGGCATCCATGGCTGGGAGAAAAAAAAAATAAAGAAAAAAAGAAAAGAGTGCCTGAAACAAGACCCATCTCAAGTCTTTAGCATTTCCTCTTTTATTGGTAATAAAAAGAGCAAAACCTCTTGAGTTTGAACTGAAAAAAAGAAGCAGAAATATTTCCTCTTCTGCTCCCTCCTTCATCTGTAATGGTGTATTAAAACCATATTTTATGTCACTGCTGACATATATACAATGTGCCTTAAACAATATGAACTATGTGTTAAGATATAAATTGCTTATTCCACTGGATTTCTTATTGTGACACTTCAATCCTGGAATTTTATAGAATTTTTTTGGTCACATTTTCTCCAGTGCCAGCAGATGTGGCAGCCGATTGTCATAAAACATCCATGATCGGCGAGATGAGATGTGTTCCGGTGAACCGGAGCGCTGTGACATGCAGTTAACTAGCACGAATGATGACTTTCATACACGCTGGACAATTTTCTAAATTTTTTAGGTTTGTGTTAGAATTCTTAAAATTATATTTTAATAGCACATGGGCTATCACATTAATGAAAAAAAAAAAAAAAAAAAAAACATTTATTAAAGGATTTGTTTACTTCCATGTTTACATGCACTTGATTCTTATTTTGTGTTGTTACCTGAACGATCTACACTCGTTTTTTGTTTAGTAATAGCTGTTCATGAGTCCCTTTGTCCTGAAACCGTTTTTCAGAAAAATCCTTCAGGTACCACAAATTCTTTGATTTTTCAGCATTTTTGTGTATTTGAATCCTGACGCTTCAGAAGGAAACACGATGCATTAAGAGCCGGGAGGTGAAAACTTTTCTGTTGGGAAACATGTAAGTATCTTCTGTAGCTTCTGAAGGGCAGTACTAAATGGAAAAAGAATATTAGAAGTAAGAAAATAAGAAAAAAATGTACACATGATAGCGGAAACATGATTGTTCAAAAGTTTTCATCCCCGGCTCTTAATGCATAATTTTTCTTTCTGGAGCATCAATGAGCATTTAAACCTACTGTAATAGTTGAAAAGATGAAAAATCCTTGTTGCAAAGGGCTCAAAATGAAAAAAAAAGAATTTGTGCGATCTGAAGGATTTTTCTGAAGAACAACAGGCAGTTTAACTGTTCAGGACAAATGAGGGACTCACGTACAACTATCACTAAACAAAAAAACAGCTGTAGATTATTCAGGTAACAACACAGTGTTAAGAACTAGAAAAGAATCAAGTGTATGTAAACTTTTGAACAGGGTCGTTTTTAAAAATTCAACCATTATTTTCTCTTTTGGACATATATGTAAATGTCTTTTATGTGAAATATCTTATTCAGGTCAGTACTGAATAAACAAAATAACATGCATTTTGTACGAACCCTCTTATTTTGGTAAAATAATTAACATTTTGCAGATTCTGCAAGGTGTATGTAAAGTTTTGACCTCAACTGTACAGTATGTGACGCATACGTCAAAGTTCAAGATCAGCAAGGAGTCTTTTATGCTCATTAATTCTGAATTTATTTGATCAAAGATGTAATAAAAAAAGTAATATTGTAATAAAATAACTGTTTTAATATATTTCATATCATAATTTATTTAAATGTAATTTATTCAAGCAGCCAGTATTCAGTGTCATATTAATATCCTGATTTGGTGCTCAAGAAACATTCCTTATCAATGTTGAAAATGGCTATGCTGCTTGATATTATTATGAAAACCATGATGATTTTTTTCAGGTTTCTGTAATTTTTTAAAGGAACATGATTTATTGTAACATTGTAAATGTCTGTACTGTTTAAGGCAGACACTTTGATCAGTTTACACTTTCCCTATGAATCGAACTCATGACTGTTGCTAGCGCCGTGAGCTGCAGGAATTCTGTTACAAAAAGTAGGCTATGCTGTGTGGTCTTTATGGAGTCCATGACTGGAGGGTCACTGTTCTCAGAACACAGCCGTGATACAGCACAGGCAATGCGATTAGTCACGGGTTAAACCTTAACACATGCTGAATCCATGATCACAGATAACCGCACACTCAACCAGAAGAAGACTGAGTGTGAGTAGCAGCTCTCTGTCTCTCTGGCCTTCAGTAGCTCGCGAAGGTGGAGGAGGAGAACGACTGCGTGCCATTCCACCATTAATGTGTCTGACACATAAATCAGAATAACGAACAGCTCACCCTTGACAAACACTTTCTCATTACTCTCACTCATTCTTTCTCTTCCTCGCTCACACACTCACACACAACATGTTTCCTCTCGGCTTTGATTGAGAACTTCCTGTCTCCGCTCTCCAAAAACCCCGCCCCTTTTCTTCCAAGCTCATGAATATTCACATCCCCGTCGCATGATGTCAACATCAAAAACGCCACAGAAACAGCCCGTTCGTTTCCAGTCAGCACCTGATCATAAACACCAAAGTCACAAAATGCCTCTGCGTCTGCGGCCCCGCTCCTGCTCCACTGGGGCCGTGTCTCATAGCAACCTGGTGTGTTTCCCTTCAAACAGGAACCCGCAGACAGACTGCTGTTGTTTTGCTCTACTCTGTCATTACTTCTCATTGACTAAGTGATGGATATAGCAGCCCAGCATGACAGCGGCAGTGATGGGAGCCAAAGCCTTTAGGGAAAGGTGGATTATGCAGCCGGGGTGCCCGAGGAAGAGCTTCGTAGGCCGGGAAAAGTCACGCATCTGGAGACCAACGGGCGGCGGGTGCACACGAGGCGAAAGGTGCTGGCATTTAAATACAAACACATGTTGACACACACTTTCTCATTGATATTAAACAAGACAATGAGGTAGAGAAGCGAAAAAAGGGGTGACGTAGTATAGTTTGTTGTGACATCCTCTCCATAAGCCCTCAGTTCTGCCTTTCAAACTGTGCCAAACTTTTGAAGAGACGCTCTCTGTCTTTCTCTCTCTCTTTTGGTCTGTCTCTCTCGCTCAGTTTATAAATTCCCCCCTCCCGTCCCGGAATACACCCACACACACCCCTCCGCACGGCTCCACAGATCTTGGCACATCCCCTTCTTTCTGACAGGCAAATCAAACCAATGTGAGTGATAGAGAGCAGAGCAGTGTGTGTGCGTGTGTATGAGGGATAACAATCAAAAGAATGAGAGAGTACAGGTGTTTGGGTTTACGAGACAAGCGCAGTTGCCTGGGTCTTTGACAGCTGTTGATGTTATCACAGACACTTATTGGCTGCGAGTTTGAAAGGCAGCCGGGGGGGGCGGGGAGATTGGGCGAGAGACCCAGGGAGAGAGCGGGAGAGAGAGTCAGAAACTAGAAGTTGGAAGAGGGGGAGCGATGGGCCTCCCCTTTGAAACCTCCCTGTGCTAGATAACATTTGGCTGAACTTTCCGATGTGAACCTCCTCCTGACATGCAGCAATCTGAGAAAGAGAGACACAGGGAGAGAGAGGGATGAAGACGAGTAGAAAAAATTATTGACTGGAGCGTTTCACGTCTATTAGGAGTAGCAGAAGAGGGGGTCCGGACCAGAGGGGTCGTAGGGGAACGTCTCGGCGAGCTGACAGGCGTCACGATAATCAGGAGGAAATGCGTTCGGTTGAGTCCAGAGTCCTACCGCACACTCAACCAGAGGCCGCTGCACAAAACAATGAACGGAACAAAAAAATGCAAGTGTAATGCAGTCAAAAAAGAGCAGCCATTAGCCATCTGACCAGCTTTGTACTGTATAAAACCTTCCTGTACCCTTCACTTTGACATACGGTTAGGCCAAAACAACAAAGACGTAACGTGCAGCTATGGAAAGGATGTGCGACAGCTCAAGGCCTGTCATTCGGCAGCAGTGGGCTTCACAGCACTGACAGTTACGACTGATGGTTCTCAACAAAGTAATGTGTGTCAACTGATATGAGCTGGACTGGTGTCCTCATAACAACAGATTGTCCCATTGGAACTATACAAAATTTCTGACCATTATTATTATAGATCAGTAAACATTTGACACTGAAGACTGAAGTAATGCCTGTTAAAAAAAACAGCTTTGCCATTGCATGAACTAATTACATTTTAAAATATGTTAATACAGAAATACTGTATATTAAATTGCAATACTATTTCACAATAAGTGACTTCTTTTAAAAACATTACAAAAATTTTACCAATCCCAGACTTTTAAATGGTAATGTATTAGAAATTTCCTTAACACTTTACATGTCATTTGTTAACATTAGTTAATGTATTAACTAACATGTACAAACAACAAACATTAGATTTATTACACTATTTATTAATCTTTGTTAATGTTAGTTAATAAAAATACAGTCTAACTACAATAGAACTGTTGTTTTCTATTGCACTTTGCATTAATGTATATATATATATATATATATAATACATACATATTAATGCTAAGTACATACGAAAATACATACATACATACATACATACATATATATATATATATATATATATATATATATATATATATATTAATGCGAAGTATACATACATATTAATTGAACCTTGTAGTGTTACCAAAATTTTCTTTAGTGTTACCAAAATATTTTATTTTATTTTATTTTATTTTATTTTATTTTATTTTATTTTATTTTATTTTATTTTATTTTATGCCTAAGTCCCTTTAAGACAAAAATAGAAAACAGACTTCAGAACAGTAACTTCTAAACAGACTCTTTAATGTGAAAAGAAAACAGAGCTCATACACAAGCTGTGGGTTTGCAGTCAAGTGTAATATGCGCTGCTCCATCTGTCAATAACAGCCTCTTGCAAAATCTTGTGACAAGTGCACAAAACTTTTCTGGTCGAACTGAAACTGAAACTTGTCTTTAAAAAAAAAAAGCAGCTCTTTCCCACAGACATAATCAAAGATTAGGGCGTGAGAGCAAATATATAAAGTTTGATTCCACTGAAAAAAATGATCAGCCACTAATCTGAGTAAGAATGTATAAATCTATATACTGTTAGAAAGAATACAAGGATTAGTGGCCTTTATTAGAATTTACCTTTATTATTATCAGGAGGCTCCGTTTCCATAGAGGGTCTCGTTGAGTTCCGAAAGTTACAATATCATTTAATACAATGAAATCTTATCTCAGGAGCTCAGGAAAAAAATGGATTCCTCAAGATAGAGCCTTTTTAATGCACATATTTAAATTCTTTCAATTAAGCGTCTTGTTATGGTTCAGCCTGATCCTGATCTTCAGGAAACCATACAGAGGAGTCAATGAAACCAGGATACAAGCCAGCCAAAAGTAGGCAGTGAGACCGCAGGATTTCCCTCTAAAATGATTTTCCTTTTCCGTTCGAGACAAAACATAGACCCTGGCAGTGATTAGACAAAATTGGAAGGGATGGTATGTTAAGCATAATCCTTTTTTCCTATTCCACTTTTTTTTGTTTTACTCTTTCCCTTCTATCCAGTGCATGTTAATTTGCTTTGCGCAAGCACTGTCAATGGATAATCTGTATGGTAATGGGTCAGACCCATCTCAACACCACATATAAAAATGTCAGACTCTGCAGGAGTTAAAATGAGTCCCCGTCTCACTCTCGCTCTATTTTCTTCCACAAAATATTAATTTCCACCTCAGATGCTAGTGATTGATACTCAGCATGGTGAACTAATAGCTGAAATTATATTTGGTAATAATTCATGTTCGGCGGTCTCCTATGAGCTATGTGTGGCCCCCGTGTTTAATTCGGCTTTAGGAAGCCAATATGAATTTCATGTTTAACCAAGTTCTACTCGATTTCTACAGGGAAAACTCTCCTACTATACATTTCGCTCTATATAAATTCATATTCTAAGGCCTTTTAAGGTTACCATGTCATTTGTCATAATGACATAAATGATTCATAAACTGAGCACCTCATCTCAGCTTGTTCGTTCATTAGTGCTTTGCTTCCTGTAACAACATTCACGTATTTGGGCCTCACGCACATTTTATTGTATGTGTCGGTGTGTGTTTACATGGCACTTTTTTACATATGCATATTTTAAATGAGCGACATAGCAAAGCTCTGCCAAGGGAAGGAGAATAGGAAGTGGTCATTAAGGAAAAGAGCAATACGTGTTTCTCACTTGTTTTTTTTTCTCTTCTAATACAACAGATGACAAATTGCGTCCCCCAGGTTGCTCTTGTTATTCCGCAATTACAGTAGGTACGAGTGTGGGGTGTGTTCCCCCCACAGGCTTTCTTAATGCCACTGAACAAAAGATGTTTGGACTGACATTCTACAAGACATACTGAAGATGGACAAAATACATAGAAAACATATGACGTAGACTACCATTGAATTGAACTGATGATCATTTTTGGTCCCACTTTATATTAGGTGGCCTTAACTACTATGTACTTACATCTAAATTAATCATTTGATACAATGTACTTATTGTGTACATACATGCTTTGTCTGCATGTAATTTACATTTCTGTAATTGCATTTATAACACTGATGACACCTTAACCCACCCTTAAAACCTACTTATACCACCAAACTTGTCCCTAACATTACCTGTATCCTACCTCAATAGTAGCAAAAGTGTTTTGCAATACAGTATGAACAGAATAAATACATTGTACTTATTTTTTGATGCAAGTGTTTTAACTTCTACTGTGAAACAACGGCCTGGGATAGTGTTGCCACCTTGTGGAACAACTGATTACTGCAAAATACTATAACTTCAAGTGTGATCTTGGCATACAAAGTACTCTCCCTAACGTATGCACTAAAAGTGAAGTATACTTTGGGCTTTAAGTATAAGAGTTCGATCAAAAAATTAAACACACACCCAGGCTTAAAGGAGAAGTTGTCACGATCTCGGTGTGGTCTGCCTAGGTTTTTGTTGTCTTGTGTTTGTTGTCCGGGTGCTTTGTTGTCCTGAGCACGTTCATTTGTTTTGACAGCTCGCCATGTGCTGCGCTGTCATTGTGGTGTCCACCCCGCCCCTCTTGTTATCCTTGTTAGCTAATTTTCCCCATCACCTGCACCCTGTTTGGTCCTAATTTTCTCCCCTTTATTAAGCCCTTGTGTTTTCTGTCTTGCGTCAGTCCGTTATTCTGTGTGTGGAAGCTCTGACTCTCTTGCCTTGTCATCAAGTTGCCGTATGTTCCCTAGTCCTGCTAGTCTAGCGCTCCTGTCTTTTTCAACTTTTGTTTTTCGCTGGCCTGCCTTTTAGGATTCTCTCCTGCTCCCCGCTTTGGCTCTACTCCGCCAGGATTCCCTTCTTTTCACGGCAGTTCCGCCCGCTCTCTCCCTGCTCGCACGCCGCGCTCCCTCCGGAATTCAGCCGCGGCTATTCATCGCCGCCCTGCCGCCTTCCGTTCCTGTGGGCTTTGCTGAAGCGGACAAGTGCTCCACGCTGGTCCGTCCGACCACTTGCTGGCTGTTATTGCTGCTTTGCTGACTTTTTGTCTGAACATTTTTGTTTTCAAATAAATATTGAATTTTTGTTGCACCTGCAATTGGATCCCGATCTCGTTCCTGACAGCACGGACTGACCAATAATGGATCCAGCGGGTGAGGAATTTGTCCGCTCGGCCATCGCTCACCAAGGAGCGCTCCTCGGCCACCAAGCCAGCCAGCTGTCATCTACTGCTCAGGAGGTTGAAACCCTCACAGTCCAAATGGCTGAATTAAGCAGCCGCTTCCGTGAGCTCCAAGACGTTATGTCGTCACCGACGTCAGGGGTTCCCCTCTCTCTCACCCAGCGTGAGTCCGAGCCGCATGCCAACAACCCGCCCTTGTATGATGGAGATCCTAATTCATGTCGGGCGTTTCTGTCTCAATGTTCGCTGGTGTTTGCGCTGCAACCACGCCGATATGCCACTGAACGATTAAAGGTTGCTTACGTCATTACTCTGCTAACAGGAAAGGCTCGTGAGTGGGGGACTGCCGTGTGGGACGCTGGTGCCTCTTTCTGCACTGATTTTGAGGAATTTCGTGCTGAGATGACAAAGCTTTTTGACCGCTCCGTCAAGGGAGATGAAGCTGCTTCCAAGCTAGCGCGACTCCGTCAGGGGGGCCGGTCAGTGACTGAATATGCCATCCTATTTAAGACTTTAGCAGCTTCCTGCGATTGGAATGAGGGGGCGCTGCGAGCTATGTTTCGGGAGGGGCTTAATTTTGACATCCAGGATGAGATTGCTACCCACGATCTGCCCCAGGACCTGGAGGGCTTTATCAATCTGGCCACACGAGTCGAGAGTCGTCTCCGCTTGCGTCAGCGACGCTTGGCTCCTCGCTCCTCCTGGAGGCTAGAGGAAACCCTACCATACAAGAGCCACCCACCCCCTCAATCACCACTGGCTGAACCGGAGCCCATGCAATTGGGGCGGATTCGATTGTCTGCTCAAGAAAAACAATAAAGGCTGGTTCAGGGCCTTTGCCTCTACTGTGGGGGGTCAGGGCACTTTGCTCTATCTTGTCCTTTAAAAGCCAAGGCCCACTAGTTAACCGGGGAGTCCTGGTGGGCGTTTCTCCCCTTGTCTCCCCTCAGTCACGCACTCAATTCCCGCCACCATTACCTATCAAGATTCCGTCCACTCCTGCAAGGCCTTAATTGATTCTGGCGCTGAAGCCAGCTTTCTGGATCGCAGCACGGCCATGAGCTGGGGCATACCTGCCATTCCCCTCTCCTCTCCTGTCACTGTCTGGGGTCTCTCCGGTCAGCCTGTAGCCACCATCACCCATGCCACCCCCTGTGTAAGTCTAGTTGTGTCGGGCAATCACCGTGAGTCTGTTGTGCTGTTTCTCCTGGAGTCCCCTCATGCTTGTCTTGTTCTGGGGCACCCTTGGTTGGTTCAGCACAGCCCTCATGTGGATTGGTCCCGCAACCAGATTTTGTCTTGGAGTCAATCTTGTCTTGCGTGCTGCCTAGGTGCTGCCTCTCCCTCTGTGTCTGTGTCTCCTGTTTTGCAGGTTGAGGCGGCTGATCTCACCGGGGTCCCGGGGGAGTACTGTGATCTGGGGCTGGTCTTCAGTAAGTCCCGGGCCACCTCGCTTCCCTCCCACCGGCCATTCGATTGCGCTATCGATCTCCTCCCAGGCACTTCTCCGCCTAGGGGTCGTCTCTTTTCCCTGTCAGGTCCTGAACGAGAGGCTATGGACAAATACATTCAAGAATCCCTCAAAGCCGGTCTCATTCGCCACTCGTCGTCCCCTGCTGGCGCTGGGTTCTTCTTTGTTAAGAAGAAGGATGGCTCTCTGCGTCCTTGCATAGATTACAGAGGTTTGAATGACATTACTGTTAAAAACAGGTACCCCTTGCCCTTAATGTCATCTGCCTTTGAACTCTTGCAGGGAGCCAAGGTCTTCACTAAATTAGACCTCCGCAACGCCTATCATCTTATCCGCATTCGCGAGGGTGATGAGTGGAAGACAGCCTTTAATACTCCCACGGGACACTATGAATACCTGGTCCTTCCCTTTGGGCTCACTAACGCCCCCGCTGTCTTCCAGGGCATGGTCAATAGCGTGCTGGGGGACATGATTAACCAGTTTGTCTTTGTGTACCTCGATGATATTCTCATCTTTTCCCCATCCCTTCAGGTACACACTCAGCACGTTCGCCAGGTCCTCCAAAGGCTGCTGGAAAACCAGCTCTATGTCAAGGCGGAGAAGTGCGAGTTCCATGCCAAGTCTGTCTCGTTCCTGGGCTTTGTTGTTTCGGCTGGGGAGATCAAGCCTGATCCGGCTAAGGTCAAGGCTGTTGCAGAGTGGCCAGTCCCCGACACTAGAAAGGCTCTGCAGCGTTTCTTGGGTTTCGCCAACTTCTACCGGCGATTCATCAGGAACTTCGGCCAGGTAGCTGCACCCTTAACGGCGCTCACCTCCACCAAGGTACCGTTCACCTGGAGTGCTCAGGCTCAGGAGGCCTTTGATAATTTAAAGTCCCGGTTTATCTCTGCCCCTGTTCTCTCCATTCCAGATCCTGAACGGCAATTCATTGTTGAGGTGGACGCCTCTGATGTCGGGGTAGGCGCAGTCTTGTCCCAGCGTTCCCCCAAGGATGGGAGAGTGCACCCCTGTGCATTTTTCTCTCATCGCCTCAACCCAGCTGAGCGTAATTACGACATTGGCAATCGGGAGCTGCTGGCGGTTAAGTTGGCCCTGGGTGAGTGGCGTCACTGGTTGGAGGGGTCAGCGCAGCCCTTCTTGGTCTGGACGGATCATAAAAATTTAGAATACATCCGTTCGGCCAAGAGGCTGAGTTCGCGCCAGGCTCGCTGGGCACTCTTCTTTGATCGTTTTGACTTCACCCTTTCGTACCGGCCCGGGTCCAAAAACGCCAAGCCCGACGCTCTATCCCGTCAGTTCGAGCGCCCGGGAGAGGAGTCTCCGGCCGATGCCATTCTCTCTGAGGGGGTGGTCTTGGGGGCCCTCTTCTGGGATGTCGAGCGGCGGGTGGAGGAGGCCGGACGAGGGGTGGAAGTGCCAGACGGGTGCCCGGCGGGTCGGTTGTTCGTGCCGGAGGCGCTGCGCCCTGAAGTCCTTCAGTGGGGTCATGAGTCTAGGGTTGCCTGCCATCCAGGAGTCAGGAGGTCGCTGGCTGCCATCCGCCAGCGATTTTGGTGGCCCTCCATCGGCCAGGACGTCAGGCAGTTTGTATTGGCTTGCTCAGTTTGTGCTCAGAACAAGGTTTCCAATCGTCCCCCCGTTGGTCTACTCCAGCCCTTACCCATTCCCTCTCGTCCCTGGTCACACATAGCCTTAGATTTTGTCTCTGGTTTACCCCCTTCAAGAGGTTTCACCGTCATTCTCACGGTGGTGGATCGCTTCTCTAAGGCGGTTCATTTTGTCCCCCTGCCCAAACTCCCCTCTGCCAAGGAGACAGCTCAACTGGTAATTGACCACGTCTTCCGGATCCATGGTCTTCCGGTCGATGTGGTTTCTGATAGGGGTCCCCAGTTTGTCTCCCGTTTCTGGCAAGAATTCTGCCGACAGATCGGGGCCTCCACGAGTCTGTCCTCAGGTTTTCATCCCCAGACTAACGGACAGTGTGAGCGAGCCAATCAGGATCTCGAGCGAGCTCTCCGCTGCCTGGCGTCCCGTGATCCTGCCTCCTGGAGTCAACAGCTCTCTTGGATTGAGTATGCCCACAATACTCTCCCAGTGGCATCCACAGGTATGTCACCATTTGAATGTTCTGTTGGCTATTCACCTCCTTTGTTCCCCTCTCAGGAACCCGATGCTGCGGTACCGTCTGCCCTAGCCTTTGTCCGGAGATGTCGACGTGTCTGGATAAAGGCTAGGAAGGCCTTGGCCCAGGCCTCCAGACGGACCAAGGCGGCGGCCGATCGCCACCGGACTCCAGCACCCCGCTATGTCTGTGGTCAGAAGGTATGGCTTTCTACCAAGGACCTGCCTCTCAAGGCTGCCTCTCGCAAATTGGCACCTAGGTTCATTGGCCCATACCAGATCACTAAGGTCCTCAATCCGGTTGCAGTACGGCTCAAGTTGCCTTTCTCTCTTGGTCGGGTGCACCCTGTTTTTCATGTATCCAGGGTTAAACCTGTCTTCAGATCTTCCCTTAATGCCAACATGTCATCCCCTGCCCCCCCACCCCCTCGTCTAGTGGATGGTTCTCCTGTCTATTCTGTTAGGAGACTGCTAGATGTTCGACGTCGTGGCAGGGGTTTCCAGTACCTGGTGGACTGGGAGGGTTATGGTCTGGAGGATAGGAGTTGGGTTCCGGCTCGGGATATTCTGGATCGGTCGCTGATCGAGGACTTCCACCGGAGACCAGGTAGACCCCCCCCTTGAACCGCCTGGGGGCGTTCCTTGGGGAGGGGGGTACTGTCACGATCTCGGTGTGGTCTGCCTAGGTTTTTGTTGTCTTGTGTTTGTTGTCCGGGTGCTTTGTTGTCCTGAGCACGTTCATTTGTTTTGACAGCTCGCCATGTGCTGCGCTGTCATTGTGGTGTCCACCCCGCCCCTCTTGTTATCCTTGTTAGCTAATTTTCCCCATCACCTGCACCCTGTTTGGTCCTAATTTTCTCCCCTTTATTAAGCCCTTGTGTTTTCTGTCTTGCGTCAGTCCGTTATTCTGTGTGTGGAAGCTCTGACTCTCTTGCCTTGTCATCAAGTTGCCGTATGTTCCCTAGTCCTGCTAGTCTAGCGCTCCTGTCTTTTTCAACTTTTGTTTTTCGCTGGCCTGCCTTTTAGGATTCTCTCCTGCTCCCCGCTTTGGCTCTACTCCGCCAGGATTCCCTTCTTTTCACGGCAGTTCCGCCCGCTCTCTCCCTGCTCGCACGCCGTGCTCCCTCCGGAATTCAGCCGAGGCTATTCATCGCCGCCCTGCCGCCTTTCGTTCCTGTGGGCTTTGCTGAAGCGGACAAGTGCTCCGCGCTGGTCCGTCCGACCACTTGCTGGCTGTTATTGCTGCTTTGCTGACTTTTTGTCTGAACATTTTTGTTTTCAAATAAATATTGAATTTTTGTTGCACCTGCAATTGGATCCCGATCTCGTTCCTGACAGAAGTTCACTTCTAGAACAAAGATTTACATATAATTTACTCACCCCTTTGTTATCCAAGATGTTTCTGTCTTTCTTTCTTCAGTCGTAAAGAAATTATGTTTTTTGAGAAAAAGATTTCAGGATTTTTCTCCATGTAGTGGACTTCTATGGTGCCCGCGAGTTTGAACTTCCAAAATGCAGTTTAAATGCAGCTTCAAAGGGCTCTAAACGATCCCAACTGAGGAATAAGGGTCTTATCTAGCAAAACGATCAGTTATTAAAAAAAAAAAAAAAAAAAAAAAAAAAAAAAAAAAAACTATTTATTTACTTTTTAACCTTAAATGCTCATCTTGTCTAGCTCTGCATGTACTCTGTGCATTCCGGTTGTTCTATGGCATCGCTTGAAGAACCTTTTGAAGCACCTTTATTTTTAAAAGTGTAACTGTCTTGAACTGGAATACACAGAGTTCAAACTCGGTGTAAAAAAGTATATAAACTGTCAATTTTTTAAGAAAATAACTGATCATTTCACCAAATAAAAACTTTCTTCCTCAGCTTGGATTGTTTAGAGTTATTTGAAGCTGCTTTTAAACTGCATTTTGGAAGTTTAAACTCGCAGGCACCATTGAAGTCCACTATATGGAGAGAAATCCTGAAATGTTTTCCTCAAAAAACATCATTTCTTCACAACTGAAGAAAGAAAGACATGAACATCTTGGATGACAAGGGGGTGAGTACATTATCTGTACATTTTTGTCCTGGAAGTGAACTTCTCCTTTAAATGTGTAGTTCACCCAAAAAATGAAAATTTTGTCATCATGTACTCATTGTCGAGCTAATTCAAGACTTTTATTTCATCTTTGGAACACAAATAAAGACATTTTTAATGAAACCTGAGTAAACCTGCCCCTCCGCTAAAAGTCAATTTCGTCAAAACTTTGATGCTTCAATGAAGACATTGTAAAATTAATCCATAATAATCAAAGAGTTCTAAAGTAGCTTTAGATTACTTAATACTATGAACAGAATTAATTTAGGCTTCTATTCCCATAGGAACTTTGATAAATGCACATATATAGAGCACACCAAATATGGTAAGCAGAGGTTCAAACGTACTCTCACTTGACTTGAGAAAACAAACTTCACTGGTTCTTGCACGTCAAGCAAACACATTTGAAATTCTGTTTACCATATGTATGTGCATTGATCAATGTGAATTTCAAATTGTATTTTATATGTAACGTTCACATAGAACCATATTGACTTAAAATGTTTAGAATGACATGAGTAAACAATGGCAGAAGTTTATTTTCTCTTCAACTCAAACATTAACAAAAAACTCTACTCCCCTAATCATGCTGGCTTTTCCTCATCCTCACAGTTTTGTATGACGAGATAGAAGTTAACACCACAAAAAGTTGGTGGCCTAAAAGGAAGTATGCTACAAGTTAGAGTGAACATGGTGCTGCTATGGAGTTAAGAAGCGGCCTGTGGGTTAGACGAGGTGATTTTGAGCTTATTGGGTGTCAGTCAAATCTCCTCTCATGCATCTGCCTCAAATAAAAACAATAAAGTACAGCCCAGAGGATCCACACTCATCAACAAGTGGTTTCAATCACCGTTAGCCTGTGATGCTTGAGGAATGGTGGGGGGTTGGACCGGGACGTGTCCCCCTGGCCATAAAAAGTGAGCCTGAATTTGGCTCGGTTCGAAACACAGGAAGATTTATCTGCAGATTCGCCGAGAGACGGGTTCACACACAGTGTCAATAACGGCCTGAGAGGATGACCGTCACCACCCCAGCCAGAGAAGTGTGTTTGGAGCTAGAAGTTTAAACCAGTGTTATTGTTGGCAACAGTCATGGGATGAGAACATAAGCAGTGAAACTGTCCAAACTATCAACAAAATATCAGTCTTCTGCAAATTCATTTACTTCGATCGAACGAGTGTCTGTGTTTTTAAATACCTGTATTGGTTTCTGTTCGCTTGTGTGTCTGCATCCATCACATCTGTTCTCCAAACTTTTCCAGGATCTTTTCCACCTGACTGACTGCAGCAGATGAACGCAGAGCCGCCTTATTAACTGAATCCGAATGAGCTCCAAACGCACTGCATCTGCAAAAATTAATTATGCACTTTATGATTTTAATAATATGTAATGAAAAGAACAGAAGGAAGGATGAGAAGAAGAGAAAAAAATGATTCTGTCTTTTATCATGAAACCCTTTCCAAATTTAGAAGTGCTGTGTGGAGAAGCTTCCCTTTCGCTTTGAGGTATGAAGGTTTTTTGACTTCAGGAAAGAAAGGGGAAGGACAAGAGGAAAGGAATTAAAAAGGGATGAGCGAGCCCCCAACAACCGGCTCGTTTTGGTAATTAGCTGTAGCCACCTCAGCGTTTTTTTAATGAATCATTTCTGAAGTACGCAATAGGAAGTTCCTCGTCTCTCAAACTCTCTCTCTATTGTGATCGGGACAACAAAACAACTGTCCCATCCGAGCATGCACAGCATATGCGTGAAGAAGAAACAGTGTGTGCGTGCATATGCGCATTAACTTGCGAGAGTGTCTTCCTTCTTAAACAGCCCGCTAATCACACAAATTATTGCATCTAATTACCGCACAGGCTCTAATTAATTCCTCCAGTATCACATCATTTAGTACGCATTCACACCACAGCACCTGTTTTCGGCAAATCCACACCGTTAATTTGCTTATAAAACAAACAGCATTAGCATAAAATGTTTAATAATGGGTTTAACCATTTGGCCGGCCCGTGTCTCGGCAGCGCGGAGAGGTCAGCCGATAGCGAGGCCGCCGAACCGCCCGCCCCATTGTTCTGGCTCCTACCCCATCGCACTCCAGTACATATTAATAAAACGAGATCACTCACCACTAATTAATACAAGCATGCGCTGCTAATTACCGCGCTGTACAACAAGCCGCTTGATGAACCCCCTTTAGAAAGAAGGAGAGGAGAAAAGAGGACGAAAGAGACAGGAAGCCAAGCACACCGTAGAGTAGCAAGGAAAGAGCAAAATGGGTCACAGACAGGGAGAGAAGGATCAAAATGATAAATGGATAAGCATGATGGACTGATAAAATGTGCTATTGATGTAGTGCAGTGGTGATGCTTTGATTCTTTGAATTAAATCTCAAACCTGATCTGAGGATAGAGTTGTTTGTAGGCCTGTGCACGTGTGTGTGTGTGTGTTTTGATTTGCTGGCAATGAGACATTGTAATATTTTGTCTAAATATGAAAAACAGGTCGTCCAAACAAGCTAAATCACTGTGGATTGTTGATTGATGTACATGATTCATTACTAATCGCTGGTAATTCAGATGTGTTTATTGTATGAAATTCACAAACTGTCAAGAGCCAAACATCTGCACATAATATTTCAATTAGCAAAACCATGGATTTTGTATTACATTCTTTCACTGCGTAGTTTATACCAAACTGTGTGGTTTAAGCGTGTGATACACAACTGACAGTCATTATGAGTTTTTTATAGATGGCACACTGGTAGAATAACTTGACTTTTAAGTTGACAGTTAAAATATGGGATAAATATCAAACATATCCTTCTAACTACCAGCTATGGAGTTTTGTCCTCTGTAGAGGACATTCGTTTTTAGTGATTTCTCTAAGACATCTGGATGTCAAGTCTGGATGTCTTGTATAGAACACATTCACAGCTTTTCAGTGATACCAAATGATTGGAAGTTTCACCATGACCACCTCTACTTGGTCTTTAAAAATGGACATTAATTTAGTGATCAAATTATCTTATGGAAATATGATAATACTTTGTAACGATCGTTTAAATCTGACTAATTTTCAAATTGTTTCTCATAAATCAGAATGTCAGGAAAATGTGAAATATGGGGTTTCAAATCAAAATATGTGTTTCTGTTATGAAACAGATTTCACAAGTCCACTGTAGTCCACTGGCATTTTGGGAGACACAGCAAGTGAATAGGTAAAGAAATTGTATTTCAATATTGCTATGAAATATTACATATTATTTTGAAAATCTTGCCAATTATTACTCCCATTTTTACAAGTACTTTTTCATTATATGTTGCCCTAAAACACATTAATATTTAAATTAGACACCGTTTATAGACACATTGTTTATCACGGGAAATCACATTTATGGCCATTTTACACACATTTTGGATAAAGAAAAATTGTATATCAAATCATTCTGTTAGATCTTTCATAACATTTGAGAATTATCTTTATATAAAGTTTGGTATAAAAACTAAAAATTGATTTGTGATTAAAACAAAAATCCCACTGTTTTTGCCTTTTCATGTCTATTCATGTCTTTTAATCTAAAAAAAAAAAAAAAAAAAAAAAACTGGACTTTTTCAAGTCCTGTTGTCCTCTACAGAGGACATAGCATAACTTATGAATAAAATATAATTTTTCTTTTTTTTTCTAATGCTCTAAACAATGTAATAACATAAAAAAAATACTATATTCACAAAAGTGTTTTTTTTCTTCCTGGTAGTCAGGAGGATATTACACAAAATATAAATCCAAACTGCTGCAAACTGAGATTTTTCTACATATGTAGACTTATTTTGTACAAAAATGGTATTCATACTTTGATCCTTAAATGAAAAATCTGTATATATATATACTTGATGACTTGATATTTTGGTGTATAATGCAAATACAGTGGTGGCCAAAATTATTAGAACACTAGTCTTTGCACCAGCTAAAAATTCTTTTAATCAGTTATTTTTTTGCTTTTTTGCTTTTGCTGTAGTGTGCCAGTAAGAAATATCAGTTCCAAACATTAATTTTGCCATTAATTGTAATAATCCACTGACATTTTTGTTTGCACAAGGAGTCTGACAACAGCCGATGCTCCACACTCCAGAACAAAATGAGACACTCTAAATCCAGAAGAAGTGGCAATGTCTCCAAGGTGCTTCAAGAAACCTACCTGCAAAGCTACAGTACTGTTAAAAGCTTTAGGCACAATCAATTTTCTTTATCAGTTAACTTCTTTTAATTAAATTAAAAAAAAATAAAAAATAAAAAAAATCAACATTCTATGTTACTATCCTTTGCGTTTAAAGCAGCTTTTGCCCTAGCATATAGTTTTTCAGATAGCTTTGCAGGTAGGGGCCAGTTGCATAAAAGGTTTAGACTAGTCTTAAAAATTAGTCATCTAATTTCTTTCTATAAGTCTGGTCAAAATTTGTAAAATTCGGTTACATAAAAACTTAGATTAGTCTAAGTTGAATCCAAAATATATGACTGATTACCCCTTAGTTAACTGCTAGTTGGTCAAACTAGTTCTTACTGTCTTAACATAGAGGCTAAGTTTATGCAACTGGCCCCAGGTCTCTTGAAGCATCTTGGAGACATTGCCACAGTTCTTCTGAATTTAGTTAGTCTCAGTTTGTTCTGTTTCTTCATGTCATTCCAGACAGACTGGATGACGATGAGATCAGATCTCTGTGGAGCACTGACTGTTGTCAGACTCCTTGTGCAAACAAAAATTTCTCTATAACAAATAATGGCAAAATGAATGTTGTAAACGGATATTTCCTACGGACACACTGCAGCGAAAGATAGAAATAACTAACTTCAAACCATTTTTTATCTGGTGAAAATACTAGTGTTCTAATACTTTTGGCCACCACTGTACATCCATACATTTTTACATTTGCTTCAAATGTCCAAATACTCTTAGACCTTGTATATGTTTAGACATACGGACAGTGCATGTTTGAGTACATGTGTATTGCGAAGCTGTTCTGGGCTGAGAGCTCTTGAATGACTGTAAATATCCCATTACACTAATGCTTGTTTCTTTGTACACTCTTCCCCCTACTGGTGTGAAGATATAATTATGGTGCTGTCATCAGTTTACACGTTACTGCTCAGCTCATACTCTCGACTCTGTATTGAAATGTGATGAAAACTTAATCAAATATGATGGGTTTCTAACCCAAAAATTAGTAAAGCAGTAATTAAAAAAAAAGAAAGGGACTCTGCTGCTGTGCTCCAGTGTGAGCCGAATCCCACAAATGCCACACCGTATTTGATGCCTCTCAAGAAAAGCATAAATATAAACACACATAATGCCTTATTTCAAATACATAGTTTGTCATATAAGGGCCACCAGTGAACTAACTAATGCTGTGTAGGTACCTGAGCACACTAAAAGAAAGAGAGAGAGACTCTAGCGTGCTCATATACACACACTCGCATATACAAGCCACAAATCAAACAGGCCTACATAAACAGCGCTAGACACTTACGACACACAACAGACAGATTTCTATCGGTTTATCTGAATGTATGTTGGAGCTCAAATGCAGATAGAGATAAACAGATTGATGTTTTATCATCACAAATGCTCTTCGCTGCAAAGGAGGACCGTGGCATGATAAAGAGGCCTGGTGAGAACCAGGGCTAGGTGGTGATTTTTGACATCAGTCATGAAGAATTAATTATGCTTTATTATTCATGAGGCCTTCCAAAAGTTGAACATTAATTTTTGATTCTATCCCGGCCCATTATTTGTGTGGAATCAAATGAAATTGTCATCGCGAGCCGGACAGTAACGTGTGAGTTTGTGCGCACGTGACTGAGGGAGAAACAATCCATTGTTCCTGGCCGACGCTCTCTAATATACGAGATAGATCGAGGTGCGTTTACACAACAAGCTGCATTAAAAGAGAACACGGATCCGCCTTATCAATTCAACTCGCCTTTTATGCTCAGGATCGCTTGCGCAAGCAAGGTAACATTCAAGACACACATTATTAAAAAAGCTGCCCCCCTTTTTTTTGTTAGAGACACACACACACTTCAACCCTACCCAGGGCTAAATAATTACCCCACTTCTCAGGGTGATTGCTCATTCTGGCTTTAAAGTACATGCTATAGGCTCTCTCTCATTAGAAGCCTCCAGTCCACCAGCGCGCAGGCCCATGTGAGAAATTATCAATTAAAAGCCTTGCATCATTTGCATAGGAGGAAGAGGAGATTTATGGGAGCACGAGGCGCACGCAGGGGCCGCGTCTCCCCGCGCAATCCGGTGCCGCTCAGATTGTTTGTGACCAATCTTAAATTCTGGAGCTCCAACCAAGATGAACGGCCGTGTTACTGTTAACGTCAAGGAGTCGGAGGCCCGCGCTGAGATTTATTAGGAATATTATCACAAACATGTCTCAAGTTTTCCCTTTTAATATGTGCCAAGCTCCTCCGAGGAATGTTTCCAACGCTGCAATTACACTCCTCAGCAGCCACATTCCCATGCCTGGCATATAATATATTAATAAACATCCACCCTGCTTTTTTAATATATGTACGAGTGCGTACGTGCGTGCGTTTGAAGGGGTTAGAGAATAAGCACCAGAGGATGTACTTATAAATCATCTTTGTGTTTATTGTTGTTCTCCTTTCTCCTTTTTTTTTTTTTGTTTCGTTTCCTCTCGTCCTTCCTGTGTTAGGATGAAAAGGGCTGAGTGATCACAGATGTCTCCTGACAGAGTGGAAAAAAAGTCGCATAAGTAATATGTTTGATTTGGAGAAACAACATTTTCATCATTAAAATTGTTCCCCTTAAGCCATGGCATTGGCCTTTTCTAATGGAGTGTTGCCCTGCTAAATTGCATCGACCTCTGAGCGTTCATGAGCGAGAGCACCTTGCTTTCTGTTGTTGTGTGTTTAGTTATCTTAAATTAGAAACCCAAAGCCGACGAAGGCAGGGAACTACTGCGAACCCCTCTGCTATTCATACATGGTCTTCATCCCTTTGGTCTCTTGTGGGACTTCAGGATGTGTCTGGCCTTCATCTCTGTCAAAGTCAAGAGTCCTGTACTTCAGTGACAGTAAAGCACATCATGAACGTCTTTGATATTTGTGCCATAATTATAATAGATTCATCGGTCACATCCATTTTGAGTAAAGTCCTGTAACGTATCACTGTCATATGTGCTATATTAGAAATGCAAGTGGCATGTTCTGTTCCTTTTTTTATATATAGATTTTTTATATAAAATCTATAAAATATTCTGGTAACATATAAAATGAGAGTTATAAATTACTGGAATAAATGGAATATTGCAAACTAAAAGATTTTTAAATTTACAGAATGTGAATTATCTATAAAATTTCAAGTACACACAATAATTCTGAAAAATGAATTCATTACATGTTTATTAATTACACATTTTAATTTTCATAAAAATCCAGATTTTACATAATGTTTGCCATTTATAAAATGATCATAAAAATGGGCTATTTAATTATATAAAGTAATTGTAACACTATTTTGGTTGGACTTTATTTGTGTGTACTTACAGTGTACTTACCTAAGTAATATAATGGTAGCATTTTACAATAAGGTTCATTAGTTAACATTAGTTAACTACTTTAGTTAACATTGATGAACTAAAAATGAACAATACTTCAACAGCATTTATTACATTTTAGTTTCATTAACTTTATTTATTAACTTTTTTTTTTTTTTTTTTTTTTGTTACTTTTTTAACTAACATTAATTGCAATAATTGCATTGTTCATTCATATTAGTTAATACACTGACTAATATTAACTAATGGAACCTCACTGTAGTCTTACCAATATAAGGTTATTACATGAGTGAAGGTTGGGTTTAAGGTTAGTACCTAGTTAATAACCAGGTATTATAAATATCAGTAACACTTTACAATAAGGTCATTTGTTAACATTAGCTAATGTATTAACTAACATGAACGAACAATGAACAATACATCTATTGCACTATTTATTAATCTTAATAAAAAATACTGTTGTTCATTGTTTGTTAGTTCACAGTTCATCAACCAGTGTTAACAAACACAACTTGTGATTTTAATAATGCATTAGTAAATGCTGAAATTAACATTAAGATTAACAAATGCAGAAGTTTTGTTCATTCTTAGTTCACGTTAACTAATGAACCTTTTTGTAAAGTGTTACTGTAATTACTATGGTACATAGCAGATATGCATAACTTAAAAAAAGTTACCCTATTTTACAGTGTCCATGTTACAAGTGTACATGTACTTACTATAGTAATTTGCATAATTTACTTTTGTTATTTCTACAAGCATTTAACCCTAAACTAATCCCTAATTCTACAGTAAGCACATGTTGTTAATTAATATTACTCAGTATTTATTACAATGTAATAAAGACACATTAACATAAAATGTAAAGAAAGTACAATCTAAGAACGTTCATATTTAACTAATCCCAACATTTCAATCTGTCAACTGTTATTTTCATATTTACTTTCACTAAAAAGAGCTGTTATGTAAAAAAACAATTATCACAAATGACATCCGTGCACAAAACGCTAGCGCTGCTTTAGTAATGCTGACAGACGCGTGACTCCGACGTGCTAAAAACATCTTTCCATCATGTATATCAGTAGTTTTAAGTAAATTCTGTTTGTTGTTGATGATTTCGATCCCCTGAGACAACACTAACTGAACGCTATGAAAAACCTCAGACTGCTAACAGGACTGACATACATTAATAATGAGAGACTTTATCATAAACAAGACTTAAAAGCGCCGGGAGCAGATTTCAGATGTCCGCGTTTGTTTGTTTGTGTGGCGTGAGGACGATCTATGAGTGATCCATATCTACGAACGACATCCACGCGTCGGAAAGGCGCTTTTAGCCCGAGCCGGGCAGCTTGAGGCAGTCTAGATATGAAGAGAAGGCTGAATATGGATCGGCCTCCCAGAGGCTAAGTGGGATGGCTTGTTTAATATCCCCCAATTAGAGTACAATTTGAGAGATCAGCCGCTGACTAGCCCAGGCCGTCCTCACCTCTACAGAGGGGCTGTCACCTACTGTCACATACAGATACTGCAAATGTATGCGCTCAATTACGGAGCTCAGGCAGCCAGCCACGGGGCCGGGCTAAATATAAAATGGCAGCTCTGCGGCCCCCCGGAAAAGGGTCGAGGTGGGAAATAGCGCACGAGTGTATGGTAATACCCAGAGTGGCGCCTCAGAGGGGAACGTGTGATCTCTGCCTTTAGATTTATATAGGTTTACAAGACTTAAATAAAGAGTTCTCTCCAGGGGAACGGCGAGGAGGATGTGAGTCTCGGCTGCTCTCCCTCTCTCCTGCGGAACGTGTGGTGATAGGGCCCCGCTGTGACCTGTAGTGGTGTAACGACGTGGTGGCTTCCCTGCATTGGTGATTACAGGGGGATCTGGTGCCTGCGTTCACAGCTCAGCCAAAGGCAAGCAGGTCTAATTGCTCTCAGAGGGGGTGAGGGTGAGAAAGAGTCTGCAGAAGCAAGCCGCAGATGTGCCGGCCCTCCGTACGCCATCGAAACCCAGATGCGAGCGAGGAGAGAGGAAGGGAGAACGAAAACGCGAACCTCTTCTCTCTTCCATCCTACGAGAAAAGCCAAAGGAAAGCGGAAGGCAGAATGAGATGGAAGGAGAGGGAAAGAGATAGATTGTGAGAAAGGGCTCCTTTATTAAAGCTAGTGCTAATTGAGATAGGAGCCAAATAATGGAGGATGACACTTTAATGAAGACATGCTATGTGCCGCTACTTCCTCTCACTCCCTCGCTTCCTGCCAAAGAAGAAAAGAGGGAGAGAGAGCGCGCGAAAGAGTGGGAGAGGAAACAAGCGCGCACATTTCTGCTGGTATATTACAAGAAAGAAAGACATAATGTGGAGGTATCCTCGCTGAGCAGTAATGCGTTTTTGGAGCCGTGTCAAAAACACTGAGGGTAGATGTTATTGTTCCCCTGTGTTAAAACCCAATTACGCAAACCAGAGTGTGATTGCATTCACCAGCGCCGCATCTACCTACAGCTCCACTCGCTGTAAAAAATGAGATGGTGTTCACAGAACTTAAAAACAACGCAACTGTTTGCATGGCCTTTTTTTGAGTTGTATTCATCGGATTAATGATTTGACATAAATATTTTCAATTTGAAAGGATAAGAAATTCACCATCATTGTGTCAATCAACTATGTACACCTCGCTTAACTTTTAAATTGTTTAATATTATGCACTTTTTAGGCTTTCTTTAAAACTTTAAATGAAGCCTAAAGTGCCTACTGTCAAAGTAATGAAACAAAATCAAATAAAAACACCTCTCACTACCTGGTTAATGAAACACAGCAAGGGTAACAATCAACTGATCATTTTAAATACCACTAGCCAACAGATTACTAAACAAAAAAAATAAATAAATATAAAAACACTGTGTAAATAATGCAGCCGTAACTATTAATGCCCTAGTGCATTCTGGGTGGAAATGCAATAGAGACAAACCAGAAACCATTTGTTTACAGTGTAGGCTTATTTGAACTAAAAAAATAAATAAAATAACACAAATCACTTTGAAGATACCTGTGAATATCTGTGTTCAAAACATTTAAGATGATAGAACATGTTTAAAAAACAACAACATCATTACATAAAAATATAGTAGGGTAAACAAATTGACATGGACTGTTTTCATGTATTCAATTTAGTCTCAAATAACAGAGGTCAGTAAGATTTCATGTATAATAATTAAAAATACATTTTGGGGTAAAAAATTCAGTTTTACATACAGAGTTTAGTTTTTATGGATTTATTTTGGGGGTTTTAGTCATGTCATATGACTTTCGTCATCCCTTGATGTGATTATCTACATAAATTCAAAACACTAAATGGAATCAACAATAAAAGCGTGACACCACAGGACAGCAAACACATTACTCGTAACGATCAAGTTAAAGTTACAGTACAACAGGCAAAAGCATGTTTCAAGGAGACTTTTGTGGCCTTTTCTAAACTGTGACACCACAAAACCAGTCATAAGGGTCAATTTTTTTAAACTGATATTTATACAAGCTGAATAAATAAGCTTTCCACTGATGTTCAATGATGTTCGGATATACAGTAGTCAACATTTGAAGTGGATCAAAAAAAAAGTTAATCAAAGTTGTCCTAAGACAAGAACAGGTATTCTTTTTGGTTATAGGACAAATTTAACAAAAGGTTTTGATCCACTTCAAATGTTGACTACTGTAGGCCGATATATGGCCGAGATATAACTATTTAAAAATCTGTCCAAAAAAAGTTTTTGATTAAGTTTTGATATATTTACAGTAGGAAATTTACAAAATATCTTAATGGAACATGATATTTACTTAATATCCTAATGATTTTTGGCATAAAAGAAAAATCAATCATTTTGACCCATACAATGTATTTTTGCCTATTGCTATAAATATACCCCTGCTACTTAAGACTTATTTCTTTCAGTTTGGGCATCACAAGAATATCAGGTCCACACCACAAAACACAACTCTTTTGCAAATCAAATTAGAAGAAATACTTCAAAACTTTTCTCCTGCTCTCAGTCGATGATAATGAACGAAATATTCATCATCTTTCAATGAAAATGAAACGAAACATTTTTCTTCTATTATTCTGCTACATCACACAGCAGCAAATGATTACATAAAAAGCCTAATCCAGTTAATAAGCGGGTTTTATTTTCAGCGTAATGTTTTTAATATTTTTCCCTTCTCCACTTAACTTCTCCACTGCTGAGTGCACAGAAGGATTTGAGACTCATGACAAAAGCCATTACTGATCTCACTCAGTCTCTCGCTCGCAGAGATGAATGGCCTTTTACATCCTCTCACACCTACCATCGCGACAACTGTGCTCATCAAGCTAAAAACAACCTGAGTGTACCAGCCAGACTTTATACTGTATGTAAGGCCGCTTCTGAGGGTTTCTAACCCAGGGTCGCTCTGTCATGGATAGGTACTGAAAAAGCACTCCAACCTGCATAATGAGCTTTTCAAACACTCTTCATTATATAACATTCAAATGAGACGAGACAGTCAGTTTGTTCATTTGACTGTAATAAAAAAACTGCACTTTAAGTTTGTTGGTGCTAGTTTTTCCCCCTAAATGAACTCTGCAAATAGTTTGCCTGTTCTTAAAAAAAGAAAGAAATAAAGAAAGAAAGCTTCATCCACAAATTTGATTGTTTAGTATTTTGGACCTTCTTTCCCCAAAACACAGTGTAGCTTTGTTAAACGCTAGCAAAAGAGACAGCACTGCTTCAATAAATGTGTAATGAATCTAATCATCTTAGTAATCACTGCTTAATATGAACAATACGTCCTTGTTACAAAGTAACAAAGCTTTATTAAGCATTACTTTAGCTGTTGTCCTGGATTTGACCTTTGTTGATTAAAATTAGATTGAACACAATCAGGCATACAAGTGTTACAAAAGCACTGCAGTAATTGCCAATTAAGACTTTCTTGAGGAGCAGGTGTGCAGAGCACAACAACGAGTAAATCCAGCCGGCGTCGTGTATGATGCTGTTGTTAATTCCCCGAGCTGTGCTGCTGGGTGTTTGAAGCGCACGGGGAGGATCTCTGGTCATTATAGGCTGAGGTGTTGTCTTGGCATTTGGGAATTCTGCTGAAGCAGTCGATTTAGCTCAGAGTGACCTCAGAACTTCAACCTAGCTGTGTCTCTCTCTTACAGGTTGTCTTTATTTATTGTTTGTTTACGTGTGTCTTTGTTAAATTTTTGTCGTGATTATTTTCATAGCACCACCCCAGAAAGATCATTTTTCGGTTCGGCTGTCAGTCTTGTTAATTGTTCAGTAGCGCCATCCAGCGGAATATGATCCGTCTCCGTTTTCCCTTCAACTTCTTTCTCCCTCTCCTCGCTCTTTCACTCTTTCCTCCAAATTTCAGTGTTATAGTGTGTGATAGTAAAAAATGAGCCGTCTTTAACAGGGGGAGCTAAGGTTCTTTTGATTGAAGTGAGTGATTTTCACAAGCGCACCTGCGTAAAATTGATGATGATGCTGTTGAAACCATTTATTACAACTTTACTAAGATGAATATGAGCTGTGTTTTCTCATCATGCAAATGCAGGCGGATAATAAGGCCTCTCTTTCTCTGGAGACAGAAAGCGGGGGAACTTTTCCATCTTTCCCTCCTTTTTTTCCCCCCCTCATAGTTTCTGGTTTTGCTCCAATGAAAAAGATATCATTTCTTTCTCTCCGCAAAGTGCGGCGAGCGCTCTGTCATCTTCGACCACTGCATTAGGTGATAGGCAGACAAAAGGAGAATGCATTATCGTCGGCGAGGATCAGATTGGGAGCGTCGCAGCTGAGGCCTATCAATCATCTGTCACGAGAACTCGCTTCGGATTCCGCGTCGACTGATCCTGATCGTTGCAGGCAAGCTCGCGCGCTGTACTTTGCGTGACCCAACCTGTAAACATCATCCAACAAAAACAGCACCTGTCACTTTCCTCAGGCGCAGAGGCACAAAAAACGCTCGCTGCGGGAAATGTGCACATTCGACAAAAGCGCAACTTGGTATTCAGATCACATCGGAGTTCAATTCGTTCTGTATTACAGCTCCAGCTCAATGGGTGGTGATTATAGTGTCATTGTCTCTTTGTTTGTTTGTTTGTTTATTCATTTTCTTTATGAGACTTCCTCATTCCTCAGCTTCAAGTTAATTTAGATGCCCTGCTGAGGTGCTCCTATTCCACTTCCAATATTAAAGACACACCTCATCATGTTGAGCTGCCCTTGCTGCAAAAACGAGGGAGAAAAACGAATGAAAGAGACAGAGGGAGAACGGATACTCGTCAGCTGAGGTTAGCGTGAGCGCTTTGGCCGGGAAAACAAATGAATTTGATTACAAATGCACTACAGAAAAAATCATTAGTCCAGGCGGGTGGAACCGCACAGATTTGGAATACAAAAAGGACATTAAAATGGCCTCAGCAAGACAACCAATCTGAAAATGTAAATGTGCGCGAGAGACAGTTACCGACTGTAAGTAATTACCTGAGAGAAGAGAAGCAAGCAGAAAGGTTTACATTAAAGCACTGAGTAGGTCATTACACCGTAGCGGAGGTTGAAGCTGGGTTTCTGATAGTGTTTTACACTTGACTCCTTTGGCAATAAAAAACGTGAATTTTTTAGCAAAATATTCTTCTTAAATCTTAAATGGCATAAAATTTGCTAACTGAATCTGTGTATATGTTTGTTTTAAATTATATGAAATATATACCCAATATATATATTTTCATTTTTAATGTTACTAATTGATTAATAAAATATAAAACTTAAGTTACAGCGGGAGTCCGTGTCTCTTTCGCCTCACCTGAGCCCATTGAGTTTTAACAGACCCCCTAAAGCGTGCAATGAGTTTGGTGGGGGCTAACTGAGAATGAATGGGGGAAAGTCAAGTGAGAAGAGGATGTGACTGGTTATGATTGGCTGTGATTGGTTCATGTGATAAATCCCACCTCTTGTGTTTGAGCACATTCCACGTTCACAAATCAGCCTGAATGAACAATATAGTGGCGTTAATGGGGAAATTAATTTTAAAAGCAAGTAAACAACTCACAAACTTAGATATAACCACATTGTTGCATCAAAATAAGACTTAAAATGGGCTGAAAAATCCCATCTGTGGGAGATTTTAGTAAGTAATCAGCTTGGTGCAGTTTAAAGTAAATCTCTTTCTGTGACCAATATTTACCGAGCTTTGATGACTGATGATCCCAAAAACTTTTAAAAAGAATAGCTGAACAAGAGTTCACAAATAAAATATATTGTTTAAATTGTTACTGCCTTGGGTAATTATTTCAGAATAAATATAAAATGCTTAAAAAAACATTAACTTGATGAGATTCACACTTGGCTTTAATAAACAGAATATTAATCAAATTGTTAATGTAAAAATATAAAATAGATTTTTGTTTCTTTTTCCGTATAGTGTAAGTAATGTTTATTTAACCAAGCGAATATGACTGACATAATGTTAATATACCAACCTATTGAAGTACTGAAATCTGTTTTGTACCTATGTAATACACTAATAACCACCAAAAGCAGGCAGTGATGAGAAAGTCACATGATGAGCCAAAGCTCATCACAAGCAGCTTTTATATATTAACATTATATAGAAGGTGCACAGTGATATTCACACAAACACTAAACACCATCATGGTAACACACATGAAACTGAAATAATGCAATAAACATTTATTCAACAACATTAGATGTAACATACAACCCTAATGTACAAATAGATAGATAGACAGACAGATAGACAGAATTAATGAAAGTTGCTAAATAAATAAATAACCCTACAAATACCCTACTTTTATTAAATGAGCACTAGACTGAGGAGCCATGCAGAGCAGTGGCTCGGTCTATGACATGGAGCAGTAACTCAGGGAAAGGGGGCTGAGCACTTGTAATCCTTAATATTACCAGGACAAGATCCTCTTCATCTGTGAGCCAATCACCCTTGTGCTCTGACAGCCTATTGTGCATTTTCCTCTCTTTGTGAAGAGACGCACAGTTTCAACTCATCCACCTCCCACAGTATGGGGTTAAGACTACTCATAGTCTATTGCTTAGTCACAGTCCGATATCCTCCCATGAGCTACAGTACTCAGCACATAGCTCAGTGAGTACAGAGTGAATGTATCACACGTAACACATATGTCATTAGCATAATTCGATAAAATAAAAAAGCTCAGATTGAAAATAATACACTGCAGGCACTGTTTCAGGGTTATCGAGTGTTTTTAAGTGGTCAAAATGTGATATAATGGCAATGTTTACATGAGCAGTTTAGAGTAAATACAGTATATATGAAAGCAGTTATAATAAATAGTCAAAAAATTCTCAATATTACTGCTTTTGCTGTATTTTGGATCAAATAAATACAGGTTTGGTGAGCAGAAGAGACCTCTTTAAAGAAAAACATTAAAAAACTTTTGACTGGTAGTGTACAGTATATCATTTTTTTAAATCAAATTTTAATTAAATAAATATAAAGATTATCATTAACATTATAAATAAACATTACTTACACTATCAGAAAAAATAACAAAAAAACATGAATCTCATCTCAAGTTAGTGTTTTAAGCATTTTTTTATTCCAAAATAACTCAAGGCAGTAACAATTTAAACTTAAAATGTAAAATATATTTTATTTGTGATTTAATGTTCAGCTATTATTTTTAATAGATAACTTTTAATTGTTTTTGAATTTTGGGGATCATCAGTCATCAAAGCTTGGTAAATATTGGTCACAGACTTGGATATTTACTTTAAATTTCACCAGGCTGAGTGATTACCTATTAAAAAGTCCGCCATTTTAAGTCTTATTTTGATGCAGCAAAGTGATTATATCTAAGTGTGTGAATTGTTTACTTATGTTAAATTAGTCTTCCTATTAACGGCATTATATTGTTCATTCAGACTGATTTGCAAACGTGGAACACGCACAAACACTAGAGGTGGGATTTATTGAATGAACCAATCACAGCTGAACATATCCAATCAAATCGCAATGGAAGCATTGTCTCCTCTTACGTGAGTTTTCCCCATTCAAACCCCCAGACAAACTCACTGCACGCTTTAGGGGGTTCTATATATTGGTCATTCTATAATTGTGGGTACATCTCATGTCCGTGAGGTATATTTTTAATATATTTTCAAAGCCCAGATGCTTAATGTTCAAGTACACAATTGTATTTTTCCCAATCACACTACTATATGTTGAAAAAGCCATATCTTTTGTGCAAAAATAATGTTCATATCACATACAACCCTGGTATTCAACTGTCTGATTTTGCAAAGTTGTTCATTCTACTCTGCATTTAAGCATAAAAATGACCTCAAATATAAATTAATTTCATCGTTTTACCTTCAATTAGATTAGGTTATCAAGACATTTAGGTTTATTGTGATATAAGTTGTTTTATTTGTGTCTGAAAAACCATTGTCAACTAAGTTACTCACTAGAACCCCCCTTTCAAAAAGGAATGGTTTGTCCTATTCTCGCATAATTTGCACAGTATGTTGATATTTTCTCTAGAAGCACATGGATGAAACACTGGAAGTTAGGTTCTCTCTCTTTCCCCTAATATTCATCAATTAATTGCCAACAGTGTTACACAAGTATTATTGCTGCAAATTTTAACAAGACAATTTAAATAAAACTTATGTTTTGATTATGAAAATATATTTGTAAACATACCATATGCTCAGTAGTTCTAGGCTTCCATGCTGAGTATAGGCCCAAACCACTAAAAATGTCAGCTAAGTTACCTGTCAACTGTGTTACCCAGTAAAGGTAACATGGTGGACAGTAGCAAACATAGAATGTATTTTATGCACATATTCCTACAGATCATCTTTATTTATATAGCACTTTATACAATATAGATTGTTTCAAAGCAGCTATGTAAAGTTTGGGTTTTTGGGAAAAAGTAAAACATTTTTCTTCACATTGTCAAATTCTAAATGTACCCCTAATTATAGAATGACCCATATATCTCTTTTGTACCATTATCCAGCACATGTCCTGACTGTCACTTTTGATCAATTTAATGCATCTTTGCTTAATGAAAGCTTGTGTCCGCCTGTGTGTATTTCGATGTAATACATCTTTGTTTATCAAATCATAGTTCTGTATTTGGGTCCATGCGATTTGAGTACACCTAAAAATATTCAGTGAGTCTCCATCACTTCACCCAACTTCTCCTCTTTCACTCTCTCCTCTGAGATATTTAATTTACAAGTGTAAGAAGGGCTCTCTCTTTCTCTGTATATCTTTTTATTCTCCATTTCCCCCATTCCCCTTTTTTCGTCTTCTTATCAGGATAATAAAAGGATCTTAAAAGTGTCTGTATAGGCTACTCTTTCATATGCTTCTGGTTATTGCATTGCAAATTTAGGGCCCCTCCGGAGTCCAGTAAATCCTTCAACAAATGTCTTCGAAAAAGTGTGTCTGGAGGTGACGAGACGCAGGCCTGGGAGGGGTGAGGAGAAAATAGACTGCAGCGCAGGAAAATGACTTTTTCTCTTTTCTCGCTCTGCTTCTTTCTTTTTCTTCTCATTCCCCCTTTCTCTCTTTCTCTCTCATTGGCCCTCATAGATCATTAGAAGGTTTTAATTAAAGGTTGGAGGATTAGGCCAGTTAGCCACAGTCATTTGTGTTTCTTTTTTCTTTGTTTTTCTCTTGTACTCTCTTTTTCTCTTTTCTTCTTATCTACGCTCCAGGTTGTGCTGCTATTTAAGGGCCTGATTGAGGGAGAGGATGTAAATACTGTGTGTGACACTCGTATCTGTGTGTGTGTGCGACTCAGGTAAGAGTTCTTGGCACTGCGTGGAGTAAGCGGCCCTCGATATTAAGGCAGAGTTGTGATCAAAGACATCCACCCACGTGGCTTCAGATCTAAAGGAGCTGGTTCCCTCTGGGTGAAGCTGACTGCAGGGGAGACCCTCACTCCGGGAGTTAAGAGCTGAACGAAAGCTGCCGTCAGATCAGCACAGGCCCGCAGGGGGTCTCACCTCAATCGCTTCCTACTGCGTTCACCTGGGGGCAGGTGAAATCGCACAACTACCCTTAAAATGCAAATCCAGACCACTCTAGCACCAAGCTTACGAGTACTCATACGTTATATAAACATTTACATTGCATAACATCTGCCTCTTCTACAGTTCATATATGAAATACAGACCTTTTTACTAGGAGGAGCATATATGTGATCCTGGACCATAAAACCAGTCTTAAGCAGCACAGGTATATTTGTAGCCATAGCCAACAGTACACTGCATGGGTCAAAATCATCGATTTTTCTATTATGCCAGAAATCATTATGATATTAAGTAAAAGAAGATAATTTGTAATTTTTACATTTGATAACTTTAAAGGTGATTTTCTCAATATTTCGATTTTTTTTCACCCTCAGATTCCAGATTTTCGAATAGTTATATCTCGGCCAAATATTGTCCTATCATAAAACCATACATCAATGGAAAGGTTATTTATTCAGCTTTCGGATGATGTATAAATCTTAAAAAAAAAATGACCCTTATGACTGGTTTTGTGGTCCAGGGTCACACACACACACATACACATACATACACATATATACGTCGGCGATAGCTGATAGCCTTGTAGGCAGCTCGCCGACATAGAGCACCTTTGCGCTTCGGGTGTCCCGTGTTCGAATCCCGACTTGAGGACCTTTCCCGATCCCGTCCCCCTCTCTCTCACTCCCACTTCATTTCCTTTCCCATCTGATCTGTCCTATCCTCACAATAAAGGCAAAAATGTCAAAAAAACAAACCTAAAAAAAAAATGTATGCATGTATTTGATCAAAAGTACAGCAAAATCAGTTATTCAATCAGCTATAATCATTTTTTTTAACTGTTTTCTATTTGAATTGTTAGGACTGAGTTGTGTAGTTTTGGGTATTTTGGTTTCTCTTTTCTGTTGTATGTTTTCTGATTTGGGGTGTGACTTGAGTGCACCTGATGCGCATCATGGCTCTTATTTAAACGTGGTGCAAGAGTTCGTCTGCGCTGCTGCTCCACTGTTGCATGGGCAGTTTGCCAAAGCCGCTCTCCAATTTTGTGACATTATGTTTTGTTTTCGCATTCATTCACTAGCGCTGACCACACTTCATTGGGCATCCATTCACTCGCATTTCACACTGATTCAACCTACTGATACTGACATCCTGATTAATTTATTTTGGTTAATTTTGTTGTAATAAATATGTTTGAAGTTATTCCGCCGTGTTGTCTCCCTTAATGTTACATCTTTGAGCCAGGTGTAACAATATTTTAAAATGTAATTTATTCGTGTGATTTCAAGGCTAAATTTTTAGCATCATTACTCCAGTCACATGGCCCTTCAGAAATCGTTCTAATATTCTGATTTGCTGCTCAAAAACATTTATTATTATTATGTTGAAAACAGCTGAGTAGTTTTTTCAGGTTTCTTTGATGAATAGAAAGTTCAGAAGAACAGCATTTATCTGAAATAGAAATCTTTTGTAACATTATAAGTGTCTTTATCATCACTTTTGATCAATTTAAAGCATCCTTGTTAAATAAAGTATTCATTTCTATCATTTCTTTTCCAAAAAGAGAAATACTGACTTCAAGCTTTTGAATGATATATTGTATAATGTTACAAAAGCTTTGCTGATCTTTGGATCTTTCTTTTCACCAAAGAATCCTAAAAAAAAAAAGGGGTAACTGTTTTAAATATTGATAATAATAAAATGTTTTTGAACAGAAAATCAGCATATTAGAATGTTTTCTGAAGGATCATGTGACACTGATAACAGGAATAAATTACATTTTAAAATATATTCAAACAGAAAACAGTTTAAATAGTAGAAATATTTCAAAATTGTACTGTTTTTGCTGTACTTTGGATCAAATAAATGCAGGCTTGGTGAGCAGAAGAGACTTAAAAAAAACTTACTGTTCAAAAACTTTTGACATGTATAATGTAAGAACATACATATTAAGTGTATAAACATACATTATTATATGACTGAATTAATTCAGCTTCACAAGGTTAAAAGACACTTTTCAGGGTCAGATCATGGAGAAACATTGCATGAAGAGAAAAAAAACGCATTGTTTCTGAGAAAAGTTCTTGAATTTTTTGAGAAAATACACTTTCAAACTTTCAAGAGCTGATTCAAAAACACCTCTTTAGCTCTCCCTCGACTCTGTCTCGTTCTCCGTCTCAATGTGCTGTGAGCGCCGTCAGAATGCAGGTGCGAATGACAGTGCAGTATGGCAACGTTTGATGGCCTTGACAGCCTGTCAGAGGGAAATCACTGCCACATGGCTCTCTTTCTCTCTTGCTCTGTCTTTCTCTCTTGCTCTTTTTCTCCCTCTATCTCTGACTGGTTGAAGGGTTGACCCTTTCAGCTGGCCCCGCTGGTCACGTCATCACTGTCTCTCTCTTGCTCTCACTCTGACAGAAGACATGAGCCACTGGACACGCCAGGGACCGGACAGGTGAAGCCCAATGCACGCACACACACAAAGACTCACACAAGCTGCTCATACAGACAGACAAACAGACACACACACACAGAGCCTTTGGCTTTCACACATTTATCCCTCATGTTTTGTTAAAATTGGCTTCTACATTATATTTGGCAATCATTGATGTGTAAAAGGTATAATAATATAGCATTAGTACAATGTTTGATCCAGTATAACCCAAAATAAAATAAAATAAATCTGATATTTTGACTTAAATGTGTTATCAAGTTGAAATTTAGTTTTCAACCAATTGAGAAAAGGAATGTAGCATCAACCTAATGCTTATATACATGTCTTTAAAGCTATCAAAATAGCCTTGGGGTAAGAACTGAGCATGAGTGTTAAAACACTTTCGAACACACATAGCAACACGTCCCGCCCCCCGTGTCTGTCTGAGCAGCTGGGAGGGATGAGCAGTGAAATGGCAGAGCAGACTGACGTTTGGAGCAGAACATCCTCTGGCTGCAGGAGCTGACAGACAGACAGGTAAAGCACAGACAGAACCGCAGTCTACAGTGCTGACAGACAAAGAGAGAGAAAACAGGGAGCGTTTTAGGGAGTTACGTTTGGACACGGAGCAACAGGAGATGAGATGTGTCTGTCTCTGATAGAGATGATGGAATTGCCACTTGCTGTGACAAAATGAGAGGATTAACGTCATGTATTGCACGTGTGTTCAACGTTCATGTGTGCGTGCTCAGAAACAAGACATCCCTCAGAGCAATGCCTTGAGCCCCCTACTGAGAGAGGAACATCCACTGTCAAGGTCTCTTTCACCATGGTAAAGCACAAGAAAAGGTGCTTGATAGAGCTTATACACTTCTTTCAAATAAATTAGACAGGCCACGTATACACTGTAGCTAAATATGGCTGTCAGCCCTCCTCCAAGTGCTTAATATCAGCCTGTGCACACAGTTTATTTACAGGAGAGACAACTGCACGTATTGACAATTATATTTAAAATAATGTGTATACTACATACAGACACAAACTCAACAACTAGTTGCTAAAGATGTAATTAAAAGACTTTGTAATTAAAATTGCCCCATGATTTACTCACCCTCATGCCATTCTGGGTGTATATGACTTTCTTCTTTCAGACAAATACAATCAGTTGTATTAAAAACAATTCTGTCTCTTCCAAACTTTAAAATGGCAGTGAATGGGTGTTGAAATTTTTTTCCAATAAAGTACATCCATCCATCATAAAAAGTGCTCCACACGGCTCCAGGGGGTTAATAAAGGCCTTCTGAAGTGAATGCTTTTGTGTAAGAAAAATACCCATAATTAAAACTTTTTGAACTGTAATCTCTAGTTTCCACTAGTTTCCATACGTTCATGAGAGTGGCGTTCCAGCGGATGACGTAGGATGTAGGTACCATAAGCTCTGGTGAGAATATTCTAGTCTTGCGAGAACCAAGTTTTGTTTACAGCAAAGGAAAACCAGTCTCCTCTTTGCTTATATCGAAATCCTCTGACATTTTCTTTACAAATTTTCATTTTGTAATTCTAATTCGTGACCGGTGTTTTGTTTTGCTCTCTCCACTGCGCTTCCGCATTCATCAGTTCTGTTTTCGCATATGTCCTACGTCATCCGCTGGAAGGCCAATTAGACAGTTAGAGGAAGCTAAAGATTACAGCTTATAAAGTTTTAAATATGGATATTTTTCTAACAGAAACACATCGATTCATTTCAGAAGGCCTTTATTAACCACCCAGAGTCATGTGGAGTACTTTTTATGATGGATGGATGCACTTTATTGGACTTCAAAATCAACTTTGTAAAAATACAATTTCTGTGGAATACAATTTTATTCGTTTTATTTGTTTATTTTTGTTCAATCATACAGTGGAACTCAATTGCCACTAAAACTGTTATTATTTCTTCAAAATATCTTATTTTATGTTCTTTAAAATAAAGTCATACAGGTTTGAAATGACATGAGGGTGAGTAAATGATGATCTGGCAACCATGATGTGGAAAATAAACAACCCAGGCTCATGAAAATATGTGCCTCTATATACATTTTTGCAACACTGTATTAATGTACATTAATGGACATTTCACGGCAGTTTTAAAGTGAAATATCCGGAGAGTGGCGCTAAAACACACGTTCAATACGTGACAGTGGTATGTTTTTATTACGTTGGTACAGGCAAGCATTGCTGATTTTTATTACGCTGCTTGAGGTACGTATTGCAGCTGTTCAGAATTCAAATATCCAGGTAGTGTTGCTAAAGGTTTATGCTTTATCATGTTGGAAATATCCCCTACACCAAACCCAACCCTAAACCTACCTGACAGTGTTAACAAATGCAAAAGTGATATAAAAACACATTTGTTGATCCTTGCGCGGATTTGAGCTGTTTTGTCAAACCATAGTTTCACAGGGTTTAGGGAGCTCTTCATTATCGCGTGAGCTACCGAGCAAACTTACTGAATTAGAAAACTCACGCATATGAAGCTGTATATGTGACGACAACGTTCAAGCGTTTTCAAATTGCGCAGGATGTTAAATTGTTTTGAAGTCATAACATAATATTCTGCAAGTAAATGTGTGAAAATAAGGCTTTGTTAATCAAAACTATGTACTTGTAAATCATACTTTGTGTGGAAAGGAATAAAAGTTGTCAGAGTTTTACTCCCTCTAGTGTTCATTTCAACTGCAAACTGCAGTGATTTGTACATACGTAAGTTTTTTATTTTCAGTTTTGCAGAAATGTATATAGATGCAAAATGTTTGCAGGTCATTCATTTAAAATACAATGAAGACACAGCACCACAGAGCAAGTAACTGTTCTGTCGACTGGCCCTAAACTCACTTACACTGGCAAGTCATCTTTACTGATCAACCCTGAACAGACTGATATGATTATGTCTATTTGCATTACAAATTCAGGAGTGACTGTGTGTACACACACAGAATTATATTTCAGAGGTTGGTTTTTGACATCCAAAACTTTGCAGCTTTCACAAAAATAACCAGAAACACCTGACAAACCCGCTTCACAGTCCAGATCAGCACGGCAGTACACAGTCCCTCTCCCTGATAAACACGCTCATCAAACAGCCCTCTCAAAGCACGCAGGGATGAATTATACACCGCGCTCATAATCCGGAGGTCACAGCGGCATTGAACTTGATTGAAATGAATGAGAGAATTAGCCTGCAGTCATTGTGATTCCTGCCTTTGAAGCACCTCAGTCCTATTGGCAGCTTCACAATCGGAGCTACAGATGTCCGTCTGTCAAAGTGCCTGGAGCTGCGGCGTACTGGCTGAGGGCGGACAGACAGGAGGTTGGATCTGCGCAATATTTCTGAACAGATGACAGAGGTGAATTATTCACATTGTTATGGAGGCCCCCTTCTTCTCCTTCATAAATCTTCCTCTCCTGATGGAAACAATGGCAGATCAGGGAGAGGGGGAGTGATACCTGCTTTTCTCCCAGTTTAACAAAGACCATTTAGCATCAGATAATTCAGAAAGCAGAGAGAGCACTGGATGTTGCACATGCATTGATAATCCCACGATATTAGACATTAACATAGTCATTGACTTCTTGAGGTAATTTTAGGAGGTATTAATGGAGCTTGACTGCAGAGCAAATGGAACATTTCATTTTTGGAAAACAGGTGAAGCAGCAGAGACAGGGTTAAGTTCCTGCCTCATGTACTCGCGGCCAGAGGCTGTTTGTTTCTTTTTAAAATGGGCGACACGCCATATGTGGAGGTCATTAGTCTTGACAAAAAAAGAAATACTGTCCTTCACTTATTATAAAGGACAATGTGTCAATGAGGAAATTAACTTTTTCCCTGTCACACTTTTTGTGTCCTTGACTTTTTCCTCTGTTGCTGTTTCTAATAAATAGGACAGCCTTTGTTTGTAATACTAGAGAAACAGTATTACTAGACTAAACCATTACTAGAGCGCAATGCAAAGGGCATATTAGATGAAGTATATTTAAAAGCTATATTAAATAATGATCAAATTCCATAGTCTGTACATGATCGGTATAACATTTTAAACTAAATAAAATAGCTCTTTATATTTTGTAAAATTGTTTTAAATTATTGTAGATCAGTGTCGGTCAAGACAGATCTAGACAGATATAGATAGAGACGGTTCAACAAATTAACAGTTAGGCATTACCCTTCAAATTGTGCAAACTGAAACTGCGAACTGAAAAAAAAAAAACACCCAATGGAAACGCATCAATTTGCATTGCATTTACAGGTTACCTGCATACAAAAAAGTCACATGATTATTCTTAACTACTATAGTTACTTAACTACTATAACTTCCAAATAACATCTCATACATAGCTGATCTCAAGTGTAAGGGGCTTTACTTGCCATTAATGCTTGAATAGCCCCTTATTTACACTGCATTACGACTCCAAGATGGCAACCAGAGCTAATCATGGCCACTCAATGCTGGTGTTTATGGTGTTTTTCTGAAGCATCCCAGAAGTGCCTTTCCACGTTGCTTTACTAAAGATAAACGCATACGTTTTCGTCGATTAAAAATAATGGCTAGTGCTGTGGCTGTGATATACATAAACCTACCCAGAGCAAACGCCATGACCTATTGCGAGAGAAAAAAAAAAAATCACGCTTTAGCCGCATAATATCACTTAATGGAAATGCTGTCAATTCGCAATGGATTTTTTAGCGACATTTATAAAATATCCCAAAATTTTTGCGCTAATCTGTAATGGAAACCCGTTTAGTGATAAGGTGGAAGGTGGAATTCAGAGAGGTAGAAAGACACAAGCTGCATTTCCATTATCCTTCAAATTGTGCAAATTGAAATTGTGAATTGAAAATACACCTAATGGACACATTTAAACTTGCAAAAACTCATATATTGCAAAAAAGCTTGCATGAGGCAGTTTTTCAGGCAATTCGAAAAAGGAATATTTCGCAAAACTGCAATGGAAACGGCTTTTTCACATTTACAGGTCACCTTGTGTACGTAAAAATCACATGATAATTTTTTAAAGGGAGTCACATGAAAAGTCACATGATCATTCTTTAAATGTGAAAATAAAAATAACGACTTCATTCAACAGTTCACAATTGTGTCACTGCAGTGCCATTTTGAAGAATATCTGCTGAAAGCAAACTACGTACGCTGTTCTGTGTCAGCTGTACCACGCGGATACATCTTTTACGTTCTTTACGCTTTGATTTGAACGAAAACATTGTATCTGTGTGGTGTGGTGCTGTATTATGAAAATGGCGCTATGGTGACTCAGATGAGATGAATTGTTGAATAAAGTTGTTATTTTATTTTCTTTGTGTACAAAAAGTATTAAAGCATACAATTGAACCACTGATGGCAGATGGACTATTTTGACGATGCCTTTCATACTTTTCTGGGTCTTGACAGTGGTATTTACTTGGCAGTCAATGGGACAGTCACAAGCCTCCCGGTTTTCATCCAAAATATCTTAAATGGTGTTCCAAGACAAATAAAGCTTTTACAGGTTTGGAACGACATGGGGGTAAGTGATTAATTAGAAAATTTTTATTTTGGGGTGGAGTAACCCTTTAATGTACTACATCTTCAAAAAAAAAAACACCTCATATGTGGCCGCTTACACAAGCATTCACTACACAATTCTTGGATAAGGGGCTTTCCTTGCTATTAAAGCTTGGATAACCCCTTATGTACACTGCTAAACTCTGCAGAGCTGATTGTGGCCACTTTAGTCAGTGCTTGTGTTTACACCAGGCGCGCCGCGGCTTGTTTCAGTTTCAAAGGCACCCTAGAAGCGGCTCTCCGCTTCTTCTGTAAAGATAGATGTCCACGTGTTCAACGATTGACATTAATGGCTAGTGCAGTGGCTGCAACATATGTAAACATATGTGACATACATACCAACATCCATCGCCATGACTTTTACATTTTAGTCGCATAACATCGGTTAATGGAAACGCCGTCATTCCGCAACAGTTTTTTATTGACATTTATAAAATATTGCAAAGTTTTTATGCAAATCTGTAATGGAAATGCAACTAGAGAGCGAAAAACATACAAACAGATGTAGATATACAGACAGACAAACTCACAGACAGACAAACAGAAAGAAAGACAGAAGTCCCTTTCACACAGTAATAGTAAACTGCTGTAAAATTACTGGAACAACTTTACCGGTAAATACAAAAAAGCACTGTTCTACAGGCAATGACGTCTTTTTCCCGGAAAAGCACCATTCACATATCAGTTTCAAAATACCGGTATATTCTGTGACATTATTAACCTGAAAAGACCTCTAAACGGTTGTGCCTCCAGGTGTTGTGTTTGTAAACATGGAGGGGTATACAGTGTTTTTCTTGATTTTTAATTTTTGTGTCAAACTTTCACACTCATGCAGCTGCTTAATACATCATATCAGATGACTTCAAACCCGACTACACAGTGTGGAGTAAATTTGTCATTGTGTCAGAATTGTATGATTGGCCCAGAGTAGACGTCTTGCGTTGGCGCGTTCTGAACTCTTACGAGCTCATACCACGTTCACACAGAGCACATTTCCAGTAATTTACTGGTAATGTTGCAACTTCTCATACTGGTAAATTGCCAGAACGAATTTACCAGTATTTTTTAAAAAGGTCCTGTTCACACATGATCTCTTAACAGTAATTAACCGGTAAAGACTGTATGTGTGAAAAGGGGCTAGAAAGACACAAACAGCCAGACAGATAGATAGATAGATAGATAGATAGAAAGACAGACGCTGAGACAAACACTGAGATGGTGGAATAAACAAAACAACTGTAAAAGCCTAACTTTGCATTTCACAGATCTATTTTCTCCGTTTTGCTTTCCATCTTTCAGTAAGGATGTGACTGCTGACACATATTTGAAAACAAACCTACACATTTCCCACACATCTCCTCATAGTGATCTCGCCAGCAACTCATCAGCGCATCAAATGTTCCAGAGCTCTCTTTTCTCCACTCATTCTTAGCAACAATTACCAGAGGCTGATAGACGCGGGCCCCCTCCACAGAGCGGCCCTCACTGTAGATTGCCAATTTGGACGTTTGTTTCTCGTCTCCTTTTCTTTTACTCATTGTTCTCCTCTCAGGCCAGGCTACTGTCAGGGGGTTCGGAGGAGGCTGTGGTGCCGGGGCCCAGGCCCTACAAGAACGAAAGGGTGTCAAAACACATGGACCAGACCATTTATCATGTAATCTGGAGAGCGAATGGACGGGGCACTATCAGCAATCTGCTATTGATCCGTTGCAGCAGGGCTGCTATTGTTCATCTGAGGAGCAGGACTGGCACACAGCATTAATGAAAGAAACTAAACAATGCATAGCAATCAGAGACACAGATTCAAAGGCTTGGCAAGAGAGAAACAGGAAGAGAAAGACAAGAGGAAAAAGTTTGAAAAGAGAAAGTTTGGGGTTATCTGGGTGACTGTGTGTGAGCGTGTTTGTTATGAGGGAGGGGGTGAGAAATTCGATTGCATTCTTTCGTCAAGCAGCAGCCATGACTAAGAGGCGACCTGAGGAGTCGACCCTGATCCAGCCCAACATTTTCAAAGCCCAGCGGCTCTTAGATGGAGACACCCTCATGCACCATTACTTCAAACTGCATCTGTGTTTAGCCTCAATTAAACACCATTATTACACCATGTGCTGTCCCTGGCACTCTCTGCATCCAAAACCTCTAAGATGATTGATTTGCCAGGTATTTAGAATTAAAATGGTCAAAATATAAATGAAATTATAAATAAACATATAAATATATATACCGTTTTCCGCCATTGAATAAAAAATTAAAAAAGGTAATTGAGACTTTTTATTTTCCAATTCTGACTTTTTTTCCTCGCAATTGTGTATTTACATCTCGCATTTCTGAATTTTTTTCTCTGAAAATTGGACTTTATAACTCACAACTGCAAATTTATCTCAATTCTGAGAAAAAAAGTTAGAATTGTGAGAAAAAATATCAGAATTGCGAGATACAAGCTCACATTTGCGAGAAAAAAAAATCTGACTTTATTTCTCGCAATTGTGACTGTATATAACCAATTCTGAGAAAAAAAAAGTCAGAATTGTGAGTTTATATCTCGCAATTATGACTTTATAACTCCTAATTGCAAGTTTATATCACGCAATTCTGAAAAAAAAGTCAGAATTGTGAGAAAAAAAGACACAATAGATTTCTTTTGTAAGAAAAATGTCAGAATTGTGATTTTATATCTTGCAATTTTGACTTTATAACTCCCAATTGCGAGATTTATTTCACAGTTCTAAATAAAAAAAGTCAGAATTGCAACTGCAAGATATAAACTCATTTGTGAGAAAAAAAAGTCTAAATTGCGAGATATGAACTAGCATTTGTTACAAAAAAAATCGGACTTTATTTCTCGCAATTGTGAGTTTATATAAGCAAAAAAAAGAGTCAGAATTGTGACTTTATCTCTCGCAATTATGACGTTATAACCCCCAATTGCGAGTTTATAGCACACAATTCTAAGAAAAAAATGTCAGAATTCTGAGAAAAAATGTGCAAGACAAATATTCTGTTTTTATTTGTTGCAATTGTGAGTTTATTTAAGCAATTCTGGGGAAAAAAAGTCAGAATTTTGAGATACAAACTCACATTTGTAAGAAGTAAATTGTAAGTTTATATCTTTCAATTATGACTTTATAACTCCCAATTGTAAAAAAAAAAAAAAACAAAAAAAAAAACTCACTTGCGAGAAAGAAAAAAGTCTGAACTGCGAGATACGTACTAGCATTCTGAATTTGTTTGTTGCAATTGTAAGTTTATATACGCAATTCTGGGGAAAAAAAAAAAAAAAAAACAGTCAAAGCTGAATTTTTAACGCCCATTAATCCAATCTTCAGGTCTTTCTCACACAGCCAAAGAATCATTTCAGGATTCTTTGATGAATAAAAAGTTCAAAGGTAAAGCGTTTATTTTGAACAGAAATCTTTCGTAACGTTATGTCTTTACAGTCACTTTTTATCTCTTTAATGCATCCTTGCTGAATAATAGTCATGTTGTCATGCTATCCTGTATGATTAGCTTATACCATGACAAGCTACAACTACAAAATAGCTTCACCAACTTGCTTTATCCAGCATCTCAGTCTCTAATAATGTAAAACTGATGCTTTAGACCTTGTCATACACAGCCCAGACAACACACTGATCGCTTGTATCCATATTCCAGCATGACTGAACCTCACTGCATTTCAGCAGAGGGCAAAGGAGGAGACAGAAGCATTTCTTTTGAATGTTATTCTCCTCTACGAGTGAACTGTGAAATCAAAAAGTCCTCTTTATCTCAGCATGTTGTCCTGTTGTGTTTTAAGGCTGTGGTTTGTCACAAATATGAAGGCAGATAGACGGATCAGAGAGAGATGCAGTGGAGGCTGAGGTGTCAGACTAACTGTCTATTGATGATAGAGGAGAGGCATTTTCTTTCTCTCTTCCCTCGTAAAGCTGTGCGATTGCCCATAGCATCACCATCTGTTGGTGACTGTAGGGTGAAACAGTAAACACTCTGCCTTGTGTGTGTGTGTGTGTGTGTGTGTGGAGAAGGGAGATAAAAATGGGAGCGCTTCCAAACCTTCCACCCCTTCTCCTATGTGCTGAGTGACTGAAGCAGAAGCTTGCATGTAATGGACTCAATATTTATCAATTAATCCATCTGCATGTTCAAACCGAGTTCTCTGTGAACGATCCAACACGGCCCTGCTTTAATAAGACTTATCAAAATACATTTTAAACAGCCACTGATGCAGTTTCTCCCTCTCTCTCTTGCTTTCTGCCACTCATCTGTCCTTCTCTTTCCCTAATCCGCTCCATTTTATCGCTGCTATTTGGACAGCACTGGCAGAGTGACATTTGAGTGAGTGTGACCCATAGGGTGCCTGGAGGTGTGTTTCTATGTGTGTGCAGCAGAGAAGCAGGAGCCAGTAGATAAAGCACTCGTGTAGCGACCGTGTCATGTAATTCCCCTTTAATACAGTCGAGGCTGATTCCAGCTAGTCTAGATCCACACAGGTCTCCTGAGACCTGATGTCAGTATCCAGCAGGAGCTCAGTACAGACACTGCCACTGAGATGCACACCTCTGCCACTCTGTGGGTGTGTGAGCGAGACGCGTATGAGCGTGTGTACATGAACGTATTTCAAATGCATTTATACAATCACGTCAACATTAGAAGTTGGCAATGGAATCAAATAGGCTTAAACCTTAAGACAGCACACACACAGAGACTGATACATACAGCACTGCATGCAACAACGACAACCACCTGGCAAAAATCACAAGGTTCAATCTGATTGGCCGGCTTCACAAAACTTCCAGGAGTCAGGGTGAGCAGGTTTCTTAAAATCTGCATGGAAATTTATTCACGTTTACATGATAGTGGGCTGTTACAGTGTGATATAAACTCGCAATTAGGATTTATAAAGTGATAATTGCGAGATATAAACTCGCAATTCTGACTTTTTTCTCAGAATTGCTTATATAACTCACAAATGCAAGAAATAAAGTCAGATTTTTTCTCACAAATGTGAGTTCATATCTTGCTATTCTGACTTTGTTCTCACATTGTGAGCTTATATTTGGCAATTCTTTTTCCCCTTACAATTCTATTTTTCTCAGAATTGAGATATAAACTCGCAACTGCGTGTTAAGTCCAATTTTGAGGAAAAAAAGACTATGTTCTCAGAATTACGAGTTTACATCTCACAATTCTGACTTTATAACTCACAACTGCAATAACCACATTAACTCCATTTCATGAGTTAATCTCCATCTCCTTTTTCCACCATCCACCTACATTTAGTTACAATGTAAATCAAATGTAAATGTTACGACTCAAAATGGTCAAAATATACCATTACTTTTAACAAGAAAATTGACAAGAAATCTAAATTTAATGCAAATTGTACATACTTAAGATATGCAGAAAATATAAATATTTAAATATAAATTTCAGTGCAAGTATAGAACAAACTCTCTTATATTCACCAAGATTGCATTGAATCAAAAATACAGTAAAAACAGTAATATTGTGAATTGAATACTGTAAAATATTATTACAATTTAACTCTCCAACAAATTTATTTTAATAAATTGATATAATAATACATTTTAAGATTTTTTTTACATTTTATTCCTATGATGTCAAGCTGAATTTTAACAGCCATTACTCCAGTATTCAGTCACATGACCCTTCATAAATCATTTTAATATTGTGATACTTTTTTTTTTGTTATTCTCAACATCAAAACAGCAGTGACGCTTACATTCATTCATTCACTTATTAATTAATTTATTTTTATTTAGATATTTATTTTGTAGAGATTGTTTATATTATATTCAGTATATATTATACTCAAAACAACAGCATTTATAGCAATAGAAATCTTGTGTAAAAATTTGTAATGTGTTTACTGTCACCTTTGATCAATTTAATTTGCCCTTGCTGAAAAGTTTTATAATAAATAATTAAATAAATAAAATCAGGTCTTTGTTGGCAGATTAAAGAAAGATTCTCTTTCATTTGGCAGCACAATTTGAACAAAACATGTAATTTGGTAATTTGGAAACAAAGGGAATCACTTGCTAGTTTGTAGTGTTTGTAAACACTGCAGCAGTTATAACATGATTTTGTCATTTTTTATTATTATTTTACAACTTTGACATCTAACAAAGCAACACAGCATTTGCTGTTTATCATATCACAGTTTAAAAACTGCAATTGCAATACTTGTCAAAGTAATTGTAATATAATTTTTAGCATGCAGTCTTTATTGGATTGTATGTTTTTTCACATAAGACATTGACAGAATGTTTTATGCTTCTAGAGAAAACACAACTTCCAAAACAAACAAAGACAAAAATAACTATATAAATTTGTGTTATGCTAACGGGGTGAACAAAACTGGTGAATTAGTTAAAAGCACTATGCTAATGCTAAAATGAGTTAATAGATTCTATATATCAAATAATGTGGTAACACATCCTCTCTCTGTGATATTTTGCGTATCATGGACTGGCGTTCAACTGTGAGTTATTGCGGCAGCTGTGTTTATTCTGACAAAATAGGGACTGTGTTCCAGGCTTTATGTCTACGTCAGGCTGCTCAAGCCCATAAACAACATATGCACATATATGTGTGTGTGTAAGAATGTACATGTGTGTTCATGCTCTTTACTTTTACGTGCTCATTACAGTGGTGGGGATATCATACATTAATAATCACTCCTGACAGTCTTCAACAGTGGGGCAGTCCCATAAGTCCAGAGATATTACATCTGCTGGCCTCATTTATCTTCCTGCAGCCCTTACAGTTCCTCTGTGTCCACTTCAATGCCAGCCCAGCACACGCTTAATTACGAGCACATCATAAACAGCGGCGACGCACCCGGGGGCTTGGAAGGGCTCTGCCCTCACCCCGCCCGGGCCCTAAAAGGCCCCCTGGCTCTCTCGCATACTGAGGAGCCCAGAGAGAAGACATGCGATCTAAGGGTGGAGATTTCATGTTAAAAGACAATAAGAGTGCTCAGTCCCTAAACACCATGCATCCATATTTTGAACGATTGCTTGCTTTGTTTTCATTTTAATTTAGCCACACAGGCTTGACTTCAAGTGATATTTTTACATTGTTTTAAATAAAAGCTTTAAACTGTAGGTGTCAAAATGATACGCACCATGAGAAAAGAATTAAGGAGTGACTAACATCTTTTGAGTAATGGGATTTCTGAATTTTTCTGTGCTCTGTGTTAGCAGGGACAGAAATTGCAGTTAGCCACCGTGGTCATTTTGAAATGAATATTAAGCATTTCAAACCTATTCAAATACGACTCCAGCAGCAATCACAAACTTCCTGCTGATAGTTTTCAGTTTTCTGAAAGGTTTAAACAGGCTTTTGAACTGACACCAGATCAGGTTTCCCTCATATGCCAGTGCTGATAGAGTAATCTGACACCTGTAGGTAAATCTAGCCAGTTGGACACTAATATTACAGTCCACACTATGAGGCACTGTAGGTTTGTATCAATTTTGAAGTCATCTATGCAACTTAATTTTAACCACTTATACACTGCGTCCTGGTGTGCACACACATAAAAGACACAAACACAATCAACACATGCTCATTGCAAAAAGAAAAAAAAAAAAAAAAAGTGCCTCTACATTCTTCACAGTTTCCGGATGAAATGAACACTAGCGACAGTAAAACACCAACAACTTTCTTCCTTTTCACGCAAATTATGATTACGATGATTATGATTAAGTGCTTGGTAGCTCACCTGGTACAGAACTGCACTTGCAGTATGGACAACTTCGTATAAGAGTCCTGTGAAATATGACTTATGACACTCAAAAAAATCTCAAAGACTTGTAGAAACCACCTAAAATAGCATGAAAATGCAATTTTCTCTGACATTTGCTTTTGTTAATAGCAATATTATACCTTATGCGCTGTTTGTTTGGGGTATACACTTGTGCTGTATGACCCCAGACAACAAAATGTGATAATAATGCTTAAAAAAAGGTTTATTAAAGTTTTTACTCTACATTTGTGCAGTTTGTTCGAAGACTGACTGATTTTTTTTTGTATATAAATTAAAAAATATGTGGTTCATGTGGGTTTTTCACTATCGTAGATATGCTGTGGTGTCACCCCTTCAGTTTTGTGTGCTGTCTGCATTGTAACTGACAAAATCTATATTTTTATAGTTTCCCATTGATTTCTAAGGCTGATTTCTGGGGGGTGGGAGTTTGTGCGAGTGTAATTGTTCTGCATTGTGAGCGTGTCGAAGGGTTGCCACTTTTTTTGTGTGTTTTGTGGTCTGCATTGTGGTGGATTTTGTCAAAATAAAAAGGAAAAGTATAGATTTTATCATTTCCCATTTATTTCAATGTGGTCAAAAATCCTCAGTGTGACTTTTTTTCTCACAAGAACATACTACCAGATGTCAGTCTGGTTTAACTTTTTATTTGTAGAACTGCCAAGTGTTGGCAACCATACAAAGTCTCATGCCATTTAAATAAAGGGAACTTTTTTATCAGTAAGCGTCATTTGGGGTCAAAAAGACCCCGAACAGCAGATAAAGGTTAGATATGTGTTCTGAGTTTGTCACACCACAGAAAAATGTGTCATTAACCACGCAGCCAAATTTGAATGATAAAAACACCAATAAAATAAGTTATCAAAAAACCCGCAAACGCTGTCCGCTGTCTGTGCTGAAGCCACGCCCACTCACGGGAAAGCTGCCGCCTCTCTCAAAACTGTCAAATGCATGTGTTCTCGCAACCAGGTAATATGCATTTATGCGATGAAGGTATAGCTAGCTAGCAAAGTGTAGGCTGTAGTAATTAATGGTAATGGCAGTAACTCACGATTGAGCGGGCGACCCACTGATCCAAATGTCTAGTTATACTAGTGTTAGGGGTGGGGCCATACTCAGTGGCTCCATCGAGACATGATTTCAGGCCCGTCCAAAAAATCCTGAACACAAAAATGGAGAAAAACTGTTTAACGGTCTAACTCAATTCAGTACTATATAGTTCACAATCTTTGTACCGTGTTTTCATCAATACATTTCTAACATTTATAATATGTTCAGTAACAATTACCCGAATTGTCTTTAAAGGGATAGTTCACCCAAGAATGAATACTATTTGTCATTATTTACTCACCGTTATGTCGTTCCAAACCTGTAAGACCTTTGTTCATCTTCAAAACACAAATTAAGATATTTATGCTGAAAGTCAAGAGCTCTCTGACCCTCCATAGACTTCTTTGCGCACAAAAAGTATTCTTGTAGCTTTGTAAAATTACAGTTGAACCACTGATGTCTTGTAGACTATTTTGTCCTTACTACATTTCTGTGGCTTGATCATGATAGTACCCTTGCTGTCTATTGAGGGTCAGAGAGCACTCAGATTTCATCAAAAATATCTTAATTTCTGTTCCGAAGATGAAAGAAGGTCTTACGGGTTTGGAAAGACATGAGGGTGAGTAATTAATGACAGAATTTTCATTTCTGAGTGCACTATCCCTTTAACAGTATTAGTTAGGGTTTAGTAATGCAATGCAGCATTAACTTTTTAGTGCCACTAACTGTACATTTTATTTCCAAACTGCCGTGATGCATACAATATGCAACTTCACCTCCATCACAAGACGGACACATATACACATGAAAATACCCCAGTACCACCCGCATTTTCTGACCTTCGAAACTTCATTGCGTTTCACTGAGAGGCTCACCAAGGTGAACTGGAATTACCTAGAACACCTTGGCCAAAACCTTGGACTGACACAGATGCCCTTTGTTGCCTCCATAAGCACGAGTGTATATGTGGGTGTTCTTTAAATGTAATAGCGCGTTGGTAAAAATCTGCTATACAAAGCACATTCTAAAACTATGGCTTGTCCATTAAGTATAGACTCAGCCATGCACCCACAGGTCAGGGAATCTTTTTAAAATACATCAGCCTACTGCCTTTTTCTCTTTGTCTGGGAGAGAGAGGCTGAGATGGAGAGGGGCATCTGAAGGTTGACCTGGTTGCCATTGCTCCCACTTCTCAGGTTTTCACCAGCGCTAAGGAATAAATGCAGCGCTGAGCATTATGGGTATTTGAAACTGACACGGTGACATTGGGGTGAGATGAATAAGTGCAGCAAGAATTAAAAGCAAAAAAAGAGATGAATCAGCTGTTATTTGCCTTTCTTTCATCCAGTGTGTGTATAAAGCAGCACCAGACGGGTCCTTCTGAGGTACGTTAAAACAGGTGAGCTGTATTTCTCACTCAGTTTCTTTTTTTTATTGACACATCAGCTGCTGGTACAAATGGCAGAGCAGTCGTTATCTCCAAGCATGGCCCACTCCTCTGCGTAGCAGAGAGGTTCATCTCGAAAGACTTTCTCTCTCTTTGTTCTTCTCACTTCTGAGAGAACGCGAGAAACGAAGCTTGACTGATACTCTCTCTCTCTTTTAGTCTCTCTCTCATTCGCCCCTCTCACTTTTGGTTGTGCAAGGCACAAAAGACCCAAGCAATGTTTGTTATGTCTTCCCCCTCCCTTTCCATTGTCAACAACTTTGTTGTTTGTGTTTTGATGTTGCCTCATCTCTTTTCATCTTCTAAAACCATGCATCAGGTAACAAAGAGGAACTATCAAAGACAAGGAGGCGTTTACAAATGTTGGGGGAGATGTTTGCATGATGCGTCTGAAAGTCATCGGCACTACGGCTCCGTATTTTTCTGCAAGAAGGACTAAGAACGGTCTTTCACTTAGAATTTCATAACACCCACAACACATTCAACAACAGCAACAATTTGTGCATTAACCTCATCAAAATATCTACATTATTGATATGCCAAGGCCAACAAAAACAATACAGTACCATAAGGCAACATGAAGTACCATGGTAATACCATAGTTTTTGGAAATCCTATCTTGGTAGCATTACAAGTACCTTGGAGTCCATGTTGCCAAGACTGCAGTTTTCCTGCGGAATTGAGCTACTTTAACACGGTTGTCGCGGGTTGGAGCGACCCCAATAACATGATATTTAGCCAAAGGAATGTGACAAATATTTTTTTTGGAACCCATACTTTTTTTTTTAGAATTGTTGATGCATAAATTTATTCAAAATAGAAATCTTTTCTAACAATATAAGTCTTTGCTACCACTTTTGCTGAATAAAAGTATTCATTTCTTTCAAAAAAAGAAAGAATAAAAATGTACTGAGCCCAAACTTTTGAACGGTATTGTCCATTTTTATAAAAAATATTTCTATTAGAAAATAAATGCTGTTCTTTTTAACTTTTAATTCATCAAAAAATCCTGAAACAAAGTATCACAGGTTCCAAAGAATTATGTGACACTGAATACTGGAGTAGTGATGATGAAACTTCAGCTTTCATCACAGGAATAAATTAGATTTTAATGCACATTAAAATTGAAAAATGTTATTTTAAAGCATAATAATATTTCACAATATTACTTTTTTCTGTATTTTGGATAAAATAAATGCAGCTTTGATAAGCATAAGAAACTTCTTTAAAACTACAATTTTTACAATCAAAATAATACAAGTCTTTCAAGACTCTTTACTGTATAGTAATTAAACTTATGGCTTATAATCACAATGCTGAAGTTTTGGTTGTTTGTTCGTTTGCAATTGGGTGGTGAGGATTCCCATTCTCCTTGTTTTAGGAAAACATCAGTGTCACACTAAGGATAGAGTGTCCTTCTAAATGCAGGAATAGCATATTTCAGCCCTCGTTTCCCCCAAAGACCAGGGACAGCAAAGACAAAGCATACAATAATTAAAGGGCCAAGCACAAAGCGTGGGATGCAGGCGCAGGGGGAAGACGATGAGCAACTCCGCATCATGTTGGCAGATAAATTCCACACACAATTATTCATCCACTGCCCATGACATGTAGATTAATGAGTCTGATAACCCAGGGCATTCCAGAGAAGTATACTCAATTCTGTTGTGTCTCGGTCTCTCCAACGCCCTCTCCTATATATCCCTTTATGACTTACAAAACAAATCCCATGCTTTGGAAAACGGGTTGAATCGATCGGGTTTTTGCTAGCGTCGGTCTACAATGGTGTCAGGGTCGTTCCATCTCTCTGAGACACCGGCATCTGGTAGGTGAAGACGTATGAGAGCAACTCTGTAAAGAAAGAGACTTGGACCTGTGATATGTTGCGTCCCAGGGTCCCACACAAACAATGGGGAGAGGGAACAAGACAAGGAGAAGCAGCCCCAAAAAACCCAAGCCTCCCTGGACAGTTGTAATGAATGGAGGGAGATGCTTCACAGATGGTCTTCAGAGGAGAGGATGACCTGCAGAGAAGGCTGCAAGACTGCCACAGGGGAGAGGCTGGGTCAGGGGTGGTCAAAACACTTCTGTCACAGAGGTGGTCTTCCTTTAAAAATACAGTTATTTAAGCATTAGTCATTTGCTGTGTTCCTTTCATGTCAGTTCAAAGGTAAAAGCTTACCCAGGGTTGCTTCAGGTGATACTTTTTTCAGCACAAGAGTGGGTCCATTCCATTTCTGTTTTAATGGCTTTCAAGTCTGCCCAGTCAAAGTCAGCTACGTAGTTTGGTACTGATTTGAGTGCCCTACATAATTGGGCTGAGGGATTTGCTACATAATTATATGCACTTTGGTATCACTCACGCCGTGCCAGATTGAAACCAAATGAAAGGTTTTCGGCCAAGTCAACATTTCACTGCTGATGACCACCGCACCATGAATGGAAACCCCAGGTGCCATAAGAGTTGAGGCCTCCAATCAAAAATTATAGATTTTGTCCTATGACAAGAAAAATCTTCTACGATCCCCAACATTTGTCTTAGACTACAAAATCACAGGCAGTCACACAATGTCAGCCTAACTTTACTTGCAGCAGACTCTGCATGTTAAGCTGGGATATGAGAAAGTATTCCACTTCATGATTTTGTTTCCCAAACCAGTTAACTGTAAAAAAAAAAAAAACCTCCTTACAGCTGATTAAGATCTGATTTCTCATGACTGCTTACACATCGCTGAAACAAATACTACCCCTACCTCAGTGGCCTTTTACATAAAGCCAATTCATCAGACTTTGGTTTTGTCAACTCTAAATCTACTCATAAACTCAAAGAACCAAAGCTGTTTAGATCAGGTTCAGTGGGTACACAACACTTGCTATAAATATTCTCTGACAACTCAGGATTTGATCCAGAGTTCATGATTAACTTTAGCCTTGTTTCCACAGAATGGTAAGGTTCAGTACAGTACAGTACGGTATGCAATTATTTCCATTTTCTTTGCCAGAAGTTGTGAATAGTAGCAAAATTTCAAACCCTTCCAGGACGCCCTTCCATCGGGGTACCTAGCAAAGTAGTTCAGTACCTAAAGGGCAGAGTGAGACTCACCGCAGAACGTTGATTGGTTGATTGTCAATTGAGGGGAATGACAATCACAAGGGGAATGAAGCGTCTCCTTTGCTTGTCGAACCTTGCTAATTATACGCGTTGGCCTTTTTGTGCAAACACAAAAATATAACAGTGTATTTTAGAATTTTATGTTGCGCTTTCATCTTTGCGCGAGAATGACGTCAATCGCTACTTTTCGGCATACACCACACCTATCAAGTAAGGGTACTGTTGGCGGTGGAAACGCAAGCTGGATCAGGATGTACCATCCCAAATCGTACTGGTACTTCGGAGTACATGCACCTGAAAGTGCAACATCTGAAGCTTACAGACAATCACACAAAACATTGAGAGCATGAGTCACTTCTCGAAAGAGAGTCGGCAGAATTCTAAAATCTAAAACCACCATTGCGAAATAGGTCACTGGAAGGTTCAATCCTGCTACTGGAGGACCAATGTCCTGCAGAGTTTAGATTCAACTTATCCGAAAGCACTGGAAAATTTCTAGCGATCCTGAAGATCTTGATTAGCTGGTTCCGGTGTGTTTAATATAATTAACTAGCCGGTCTCTCCAGGACAGTGGCCCTCTGAGAGTAGGATTGGACAACTCTGTCCTACCCTAAACCCTAACCTTAGTACAGCATTGGTAGCTCATGCAGATAGATACCATTACTGTTGTTCAAAATCTGATGATCCATGATTCTTCTGAAGTCTGAACTTTTCTTGAGAGGTGATTGTGTGATTGAGCTAACAATGCAAAACGTCTCAACAGCAAACACAGGACAAAACCGCAGTGTATCGCAGAGTCAGCATGTTCATTAAACCATTCATGAACTAAAAAAGTTAAACGGCTCATTATTTAAGCTGTGGATTGAAATGGGTCTGTGATTGGAGCCCCCTGGTGGTGGAGCTGTTTGCTGGCTCATGCACACATTCCTTGTGGTCACACCTGTCTCCTAAAATCCACTACTACTGGAGAGTGTAAACAAGCAGTGCCCTCCCTCCACTGGGAGAGACTGAGGGAAAAAAGGGAGAGTAAGCAAAAGAGGGAGAGAAAGGTCACTGTGACCTTAACACTATCTCCACAGGAAGAGGGGTTCCTTACAAGGCTTTGGCTCTTTATCCCGTATTAACAGAGTGTGCTCACAAGCTGTGCATAATCTTTGTCAACAAAGACTTTCTCTGCTGTCTATAAAGGTTTCAAGATCTTGCTCCAGCCTGCTCCAGTTTAAAGAAATAGTTCACCCAAAAATTAAAATTCTGTCATTAATTACTCACCCTCATGTCGTTCCAAACCCGTTCATCTTCGGAACACAAATTAAGGTTTTTCTGATGAAATCCGAGAGCTTTCTGACCTTGCATAGACAGCAACGCAACTAACACATTCAAGGCCCAGAAAGGTAGTAAGGATATCATTAAAATAGTCCATGTGACATCAGTATTTCAACCGTAATGTTATGAAGCTACACAAATACATGCGCATAAAGAAAACAAAAATAACGACTTTATTTAACAATTTCTTCTCTTCGGTTTCAGTCTTTGCCACAATGCACGCGTGTAGTGCTGCTGATGCAGGAGTCAGCGCTCTGGGCCTTGAATGTGGTTGTTGGATTGCTGTCTGGGTCAGATTTCTCAGGTTTTTATCAAAAAGTAGATTTCAAGTGCAAACATTCAGAGGTGACCTTCAGACTTGCAACACAACACAGTGACAAACTAGTCACATTTATTGTGGTTTCTTGTGGAGAGATGGCATGGGGAGATTTCCAAACCAAAGCATCTTGACACAATTTAGATCTATTAAACCAAACGCATGATATGGACCACAACATTTTAGTGTCTGAGTAAGGTAACTATTTTTTTCCTCTCTGTGTGGTAATGGAAAGCTGGACTGGATTTCTCCTTAAAATGTAAGGTGTGAATAATAATGAATGAATTTTGTAGAAAAACAGGTTTAAAAAATAAAATCTGTTTTTCACTGTTGCTTCCTGTTAAGTAATTTCTTGATGTTAACTTGTTCCTTAGGCCACTTGGTGCCTTAGATTTGTAATGACCAAACAGATTTGTAAAGTCCACTTTGCAGAGCACAAACAGGTGACTGGAAAGCAGTTATTTTCGCCTCTCTCTGCAGTGCTTCCCTGGCCCATTGCACATCTCACTGCTCTCTTGATGCCAAAGTCAATGTATCTTAAGCCTCAGATCATCCCTAATCTCTTTGTTTCACGGCTAAGGCCTGTAAGCAGTTTTGCTCTATATCTATATGGTGTTCCTTTTCAAAGTATTGTCCATGTCAGATACTGTACCAAATTGTATACCACACATGATGACATTTCCAGCCTCTCCTAACCTCTCGCACAAACACACCCTCACACACAAATACCATTTTAAACAGCAGTCTGTGTCCTATCACAGTGAAAGGCCAACATCCTGAATAAAATGGAGTGGCATTAATATTTATGCCCGCAAAGTGCCCACATAATCAGACAGAGAGATGTCAGATGGCATTTTTGTGGGATGGAGAGCGTGAGTGATGTATGTGCACTTACGGAGACCCACACACACACACATACACACACACACACACACACACACATCACCTAACACAAGCACCCATCTACTTCCACTCTATCTCTTCTTTTTCATGGAGACACCTTTGACATTTTTACCTACACACTCTCCCATCTTCCCACGTCCTCTCAGTCTCTTTCTCACTCACACACCGTCAGAAACACGCTGACCCTGAGGGATTGAGCTAGGTTCATGTCCCAGGTTGAGAGCAGCAAATATTGCGATGGAGAGAGCCAGGTGGGAGGCGGTGAGGATAAATAAAGCTCAACAATGTTTCAGAAAGTGCTCCTGCAAAAATATGATGCTGTAAAGTGTGTCTGTCTATAAAAAAGCGGAATTAGGGGGAAAGGTTACAAGTATGATTCAAGCACACACAAATGATCTAAAAGAAGGTGCAAAACTCTGGAAATCTATCTCCAAGTGTACTCTAGTGTCTTGCTTTAAAGAGGGCTCCTACCCTGAATGCAAGCCAATTAGATGTTAATGTCAGATGGCCAAATCAAACTGCACTTCTAAGAAACTTTCTACATTTGATACACATTGAAACAAACAGCTTTGATCATTTAGTTGATGTGTCATGACACTTGAAAGTCCACTAGGTATTTGTCTGCAGAAGACATTTAATACTGAACATAAATCACGAGGTGCTGCGCAATGCGAGTTGTGCAGGGCTTCACACTGCAACTAAAATGGCTACATGTGACCAAAAAAAAAATGTAACAAAGTTGACAATGAACAGATGTAATCATCATCTTTTTTTAGCCCTATTCTGACATATATCTAAGTAAAGCAGCTCAAATGAGAAAAAAAAAATGTAGTGTGGTACATGATTTGGTCCTCAGAGAATTGAATGGAATGTTGTTGTTTCCTAATTGCTGCAATCTAATGCGAACAGGTTGCTGGAGGGGAGGTTATTGTCCCGCCATTGTGTCGGTGCACACGTCATAACAGAAAAGATGTTGTTGTTGTTTTGTATCATTGTAAAAATTTAAATACATACATACATTAAAATCATGTGCATGAGTAAATCCTTTATAATAAACTCTGCAACAGAGTGCTGCAGGGATGACATGTTTTTGTGCCCCAAAACCCAAAAACGACTTAGCATTTTAAGAGGTCCAACATTCCAAAATCAGTAGGTTTTGTGAACAAATTTTTGGTTAAATGCCTGAATTATGATCTGTGGTTAACACAAGCTCAAGGTATTTTTACATTTTATTCTACAACATAAAATACATCAGTAATACCCCATTGTGATTTTTTAAAGCTTTTACTTGTCTTGAGGCAGCTGCTAACTAGTGGCTAAATGAGACTACAAAAGTTGTAAGGGTTGTTACAAATGCCTCCCTCATGTACTTATGGTTAATGAGACTGAATCAGTCTATATACTTGTTCATATGACAACATGTAATTTAATATACATTGGGTTTATTAAAGGGAACCCAGAGTATCAAACAACCCAGACTCATAAAAACATGCCTCTATATACATTTCTGCAACACTGTAATTATGTACCTTACTGCACGTTTTGCGGCAGTTTCAAAGTTAAATGTCCAGAGAGTGGCGCTAAAACACACATTCAATACGTGAGCATGGCACATTTTTATTTCGTTGGTACAGGCACGTATTGGTGTTTTTTTACGCTGCTTGAGGTACGTATTGTGGCTGTTCAGAATTCAAATATCTGGGGAGTGTCGCTAAAGGTTAATGTTGGAAATATCCCCTACACCAAATCCAACCCTAAACCTACCCGATAGTGTTAACAAATGCAAAAGTGACATAAAAACACATTTGTTGATGCAGCCGTGCTATTTCAACTTCCTTATGTAGATTTAAGCTGTTTTGTTGAACCGTGGTTTCACAGGGTTCGTACCAGAGCTCTTCATCACTCCAGTATCACGTGAGCTACTGAGCAAAACTACTGAATTAGAAAAATCTAATATGCATATGAAGCTGTATATGTGAAGACAATGTTCAAAAGCATCAGTTTTTAAATCGTGTAGGATGTTAAAATTGTTGCAAATAATTGTGTGAAAATTAGACTTTATTCATCAAGGGGCCCTATCATACACCTGGCGCAATGCGGTGCAATGCGACGCAATGCAATTGATTTTTGTTAGTTGAAGCCTGACGCAGTTATCATTTTCACGTCCTGTGCCACGTTGTTTAAACAGCATATGCATTTGCGCCTATTTGTGCACCCGTGGGCATGCTGGTCTGAAAACGAGTTGTGTTCAGGCGCACTGTTAGCGCGTTGCTATTTTGAGGCAACAGAAATAGACTGCACCATTGACCAACTGAAACCTGGTCTAAAGTAAATGGTGCAATATTTTTCTTGTTATTTAAAGAGTGCATTAGTAATATGGGCCTATAGGCAGGTGCACAATGCACATACACTCTGCTTATTACACACACAGGGACACGCATCAGCACACAAACATGCCAAATATTAAAAATGAAAGAATTACAAAGTAAAAGATTATTATTGTGTACATAAATATAAAAATGCCAATGTCATAATGGATAGTCAATCGCTTTCTTATGCGAGCTGTTTTTTGGTTTCACTTTCAGAAAAAGATCACGTTCAGCAAGGAGGGGAGAGCTTTGAAAGGGGGTGCACAGTAACTCATTTGAGCGGGCTCGGCCCGTGAATGCCTCCCTTTGCACCGGCCCTGCTCTCTGGAGAAGCATTCAGCCTTTGTTCTCGCAAATTCCACCGTGTAAATAGCTGTGGTCATTGTATAAGTATTTTATTTTCCAAATTGTGTTGTGGTAAAAATAGCAACAGGTAGCGCCAGTAGCTCACCAAGTGCAAACATTTCACGTCATCGAAAAAATGGCACCCCCCATAGTCCAAATTATGTATAAAATGATGTGGAGTTTTTAAATAACGTAAATCTTTTGAAGGCTTTTCTGTGAACAATTCTGTGAAAAAGTATGTGTTCCAGTCATTTTTAGACCTGTTGTGGATAAGGTAAGCATTGTCTCTCTCTTAGTGCCAGTTTCTCTCTCTTTTACACGAAACACACACACACACACACACACACACACACACTTTATTCACTGCTGATTTTGAATGGAGAAAACAAAAACTAGATAGAAGAGCCACTCAACTCCACTGTACATCTTTCAATAAAAAAAAGACATCACGGACAGGCAGAGTTAGAAAATATGCCTTTACAAAAAGTGTCTCTTCCAGTCAGTTGCTGAGTTATAAGAGGACAAGCAGGCAGAGGAAGCAGGTGCCCTTCAGAACTAACGCTGGGGCTAAATGGCCGCCGAAAAAAAGCTTCCCGTAAATATTCTATCGCCTGGGCTGTCATTACAAAAAGCGGCCGATGATAATGAAGCATGAAGGAAATACCATTCCATATTCATGTGACAACCTTCTCTCCCTTTCATAAGCAAACTGAAATATTTATCTGAGGAAAATGTTCAATATCTTCAATTGTAATGTAGAAAAAAAAAAGGAAAGAAAGAAACATAAGGGAACAAAAATGTCTAATATTAGCATGGCAAGGAGATTGAATAGCAAAATGGTAAAATGTGGTTGGTTGGTTTTTATTGCTTGTTATTAAATCTGAACCAAACAATTATTATTTTTCTTTCTCTTTTGTTAGCAGGGCTTGAGAAGAGAGGAAGAATTAAAAACGTGCCCCTGGGCTGTAAGCTTTAGCAGTAGTGATTAAAAACAGGAAACGCTGATACACAAGCTATTAGACAAAGCTATAATCAAATTCATTAATTTTACTCATTCGGAGCCTGACAAGCTTTCTTAAAGTGACATTAGCCTCATTCATGCACAAAAAACAGCAGGTGTGCAGGGAAATAAAGGGACTGAAAGACACCCCCTCCCCTTCTCTTTGAAAAGCTTTTGCGAGTCTTTCCATATGTAATTTATTGTACCTGTTTTCATTAAACATTTATGACCGGTCAGTTTTGGGCACAACACAAAATCCTGCGTATAATTAGATATCACCAAGACATTTACAGCTTTAAATGCCACGCATTTCAGCTCAGAGCTTTCACGTTAAATGCACAGATACATGCGAAAGACCCAATCTAGCAACACGCACGAGTGTGTGTGATTCATGCTAACACATGTGTACAGCACACGCATGACCATTACTCTTAAGAGCCGGGCAGAGGGAGGGGGCTGAATGAATCGGATGACAAATTAGAAACAGCAATGACCACAATCCATTCTCAAACACAGCACAAAATTAATTAGAGTTCTGCATGGGAAGGCCTGGGCCAGCTTCTGGCCCCTCCGTCCCCATTTGTCTCTTTCCGCAGCTCTCTCCACTCCAGAGAGCCGGAGAACATGCTGGAACTAGTCCTGGTCCTGCCCGGCTTCCCATTGCTCACCCCAACCCCCAACTTAAGACTCAGAGGAAGCACATGATTACCTCCAAATTATTTAAACGATCAAACTGATACGAACACGAAACGGTGACTAGGCCAAGAGAGGGAGACGAGGGAGTGTATGCAAAATGTGTGTTCCACAAGATGACAGCGACCAGCATACTGCAACTCAAACAAGCAGCAGCAGCGAGTTATTAATATTCCTTCTATCAGCAGAACAAAAGCGTAGCGGATAAGACTGAGATGCCCGACGCTGAACAACCTGAGCCGGCCTCACCGATCCGGTGCGCTCACGAGCTGACTTGGCTTTTCCTCCGCACACTTTCTTTCTGTCACTGGAGATCTGCGCTTCTTTTCATAACGCACAGCCTCCACTCATGAAAACATTTGAAAGCACTGTCAAGTCTTCTCGTTAGGGCCGGGATAATGGGACATATGCAATTAAATCAAAGCTGTTTCTCTTTTTGCCAGCCTCGGAAACTTCAATGCGTTGGAACTTTAGGACAAAAGGGATCATCTAGCTTTGGACGGCTCGGTTCAACTCTCGCTGTCAGTAACCAAGGGTTAATGCATCACGATTAGCACTCGTGGGTCTTTATCTGATATATTTTTAATTAACGGTATCCCACTCAAGCTCTTGAAGCCATCCCCCCCTCCTGAAAAAAAAGAGGGCAGGGGGGAGTTTTGACAGGGCTAATTAATGAGCGTTTGGAAAAAACGTGGAGGCAAGACGTTGGGTTCATTAGACAAGTCAGTCTGCCACACATCAAACAGGCCATAGTGGTCTGTCTGATCCTTCTTTTTATTTCCCATCTCAGAGTGGTGGATGCTGGGAAGGGACGGAGGGAGTGAGAATGAGAACAGAGAGTAAAAGAGAGACAGAGAGAGGGAGAGGGACAAAGAGTAGTGCTGGCACTTTGCAACAGGAGAGATGAATGACTTTTTACCTCAGAACACCAAGGCCTTAATGAAACCTCCAGAGGCTAAACAATGGCATCTCTGAGACAGAGAGATACACAGAGCACTGCACACATACTCACGTAGATGCATGGGCACGCATGGACTGCGAAGTCCACCGTGCAATTATCCTGCACCGTACGCTACAAAAATTATGACCACACAGAGAGTGCATGCGCACAACGCATATTCATCATGAACAGAAACTGGCAGAGATGCACGCCATCTCACTCTTGGCCTGAAATGTTTTTTTGTGCATACATACGCACTTATATGCACAGACACAAACGCACACCATAAAGGAGGGCAGAAATTCTTCTCTTGGATCCTATGACGAGGCCACCTATGGAAAAACAGGTCACACAAACTTTCCTAATTATTTGGCATCTCAAAATAGCTTGTAGGCTCTCTACCACCTGAAAGCAACTACGGATTTCTTCTCACTGCCTCAAATGTGTCACTGGAAAGATGAAAAGATACATCCTGCATCTTATAACTCCATATTTCAGAAATTAAATGGTTAGTTCACTCAAAAATTTCATCCTAATCCTCATGTTGTTCCAAACCTGTATGACTTGTTTTTGTGGAACACAACAGTAGATATTTTGACAAATGTTTCACAGTTTTGTGCATACAGTATTACGGAAGTCACTGAGACCCAAAAATTTCAAGAACTTCCAGAGTTCACTTCCAGATATGGCTGCACGATAAATCAAAATGAAATCGCAATGGCGATTAATCAAAAGCTGCGACTGTCATGCGTATCTTTCAGTGAAGCACAGTTCTCTGATCAGCAGTAAATCTCCATCCGAAGGCCAGGGGGCGCTCTTGTGCAGAAACAACATATGCCCAAAGACACCCAGGAAATCACAATTGCTGCAGCTGAATAAACAGAAGATTTAACTGGTTTCATTGATTTAATGTGACTAATAAACACACGACTGCAACAATGTATGGTTTATCAGAGTTCTTCTTACTATAATTATAATAATACAATGCCTTTGTCACTGCTTAGAATACTACAAAAAAATTTTGTGCCTTATTCTGTGTAAAAAGCCACACCATCTCACAGAAGTATTTATTTCAAACACTCGAATGACATTATGAAGCGAGTTTGGAGTAAAAACATGTTATTAAATGTGGTATTTTCACGTGCTTTCAGATGCAGCGGCATTTCTACACAGAGCCGTAGTAATTCACTGAGAAGCTACACAAACAGCTGTCATTATCGCAAACGATTTCTTTCGATTTCATAATCACACAATTAAATCGTCTGCGATAATGAACACAATATAGTGTAGCTTTACAGTGCGTTACGGCTTTGTGTACTAAATGCTGCTCCATCTGAAAGCACCTGCTGGAGATTTACTACTGATTACACAACCAGCTTTACTGAAAAAATGTGCATGACAATCACCTTCGATTAACCGTGCAGCCCAACTTCCAGAATAAAAATCTGTCATCAATTTGTCAAAGTTTGTCAAAAATGTCATCCAAAACGTTCATGTCTTTCTTTCTTCAGCTGAAAAGAAATTGAGGTTCTTGAAGAAAGCATTCCAGGATTTTTCCACATATAGCGGACCTCAATGGGCATCAACGGGTTGAAGGTCCAAACTGCAGTTTCAGCGTAGCTTCAGAGGACTCTACACAATCCCAGCCAAGGAATAAGGGTCTTATGTAGTGAAACGATAGGTCGTTTTCTAAATAAATGAAACATTTATATACTTTTTAACCACAAATGCTTGTCCTGCACTAGCTCAAATTTACGCATTACGTAATCACGTTGGGAAGGTCACACATGACATATGTGGACCCAGTGTTTACAAAGTGAACGTGCAAAGAAAGTCAAACACTCTTTACAATAAAAGGTAAAACAATGATGATTATGTCATGTGTGAAGTTGCACAACGCAGAGCTAGTGCAAGACAAGCATTTGTGGTTAAAAAGTACATATAATTTATTTTTGGTAAAAAAGTTTTGCTAGATAAGACACTTATTCCTCGGGTGGGATCATGTAGAGCCCTTTGAAGCCGCATTGACACCTTCAACCTGTTGGCCACCATTTAAGTCCATTATATGGAGAAAAATCCTGTAATGTTTTCCTTAAAATCCTTCATTTCTTAGGAAATTATCAGGAATTGTTTTATTCTGGAAGTGAACTAACCCATTCATTTTTGTTACAAAGAGGAAAAAGTAATACAGGTTTGGAATGAAATGAGGGTGAGTGTGTGATTATTTTTGGGTGAACTATTCCTTTAAAAGCCCACTAAAGCTTATTTATGAAAACATAGCTACCACTATTCCAAACATAAAAGAAAAAAGGCATTGTTTTGATACAACAAACACTTCTACCTTCACTTCAGAAAGAGCACAACACTCTGTAAGGATGCCTGGCGGCCATCTTGCTGCCAATATTTCATTTCGTGCCCATTTTCTCCACATTTTTGTCTTGATTTCTTTGTTTTTGGCGGAGGCTAAGGGTGGGTGAAAACCCATTGGCTCAGCCTGCTTCAGCCATCTGGGGACATAACTCAAATGGGCCTCCACTATCGGCCGGCCAGCCGACTCATAAGGCCGTTATAAAGAAAGAGCCGGGGACACAAACAGAGACATCAATCTTCCCTGATCAGCAGAAGATAGAGAGAAAGAGAGCCCCCCAAAATGGAGAAGCAAACTGAATGACAATATAGAGGGTCTGGATCAAGTGCAGGACCAGCCAAAGTCCAGGTTTACCGACCTCTGCTTAGTATTGCTTTTGTTAAACTGTGTTTTAACTGTGAGTTTGTGAGAGTGTGACAATGTTTGGTGTTTATTCTGGGTTAAAATAATTAAACCTCTGGCGTCTGAGATGTTTTTGAGGCCCTGGAGATATTGTGACATGCACTGACATGCACTGCTTTTTTCAGTTTTGTATAAACATATTAATAGATAAAGTCTGATTACACTTTATTCAGCACAAACTGTGCTATAGAGTCAGTTGTGGAAAGGATAAATATAAAATAAAATAGTTCAATTAAATTATTTAAAAATTATGATTAATACAAGTATTAAACTTTGTATTCTGAAACTTGCCCAGTTCATATAAACACACATGCAACAAGTCAAAAGTTTTTTTAACAGTGAGATTTTTTTAATAATTATTTTTTTAAAGAAGTCTCTTCTGCTCTCCAAGCCTGCATTTATTTGATCCAAAGTACAGCAAAATAGTACAATTTTGAAATATTTTTACGATTTCAATTAACTGCTTTCTATTTGAATATATAAATTATTCCTGTAATTTTAATGCTAGATTTTAGCATCATTATTCCAGCCACATGATCCTTCAGAAATCATTCCAAAATTAAAAAAAAAAAAAAACATGAATTATTATTATTATTATTATTATTATTATTATTATTATTATGTTAAAAACAGCTGAGTATATTTTTTTTTAGATTTATTTGATGCATAGTAAGTTAAGAAGAAAAGCATTTATCTGAAATGGAAATCTTCTGTAACATTATAAATGTTTTTATCATCACTTTTAAACAATTTAAAGCATCCTTGCTAAATAAAAGTATTAATTATATAAATAAATAATTATACTGATACAAGATTTTTATTGGTATAGTGTATAATGTTACAAAAGCTTTTTATTTCAGATAAATGCTGATCTTTGGATCTTTCTATTCATCAGAAAATCCTGAAAAAAATGTACTCTACTGTTTTAAATATTAACAATAATAATAATAATGATAATAATAATAATAATAAATGTTTCTTGAACAGCAAATCAGCATATTGGAATAATTTCTGAAGGATCACGTGACACTAAATACTGAAGTAATGATGCTAAAAATGTAGCTTTGATGACAGGAATAAATTACATTTTAAAATATATTCAAATAGAAAGCAGTTATTTTAAATAGTAAAAATATTTTACAATATTACTGCTTTTGCTGTATTTTTGACCAAATAAAAGCAGACTAGGTGAGCAGAAGAGACTTTTTTAAAAAGCATTAAAAATCTTACTGTTCAAAAACTTTTGACTGGTACTGTATGCAAATATATATTAAGATTAACAAGGAAAAAAGGCAGGGAAAAACAGTTGAGGGAAGTTTCTAAATTACAAAATAAAACTAAACCCACCCCTCTCAATATCAAAAACACCTGAGATAATATGACAAGATGATATCTATTATTGATCACATCATGAAGCCTTGAGCTTGAAGTAACTGCCTAAGGCAAAATGATTGCTTGCTTATATGTTTTACCAAAAGAATTAGGAAGAGATCTTTGCACCAGCGGTAGAACAGAAGCAATCTAAACAAGGCAGTCAATCAAAGTCAATGACTTATCGACATAAGCGGCATTTCAGCAGAGATGCCACATTCCTGCCGCTCCTTCCTCTTTTCTGTCCCTCTCTCTAATTCTCTCAATGAATGCATGAAAGCAAGTCCAGGTTATCATTCCTTGTCTTTCCCCCTTCATTCTTCTCCCCCTTTCTCCATCATTCTCAATTAATGTGGGGGGATGCACTCAGCTTATCTATTCTCTCCTGCATCTGTGAATATGGAAGCCCTCTTCCCTGAGACACTCGAGCGAGATATCACACGTACAGTATCACACCCACCACATTATCACACTGTTCTTTTAGACGAGAAGCCTAATCGCTTCATATATTTAGGTGAACATTTGACCATTTAAAAAAAAAGAGTGGGATGGTAGTTGTTCTTTTACAGCTAGACTAAAGATCCTAAGCTATTTGAAAAAGATGACTGTGGCTGTTTGCAGTCATATTTGACTGGGAACAGTAAGAGTGTAACTTGTTTTGTGTGTGTGTTTAATGAAATGCTATAACACAAACTTCCATGAAACATTAACAATACATTTCTCCACTGTTGGGGGGACTTTAGGTATTTGTAGATCTTATTTACCCCTTCTAAGCTGCTAAATCCCATTCATTTCCTATGGTAGGTCAAGTTTGACCACAAACCACTAAGATGTGACTTTTTTTCCCATGACCAATTTTGTTTACTCAGATTGCATAACTAAAAAGTCTAAAAGAAAGTTTTGAAGTAGTCTGAGGAAGCTATGTTAAAAAATTAATCTGTCGAAAATTATCCAAAACATTTTAAAATTAATGGAGGACAAATAGAGAATCCTGCTTTCAGTTGTTTTTTCTTCTTAGAAACATCTCAGACAAGAGACAATGTCTCCTCTAGAGTTTCAAAAGGGATCTCAACAATGTCACATCAAGTAGTCTGTATAAATGTCAAGGACGTACAATTGGTTTTTAAGACCAAATTTATGTTATACTACCCAAATTAATTTTACAGCTCTATATATTCTTACATGTCAACAGTGTCTTATTCATGTCTATTCTTAGGAAAAATATCTGAGACACAGCTGAGAACTCCATTAAGTCTCCATGAGCGCCTTTTGAGCAGATATGTTTCACTTTCATGGTATACGAAAGAAAAACAACTTTTAATTTACCTTATAACAGAAAAGACTTGATGACCCCTTTAGTTTGTTTTTACTTAAAGCAAAAATATATAGATATATAACATTGCATGACATGAAGAGAAAAAAGACAACAGCAAGAAAGCGAGCATGTCAGTTTGAAAGCATGTGGGAGAAAACTACGGTTAGCCACTAGCTTCCTAGACATTTCAAGAAAAGATCTCTTTATATTTGCAGATGTAAACGCAAAGCCTTAATCAGAGCAAGTTTCTCACTGTGTGCCTTGTGCCTGCCACAACAAAGTGCTATTAGTTGGCATTCTTGGTGAGGTGAAGGTGTAGTACGAGATGATTGACAAACGGAGGTCTACAAGGCAATGGAGAGCGCGCAGCGACTTTAACCATTTATGATCCGCCAACAGACATCAAACGGCCTGCCTGGCTTTTATTGACAGCCAAGTTGCAGGATGTCAAATGTTTACCATTACTTTCAAGTGCTACATCAGAAGCTTTTCTTCTAGCTGTTTTTCAACCACTGAAGCCATTTTCTCCCTCTCTCACTCTTTCTCTCTCGCCCACTCCCCTTTTCCTCTGATGAAGAGGCTGATTAAAGTTATGTAAGTGTCACCTGCCTGCCAGGTCTCTGTTTTCACTAGAGCAAGGACGCCAAATTAAGCACATCTAAATGCTAATGTTTGAATGGCTGGAGAAATCGAAAGAGAAAAGAGGGCGACTCAGGCAGACAAAAAGAACAAAAATACCACATTTTCTTCACAACAAAATTTCTTTCCCCTCCTTTTGGTTCAATTGAGCATTCCCTGATGATTTTAATAGGAGCTGATTAACTGCCATCACAAAACCTAGAGAGCGTCCATCCAAATAATCCTCTAAGCAGGGACAAATGTTATGAAATGTTTTACAGGCCTTTCATTTGAATATGAACAATGGTACATGTGTTATCTTTGTTGGAATTTGATCATTGCTGTGAAAGAGAAATGTGGAGTGTCTGTGTACAAGTTGGAGCGCACATGCTTGTCACACACTCTGCTGACAAAGTCAAAGCAGATATCTGAGTATGTATATTTTTAAAAGCCTGTATGCAAGTGTGTCATCAGGACGTTTCGAATGGTGTCTGTCCTATAATATGTCACTTCTATATGGTTCCCGTCACCTGCAAAGGTGCTGTTGATCTGGTGTGATTTTGGCGGGCGATGGGAGGGAAAGTGAGGAAACAAAGACTTAGATTCTGCGAATCAAACATCAGCGTGTTGTGAGACTCTCTCAGGCAGCATGGAGGACAGAATGAAAGATATATGACAGAGAGCGCCATCTGTTGGTACTCTGCGGGACTGACTGGATGAGGTACTGTGTAAGCATGAAGAGAGAAAATATGACATGAATACTTTTTAGACAAATGTATGTTTACAACTACCCACCTTTAAATGTCTTTTTGGTATTCCTATTATTGAAATCGTAGACAGATACTCACAAATACATACTTCTCTAGCCTACCGTTATTTCTGGTTATGTTGCCAGCATGCTACAAAAACAGCCTTCTGCAGGGTTAAGGACTTAAATGTGTGTGTCAGCATTAAACGTCATAAAATCATATGTCAGTGTTCACAAGCAATGCATAAACATCACTACATTTATCAAGGTTCCAAGTAAAAATCTCCCAAAGGAATGGGAAAAAACACACTTATACTTACACACAGAAAAATAAGGAGCCATAATTGTACCTTTTGGGGTACAACAGCTTGTCCCTTGAGCTTGTCTAAGGTACTAATATGTACCTATTAGGGGTACCTATTAAAAAATGATAATAATAAAAAAATACAAATATGTACTTTTAAGGCTACTGCTCCGGTGACAAGCTGTTGTACTCCAAAAGGTACCATTTTGAACCCATTTTTACATATTATGCAATTTGTAAAATTATTTACAATGATATTTCATTATATATATATATTTTTTGACACTGAATACTGATATTTAATAAGTAAATATGTAGGAAAAAATTAAATGATTTGTTATTTATAAAAAGAGAGAGAGAGAAAACGCAAACATAAGGCAGTGTCTTATGTGTAACACTCTTTTTTACTTTGTCCAAAAATTAGCAATATTTTTGGGTTCAGTAGCTTCACATTCTGTTTGGTCACTAACAATATTTCTAGCTTTAATATTATTCTTTTTTTTACACTTTATTTTGTACACTCTTAAAAATAAAGGTGCTTTAAAAAGCTGTTCACAGCGATGCCATAGAAGAACCATTTTTGCTTCCACAAAGAACCATTTGGTCAAAGGTTTTTTTAAGGAATCATCTCTTTCTTTACTTTTTATAATCTGAACAACTTTCTTTTGCAACAAAGATGCTGAAGGTTTTTTACAGAACCGTTTAGACAAAAAAGGTTCTTCTCTGGCATCATCAAGCACCTTTATTTTTAAGAGTGTAGTTAAAAGTTTTGAGTTAATATTACATTTTGCATAAAACAAAACTGGATACGGCCATAAAAGTTTTGTAATTTAAAATGCATTATAACTGCAAGTCAAATAAACCAAACATGAATTGTTGTTGTTTTTGTTTTGTTTTGTTTTGTTTTGTTTTGTAAATCCTTTATATAGGCTACATAAAGTCTTACAACTACTGTAAACCCAGGATGAGATGGTCATGATTTATAATTGTAAGAATTGTATCTCATTTATAGTTGGCTGGACTGATGGTGTTGCAACCATCTCATTTACAACGGTTTTCTCCTAAACTAAAATCTGTCGCTAAATCATATCACACACATTCACATGGAAATAAGAATGAAATGAAAAAGAAGTGGGCTACATATACGAATTCAATGTGTACTTGAAATGCTAAAAGTACATTTATATACTTACAGGTAAAATAATTTAAATGAAATACTTTATAAAAGGTACAATTAGTTCTAATATTGATTTAAAAATATAATTTGTTATTTCAAGTACATATTAAATCAATACAATATTTTTTGGTTGTTTTTGCACACACACACACACAGCCCATATAATACCATATCAAGTCTATAACGGTCTGTACAATGCAGAAAGAAAAATGGAAATGGGAAATAATTCTAAACTCCAAGAGATGATTTTAGATCAACATAGGATATATATATTTTTTGGATATATTTCTCATTATATGTCATATTTGCATATCAGGATATTTCTTGCATAAAATAAAATAAGCAATGCAGTTTCATAATCATATGTCTGAAAGTTTTTTTTTTTTTTTCTGTACTGTTAAACAAATTACTTTTAGTTTAATTCACTGAAAATTCTTCTTCTCAGAAAAATTGATACACACAAGGAGCATCAGTACAAATCCAACAATGCTTTGTAGCCTGTCCACTCACCCCAATTAAAACCAAGGTTTAGGTGCCCTTTAAAAATACATTTTTTCACGACAAATTAAGTCTCACCAAAAAGATAAAAAATTAAATGGGGAAACTGCTTTTTTTTTCCCGAATCCAGTCATTACTAATCTGGAACCTAATTACTAGCAGGGCAGATTTTCCTCTCTGATTTTCTCCAGCCAATTAATTTATATTATTTTCAGGATGACATTCAGTCCTGCGCCCCTTTTGTCTTTCTTTTGCCGCTCACACCCACACACTCCCATCATTCAGCCTCCAGTATCATATAACACACACTTACACTTCTCATATGCTGGTGTGAGCCACTGACCAACACCTTTAAATAATGCCTCATAGTTATGCCTCCACAAATGAAATGAAAAAATATATTTTTTTAAAATCTATACCGCTCACCCACACATAACAAATTCATTAAATCGCCGCACAGGCAATTGTACTGTTTCTCCAGAGCTCCAGCATTAATGGTAGGACCGCAGCTTTGCGTCACCATATTTTCTCCATATCTTCCTATCTCCGCACTGCTAATGCCTGCTAGTCCTCCTGGATAACCAGTTAAGCAATGTCGGTAATTAAGTGCTAATTAAACTTAAAGCCTGTAGTTAGGCAGTGCCCTACATATTGCCTTTGCTATAGTGTAATTACACACAGTGCTATTTTAAAGCCCGCTAGAGACTGGCTGAATTGAAATGGTATATACACCACAGAGGCGGATGGAGTGAGGGTCAGGATGTGTGGTCAGATATGCAGCCTCTGGGGTCAAAGGTTAGAACAAGGTTGGCCTCAAATAAGCCTCTGAGGTTTATAGTCCTTTAAGCCCTGCATGAATTCATCTCTGGCTATGATGTATCGGCCTTCATCAGTGCTTTGTCAGACTGGAACAGTGATCAATGAAATCCTGCTGAAATTGTGATCATTTTCAAAGGAAGGTAATGTGGTCCTTATGTTGCAGTCCTTCATATTAAATGATAATTAATGAAATGTAATGCACCAATTACTCATAACTTAAATGTATGTATTTTTGAATGCCACCTTTAGATGAGTGCAATTAAAAAAACTAAAATGTTAACCTAAAAATGAATGAATTTTGAGGTGTAAACACACAAATTTGAAAATTAAGCTTACATCACTTAAATAGGTTAGTTCATACTAAGAAAACTACATTTATTTAGATAAGGTAAAAATAGTTTTTTAAAGGGATAGTTCACCCAAAAATGAAAATTCTTTCTAATTACTCACTCTCATGTCGTTCCAAACACGTAAGACCTTCGTTTATCTTCGGAACACAAATTAAGACATTTTGGATGAAATCCGAGAGCTTTCTTACCCTGCATAGACGCAGCCCATAATGTTATAAAGCTATGAGAATATTTTTTGTGTGCAAAGAAAACAAAAATAACGACTTCATTCAACAATTTTTTTCTCTTCTGTGTCAGTCTTTGACAAGAGTACCACAACGTATGCGTGTGATGTTGCTGACGCAGGAGCTGGCATTTTGACATCGAAAACCGACAGGAAAGAGAAGAAATTGTTGAATAAAATCATTATTTTTGTTTTCTTTGCACACAAAAAGTATTCCCATAGCTTCATAACATTACGATTGAACAACTGATGTCACATGGACTATTTTAACAATGTCCTTACTACCTTTTTGGGCCTTAAATGTGGTAGTTACATTGCTGTCTGCAGGGTCAGAAAGCTTTTCGATTTGATCAAAAATATCTTAATTTGTGTTCTGAAGATGAATGAATGTCTTACAAGTTTGGAACGACATGAGGGTGAGCAATTAATGACAGAATTTTTGGGTAAACTATCTAATTTCAACAGTTGCATTTTAGCTAATTTCAACAATGAATAAATACTATAACAACTGTGTTGGACATAGCATTAACTAACATCAACTAACTTATTGGAAAGTATTACCATATCTTCTTAAATGTTCCACAGAAGAAAGTCATACATGTCTGGAACAACACAAAGGTGAGTAAATAATGACAGAATGTTCAGTTTTGGGTGAACTATCTTTGTAAGTTAACAGTTGCAGGTTAACACTTTTTACACATGGCTCTGTGAGATCTGTTAATGCTAGTATGGCTGGTAATGTTAGTCATTTTAGAGAGGTGATGTCAAACTAAGGTAATCACAGCATCTGACAAAGCCTGGACAGAGAGGTCATCGGTTCAGCTAGAGGTCACGCTGGCCCCGTTCAGCTCTTAATGTAATCATGTTGCACTCTTTTACCATGTGCATTAAAGGTTTAGGGTTACAGTGAATGGCAGTTGTGTGGCGGTGATGCAGGCTAATGGACTTGAACACAAAAAGCAGAGGAACAAGGTCACGGCTACATGTACGACAGAAAGATCCAGCTGCCTCGACATTTGCAATTTCCTCCTGACACAGTTTGGCAGCACTTATAACAAAATCCTGAATATAATCTATTCAATCCTGTTCCTAAAGATCTACCTTCCTGCTGAGTTTGATTCCAGGTCTGTGTCTCCATTTGCACTAATGTGCTACAGAAACATTATGCAGCGTGCAGTCATTTGTCATATAGTTGTGCGCCTGGGACCTTCAAAGTAAAATATGCTTTGTGAAGTTTAAATATTTACAGACAACACTGGTATGTTAGACACTTTGTTTTGTCACTTCAGAGGTTGCTGCAGGACAGGTCTGTGCTTTATGATGTGATATGGAGGACTAGTTCCTGATCATTTGACAAACATCAAGAGTGCATCTGCTGATGAATCTTCTCCGCCGGACACCCGAAATAACTTGGGTTCGTGTGGCGATGATACTTATGGTTTGTTTGATTCCTTCCGCCAGAGAGACGTTAAGCAAAGGACGTAGTAGCGCTGAAAATATTTACTGCAAATCATGAGCGACAGTCAGCGTTACTCATTAAGACGTATTAGCGGTGATTTCAGTCGAGCTGACGCACGCGTCGCCTTCTCCAGCCCAAATGAGAGCAGAAGCTCTGACAGCGACATCGGTGCCTCTTCAAGACATTCAAGCACTGAGCAAAAATTCAATATGAGAGGGAAAAAATAACAGCAGAGAGGGGGATTGTGTTTTTCGCCTTCATTCCGAGATAACAGAATTTCAGGGTGACAAACTTCAAGTGCAACACTCTGCCTCAGGGTGAGTTAATTACATTAATTTTCCCTGACACTCTCACAAAATAAAGAAATAGAGAAAATAACCCAACAAGATAGACACTGGAAAACAACATTTTATGTGGCCTTTTTTTCTTTTATTTATTTATTTTGTCAGCAATGATGAAATTAGTACAGAGGGCTCTCTCTGCCCATAATCAATCATTACTTTCGGTAGGTGCCAGAAAGCACCAACTGAAACCATATTTTCTTCACTTGTGGACAAAGGCTTCGAGATTGCGTGCCGCCCTTGTCCATAAATATATCTGGCCTTGACAACCCGCAGGATTGGCTTTGAGATTTTACAGAGTAAACATCTGTTTGTGTGGGCCCTGAGACACGCTGTGCTCCTTACCCAAAACAGCAGAGCCTGTTTAAAGTGAATAAACCAGCGGGGCTCTACAAGATCTATTCGAGGAACAAACACTATACGCAGTGAGCATATTAAGTCTGACTGTAACACATCTACTGTATATGGGCCTACATTATAGATTTTTTTGAAGGAAGCAAATACTTTTAATTAGTGAGGATGCGTTAAATCGATAAAAAATGACTATTTCAAATATGTCTATCAAAGAATCCTGAAAATAAAAGTGTATCATTTCCAGATACATGCATACATAAACAGACAGACAAATAAATAAATAAATATGCAGCACTTGGAATAATGGCTGCTGAAAATTCAGCTTTGTCATTACTAAAATATATTTAAAGGTTCACTGAGGTGTCTTGAATCATGCAGCGTTATTCTATGTGGCGAGGTAATTTCAACCGAAACAGGAATTTGATTGGACAGAAAGTCTGATGAGGAGCTGAAGTGCAGGGTGATGTCATCAAAATCGTTGATTCATATTGGCAGAAGTGAGTGACTGTAAGTTTTGAATGCTTATATCTTCGTCGTTGTTTTGGAGCACACTAGCTTACAGATAACCTTACATATTCATACTAAAAGCCAAAAAAAAAAAAAAAAATTTTGATTTCATGGGGACTTTAATAAATAACAATAATAGAAAACTTTTTTTTTTTTATCACCACACAGGATAGCATAAGTCACTTCTTTCATGACATAAAAAAAAAATCTAAATCTTACCAAGCTCAATTTTCTTTAAACTGTGTATATAATACTATGTGTATACACTATGCACACTGTTCCAAAGCTACTATATGACCATTACAGTAAATCTTAGAATCTCAGCGATGTTGATAATAAACAACAAAAGTGCATCTAATGGTTGCATATATCTGTTATGAAGTACAAAGGGTGCGTCGTTTTGGATGTCCAGGCATCTATTTAACCGACAGATTTATCACAGAGAAAACACTGACACCTTGACTTGTGTCATAATTCCCATTTTACAAGCCCATATCTTCACACATTATTTCGTTACATTAGGTGAATATTGCACTTAAAACTCCACCATTTAATTACATCCACCAGTCTAATAAACACATTTTATAGAGACCATAAATCACAAAAACAAAAACACACAGAATGTTGTTAATGCAACATATTTTATCATAAAGTGTAATCTATAAAAAAGATCAGGTTTGTACCAAAAAAAAGTGCTCTGCTGAATAGCTTAAGTAAATGTAATAAACGTCGGGAATGTTGTGTATAAATCTTAGTTGGTGCATGTTGTTAGCTTGATACATTAGGCCATAATTTGCTATAAATAAATGTTTATTAGCTGGCCAGACTTGTTTTGATGTGTTAATGATATGTATTTAAGGAGATTTTGCAAGAAACGTTCAATTAGAGCACAACTTTCTGCAGCATTGTCCCAGTCAGAGTCCCCATTAAACACCTGCATTCATTACAAAAGAAAAGCTGCGCTTTTTACAAACGTCCTTATTTGTGAGTATCTGCATGTGAAAGTGAGACATAATTGAGTTCATTTAGATTCAGATCTGTCGCACCTGACAGTAAATTCACGGTACGGAGGATACAGATGTGTTTTAGCCTAAACATCCCTCCTCTAAAAGCCCAAGACCTTTGGGGGTCTAAAAAAACAACGAGCACTTTGTGTTCATGTCAGCAGATCCCCAGCCAGTTTAAGTGCTTTTCTCCCATATTGATTAAGATTACAGGAGGCCCTACACCAAAACCTGGTCCAAGATCGGTCGTTAGAGGCCAACTGTGGCCAGAGCCCTGTGGCTGTATGGCATATGGTTACAATTTGTCACTAACACGCTTTCAGTTGAACTCAGGCTTGGGTCAGCCAGCAAACCCGCTGGCTACACACTCCCTTAAGCTCCATATTAATGACTGCTGAGGAATAGAAAGTGCTAAGCATAATGCCATGAATGCAAGTATTATTACAGACACCTGTGCAGAGACTCAGCGCTATTTATTCCTTCATTCATTCCTTTATTTATTTCATTTTCGTCCAACACAGTACCGATCAATAAGTAATTAATTTTACCACCTAAAGAAATATATGGCGTTTTATGCCTGAACGATCAAATCAAACTGTAACATGGCTATGTAACTCTGAGAATTAGGCACTTAGGATGAAAATAAATACATAAAAAGCAGAGAATTTATTCCTTGTGCAGTAAAATTGTTGTCCTTCGTTTCAGAGGTCATTTGACTAACAATCAAAGATTGTATATATGTATTCTCACTTTGAAATTGCTAATAAATATTCGCAAAGAAACAGCACGTAACATGTTAAATTAAATGTGAAATTTGGAAGTAGAAAAAATAGCGTCAAAGCCATATTCTTTATCCTACAAGAGACAGAGCGTGAAAGCCAAGTAGAGGCAATCCAAACACACTTGTTATAGCTGCTATAGAAAAGGAAATCTTACAGGGAGGCTGAATAATGGAGTCAGAGGGACCAGCGGCGAGCTGAAAATGTTTTCTCAACCAAGACCAGTACGCAAACCGACATTTCCCCAACTGACTAGGACATATTTTAGAGTGCAGGTATGGGAGAGGGAAAAAAATGAGAAAGGGAGGGGGGGTACGGTTTGACGTTTTGTTTGTTCTCCTAGGCAAAATGGAAGACATACATTGTCCCTTATTGCCTAAAGACCCACAATGCAATTCTAGCCCTCAGTGGTCACACGGGGAGTGTGCTCTAGGAGTCACATGGTCAGATGGATCACATCAATTTACCACGGGAAAAACAGAAAATAAGAGAACCAAAAAAAGAGAAAACAATATAGCTTTGTCTTCCTTTGACCTCTCGTGGCACACAAATACTATGTGTTATTGTGCGAGTAACGCTGAACTAAATACAGAGGTGTTCTTGTGTTTGGACCAAAGAGGAGATAAATGAATCCCAATCTAGGCTTGTCATGGCTGGACAGAGCAGGAAGCTGATGCCACACTCGTAGACCTATATCGCCACCCACTGGACGCTTTCAAAATTACAGCTTTATATTCTATTTTTCTTTTTAAAAAAGCAGTCTTGATCTTTTGACTACAAGAATGCTTTTTTCTTTCAGTTGAATCTGAAGGATTCAGGTGGAATGAACGAAAGTAAACGTGCTGTCTGAGGCGGTGAGTGGCAGAGAGAGAGCAGCATTCAGCGAGAAGGCAATGCCACTGTGGATTTGTGGAGATGTGATGATGGTGGCAGGGTGACAGAAGGGGAGACAGCCACTACTGTTGTTGTAGTTTTGAACATGACATGAACGGCAGTTGAGTGATGCGATGTTTGTGTCAGTTGGGATGGAGTGAGTGATACCATGAGACAGAGTTTGGATCACTGGGTCCTTAGGGGACCTATCAACATCATTCCCTTGAATCCGAACAGAGACGTCCGTTTGACACAAATGTGCACAGAAATAAAAGACAAGCTGACATATTTACACAACGTCAGCACGTCTTTCACATCTATAGATAGATTTGAAAATGAAGGCAGTCATTAGTAAAAGAGATATCACTCTGACCAGTGTGTAGAGGCACTGGTTGGACTTTTTAGTGCAACTAAACAAATAATGAAATACTCACCAGCAACACTTCCAGTAATTAATATATACTACCTAACAAAGAGGTGAAACAATGGTAAAGCCATCAGATGTGGCAGAGATTTATTTTTTTTTTCCCAAATTTCTTTTTCCAAACTATTTGTTGATATACTCAAACATTTACTTGATGTACCTCAGTACAACAATAGTAACATGACACGCAGGTGAAAACAAAATATATCATTTTAATGTTTTTTATTTTAAAATAATTTTAAAATGGTGATTTTAAAATAATAAAATAATAATGATTTAGGCAACCCCATGCAGTTCCTTCACTAGACCCTGAGATACCAAGGTTTTACTGGTTAGAATGGACCCTGCTGGTAGATACTGTAATTACACCAATACGATTGCAAATAAATAAATAAATAAATACAAATCTTTTTTATTAACATTTTGTCAAAAGTGTCTGTGTATTGTGACATTTAATATATACAGTACATTGAAATCTAAATTTCACAGCATATATGTATGTATGTATTATGAAGGGGCAAACAGGAAATAATTACATAAAATCTGAAAATATAAATGTAATATAAAGAAGTAAATGTAAATACAGATATAGGTCTGAATATATAAAGTAAATCAGAAAATATATTTATAAAACGGGATATATATATGTAAATCAGAATATATTGTTATAAGTCTGAATATATAGAAGTAATTCAGAATATATAAGTCTGAATATATAATAGAATTATATAGATGTAAATATGAATCTATAAATTTAAATTGTGAATATATAGATATAAATCTGAATATAGAAATGTTAATTGTGAATATATAGAAGTAAATCAGAATAAATGGTTATAAGTATATATATATATATATATATATATAAATTGTGACTATATAGATGTAAATCTGAATATAAAAATGTAAATTATGAATATATAGAAGTAAATCATAATATATAGTTAAGTCTGAATATATAAATAGTGAAAGTACAGATGTAAATATGTAAATCTGAATTTGTAAATGTAAACAGAACATATAGATGTAAATCTGAATATCTAAATGTAAATTGTGAATATACAGATCTAAACCTGAATATAGTTATAAGTCTGAATATATAAATATAAATTGTTAGTATATAAATGTAAATCTGAATATGTAAATGTAAATTGTGAATATATAGATGTAAACCTAATATATGTAAATCTGAATATATGTAAAAAAGAATATATAGTTATAAGTCTGAATATAGAAATGTAAATTGTGCATATACAGGTGTAAATCTGAATATATAGTTGTAAGTATGAATATATAGATGATAGATGTAAATCAGAAAACATAGTTATATGTCTGAATATATACATGTAAATTGTGAATATATACATACATATATTTCTGGAGGGGTCAAGTAACTGCCTTTGAGGTGAATGAAAATGTTAACAGATATATTTCCTGAGGTATATATATATATACCTCAATGGACATAGCTTACACCATTGTACTAAATCATTAAAATTCTAAAATATTGATTTAGATGATACTCTATGACACTTCAAATAATTCCGTGGTATTAGTATGTTTTCAAAAACATGTTATTTCTATGCTACCATGTTCAAAAATGCTAATATCATGCCGCTTTATTTGTAAGCGTAGTGCATCAATAAGAATAAACTGTCCATCACCTTCACTACATTATGAAAAGGACAAAATCACAGCACAAAATCTCTTGCCTTCGGACTGGTGTTGTTGAGATATTACAGAAATGAAACAGATTGTTGTCTTATAATCATGTCATCCTCACATAGTACATCAGTCTCAAAGCTCTGTTTGGGCAGTGAGGATAATAAGGAGGTTATGGGAACCCTAATCGCTGTTTCCCTCTCAATCATACTCGCAGCCTGGAAAAAAAAAAACAGGGAAAGAGAGAAAAAAAGTTATGAAATAATAGCTTAAACTGAAGAATTGCTTTAATACTTCAATAGAAATAACCTAATTCCAACATTTTCAAAGGAGCGGGCGGCCTTGCTCCGGGCTAACGCGTAATGTGTGAGTGAAAGTATATCGCGTGTCACTCTGCATTAGAGAAGCGAGCCTGTGTGCCTTTGAATGAGAGGCAGCTGGGGTAATAGGAAGTGCAGATATTAGAGCTAATGAAATCACAAAGAACAAGACAGATGTGCCATTTGACCAAGTGCTGCGGTGCCGGTGCGAGGCGGGGCGTTACATTTGCCCACAACACACAGACAAGAGGGCTCAAGCACTGATAGCAGCCCTTACGCCACTCGATTTAAATGCATAATGCACGACGAATGACCTGCCTGTTTATTTAATGTAGCTCGGTTCGGATAGATTGAGTCGCCCGGTATATTTTTTACACCCCCCCCCCCCACGTCATTTCAAAACATTTAATCATACATCAATGCTATTTCTTTACTCCGTCACAGCACTTCGGTGAATTTGGCCAGGAGCTGCAAGAACAACTTGTATTTCCTCGCACGTCACCCAGCGAACACAACTGTCACATTTAGGCTGCCTTCAATATCTACTCCCCAGCATGCATGTCATCTGGAAAACATACAGAGGAGTCAGACAAATAAACACAACAACCTGGAGTCATTCGAAAGGATTTGTGGTTGGAGGCTTGCAGGGGGGGGGCTGCGCAATGCCACATCTGACCTGTGGCAATAAGTGCGTTAGTCATCTATGATTCATGTCAAAACATACTTAATGTATCAAAGATATGAAACACTTTGACAGCTGCTATAGAGAACAGAGGACTGAAATGGTTTTCAAACCAAACAAGCTGTTTTCCTCCCCCCCACCGCTTCCTCCCCTCGCACAATAGCTTGCACCGGTGGACTTATGTCCATAAACAGTTTATGATGAAATGCCGTAGCACTTAATTAAAACAATAAATCCAAAGCGTGCATTAGTGGCCCCCTCCTCTCGCCTCACTGACCTCAGCTGTGTCCATTCTGGAAGCGTGCATCACTGGGGCCGAGTGAGTCTGGAGACCAAATCTTATTCCGCGTGCCCTGAAATGATGCCACAAATGTGTTCTTATTACTCTCTCGCTTTCTCTCTCTTTTGGAGATAATTTAATTCATATTTCACTTGTAGCACAAGGGATATGTGACAGAGGCCTAATCACACACACAATAGAACAAAGGCTTGCTGTTTGGAAAGCAGACTAAATTCTCTTTGGATGGGATGCACTGGCTATTTATCCATTTAGCACCGCATTATGAGAAGCTATTTTGGATTACATAAAAGGGTGCATACTTTTTATTATGATTTTGCTTACTGCAAAGTTGGCCTGAACTTTCTGGTAAATCTCTAAGATTGCTGATCTGCTCACAGGAAGAATGACACTGTGATTTCAGCTGGAGAGTTGGTGGCATCACAGCTGTTCACATTCACAGTTAATGTCTAAAACTGAGAAATGAACCTGTAAACCAATGCAAGTGCTTAGATTTTTTTATGCTGACCTTTTTACAGTATTTTACTTCAATGCATTTGCTGTACGTGAAGTGGATGTGTTTGTTTCTGCTGTCCTGATCTGTACTGTTCTGTTGGAAATTAAATGTTTGTTTTTTTAAAAAAAAGACCTATTCTGCACTGTGGCTAATTCCATTTAATTTTATCTCCTTCCGAGCATATTAGTAAAGCAGCCTTAATATATTCAAAATATTGTTTAAAATATTGGTTATCAGTCTACTTGATCTGTAATAATCGGTATCGGCATTGGCCCTAAAAACACATGTGGGTCGACCCCTAGTTTCAGTGCAGCTTAGAAGGGCTCTACAGGATCCCATCCGAGAAATATCTTATCTAGCAAAACGATTTGTCAAAAAAAAGTATCCACGAATTTCCTACAGGCCTTGCATCAAAAGTGGAAGCGTCTTCCAGTTCAAAGTAAACAAGCAGGACGTGACACTCATTCACTCAGCAGCTGACAGTAGTGATGGGCAAATGAAGCCTCGTGAAGCACTGACATTTTCCTCTGACTGTTTCAGGAAAAGATTCAAAGCTTTGTGTGTTTCGAAAACAGCGCGATCTGGTGGTTAGTAAAAAATAAAGCAGCCAAAAGCCTATGAAAGAAACACTGTCGGACGAAACATTCACTACATATTCCACAGATCAACTCATGTTACGTGCACAATATAAGTCTAACAGTGTGTGTGTTTGTTTGTTGAATTTCTATTTCTGTCTCCGATAAATTAATTTACCCATTAAACTGTGGCGCTAAATGCCAGCACGAATGTGATGTAGTACAATAATAATTTACACATGAAATGCATATGGCAAATATTTAATTTTTCGAAATTATGGTTTTTGAGGAAAGCATTTTAAGATTTTTTTCCATATATTGGACTTCATTGGTGCCCTGATTTTGAACTTACAAAAGGCTTCCAAAGGCTCTAAACCAGGGGTGCCCAACCCTGTTCCTGGAGATCGACTTTCCTGCAGAGTTTAGTTCCAACCCTAATCAAACACACCTGTCTGTAATTATCAAGTGCTCCTTGAGATCCTAATTAGCTGGTTCAGGTGTGTTTCGTCAGGGTTGGAGCTGAACTCTGCAGGAAAGTCGATCTCTAGGACCAGGGTTGAGCACCCCTGCTCTAAACGATCCCAGCTGATGAAGAAGGGTCTTATCTAGCGAAACAATCTGTAATTTTTTTTCGGAAAATAGTTTTTTTTATACTTTTTAAGCACAAAAGCTCGTATAGCACAGGCTCTGGGATGCGCGTTCATGACGCTACGTACTATTGAATCACGTCGAAAGATCATGCAGAATGTAGGCGGAACTACAGACCCAGTGTTTACAAAGCGAAACCGCAAAGACTAGGGAAGTGAAAGTAAGTTTGTAAACGCTGTTTACAAACAAAAAGGTACAACGATGTCCTCATCTTAAGTTGTAGTAGAAAATAAGATGGAGTTTTTCGCCATACTCAGTACACAGATGATGAACTTACACGTGATTTGTAGTAGTGATGGGAAGTTCGGATCATTTTACCGACTCGGACCTTTGAGTCTCGTTCAGCAAAATGAACGAATCTTATTTCGAGTCATTTCGTTCACTTTAGCAAAATATAATTAAAATGTTGCGTGTTACTTCCCTAACACATCTACTGCTTACACAAACATTGATCACACTACAAACAAGACAAAATTTTAATGCTATAAGAAACAGAAAATATTAATTCATTATTTACCTGGGTCTTTACTCTATGATTAGCTCACCTCACCTCTTATCTGACAAGTTTTCGGGTTTGAGTCTTCGTTCATCACTTCACAGCCCCATAAGATGAACGAACGACTCAAAAAACCCAAAGAGTCGAAATAGGTGGACTAATTCCACTCCCCGAGATGACTCGTTCTTCCCAAGTCACATTAAAGATTCATTCAAAATGAAAGAATTGTTCAAGAACGCGCATCCCAGAGCCTGTGCTGCACAAGCTTTTGTGCTTAAAAAGTATACACATTTTTATTTTACGAATAAAAGAAAACCGATCGTTTCGCTACATAACGCTAGATAGCCTGAACTTTCTGGTAAATCTCTAAGATTGCTGATCTGCTCACAGGAAGAATGACACTGTGATCTCAGCTGAAGGGTTGGTGGTATCACACCTGTTCACATTCACAGTTAATGTATAAAACCGAGAAATGAACCTGTGAACCAATGCAAGTGCTTTGATTTTTTTTATGCTGACCTTTTTTAAACCCATATTTACATGATTTTTACTTCAATGCATTTGCTGAAGTGGATGTGTTTGTTTGTGCTATACTGATCTTACTGTTCTGTTGGAAATTAAATGTTGTCCTATTCTGCACTGTGGCTAATTCCATTTAATTTAATCTCCTTCCAAGCATATTAGTAAAGCAGTTTAATATATTCAAAATATTGTTTATCGGTCTACTTGATCTGTAATAATCGGTATTGGCATCGGCCCTAAAAACACATGTGGGTCGACCCCAAGTTTCAATGAAGCTTTGAAGGGCTCTACACGATCCCATCCGAGAAATAAGGGTCTTATCTAGCAAAACGATCTGTCAAAAAAAAAAAAAAAAAAAGTATCCACAAGTTTCCTATGCCCTGTGAGGCCTTGCGTAAAAAGTGGGTGCATCTTCCGGTTTGAAGTAAACAAACGTGACACTCATTCACTCAGCAGTTGACAGTAGTGATTGGCAAATGAACCCTCATGAAGCACTGACATTTAAACAACGATGTCCTCATCTTAAGTTGTAGTAGAGAATAAGATGGTTTTTCGCCATACTCAGTACACAGATGATGAACCTACACTTTAGCAAAATATAATTAAAATGTTGCGTGTTACTTCCCTAACACATCTACTGCTTACACAAACATTGATCACACTACAAACAAGACAAAATTATAATGCTATAAGAAACAGAAAAGATTAATTCATTGTTCACCTGGGTCTTCAGTCTATGATTAGCTCACCTCACCTCTTATCTGACAAGTTTTCGGGTTTAAGTCATTCGTTCATCACTTCACAGCCCCATAGGATGAACGAATGACTCAAAAAACCAGAAGAGTCGAAACAGGTGAACTAATTCCACTCCCCGAGATGACTCGTTCTTCCCGAGTCACATTAAAGATTCATTCAAAATAAAAGAATCATTCAAGAACGCGCATCCCAGAACCTGTGCTACACGAGTCTTTGTGCCTTAAAGTATACAAATTTTTATTTTACATATAAAACAAAACCAATCGTTTAGAGCCCTTTGAAGCTGCACTGAAACTGCAGTTTGGACCTTCAACCCGTTGCCCACCATTGAAAAATCCTGCAATGTTTTCCTCCAAAACTGTAATTGCTTTTTGACTGAAGAAAGAAAGAATCTTAATCATCAGAAAATTTTCATTCTACACGTGAACTAATCCTTTAAAGGAGTGCACTTCCAGAACAAAAATTTACAGATAATTTACTCACCCCTTTGTCATCCAAGATGTTTATGTCTTTCTTTCTTCAATAACAATAATTTGAGGATAAAAGTATATAAATTGTCAATTTGTTTAGAAAATGACAGATCGTTTTGCTAGATAAGACCCTTCTTCCTCTGCTGGGATCATTTGGGAGCCATTTGAAGCTGCATTTAAACTGCATTTTGGAAGTTCGTACTTGGGGGCACCATTGAAGTCCACTATATGGAGAGAAATCCTGAAAAGTTTCCCTCAAGAAACATAATTTCTTATCGACTGAAGAAAGAAAGACATGAACATCTTGGATGACAAGGGCGTGAGTACATTATCTGTAAATTTTTGTTCTGGAAGTGAACTTCTTTAACAACAGAACCCTGATAAACTCTGATTCTCTCACCTAGTGGTTTGGGGTGCTGAATGGCCCAACTTCGTTTTTCAGTCTCAAGATATGAAGCTTTGAAAGCCATAGATCAGCACCTGCAGTGTTTAGAAAGTATTTATTAACTAATGGTTCAAAAACAAACAACAGAACAACAGTTAATAGCAAAGTCCCTTTAAGGCTATTAATTATTTAAGGCATTCTATAGTCTTTGTTAATAGTGACAAAAAATAGAAATGTTTAAAAGTACACGAGCTATGACGTGTATGCAATCAAATAACATTTAAGTCAAATATGCATGTTTTAAATTTCATATATTTAAGCCTTTGCTTTTAATTGAAGAGTTGACATAATAATAGCAGACTGTATTCAGTCTGAATGATCTTTTCAGGTTATGATGAATAAGTTTGAAATGTATATCTATTTCGTATTTAATCGGAATAAACAATAATTATGATATTTATTCAGCTAGATAATAAAAACAGCATGGATATGGGGCTCTCCTGCTTCAATTCATAAGGGTGCATATCTTAGAGTGTCTTCACTTTTCACTTGATAATAATAATAATTAACAATTCATTAACAACTTGAGTTTTTTTACAAAATAAAATTTACAGATCACTGTTATGCCGTCTTGTACTGTTCAGATATAATAAATTACAATCAATGCGCAAAATTATAAAAAAGTACTCGATCACAAACATATCATAAAGTAAAGGAATAAATAATTACAAAAATAGCAGAGCGTAAGAACTTCTCTCTTAAAGTCATCTTCAAGCTGCGGCAGGTGTTTCTCGCTGATGTCACTTTCCACGGTCACATGACCTGCAGCTTGTCACGTGATCAGCGCTCCATTCTCGCCATTTTGAGTCCAGAGTGAAGCACTTTTACACCCCAGGAATAAAAAAAAGCAGCGCATCACGAGCTTCGAGGCCAAAGATCACACACAACTGCTGCATCAGTAAGTAGCGTTCGGATGGTTGTGACAGTCGCATGACTTAGAGCTGTTTATTAAACAGTACAGTTGTTTTTTTCCAGCTCATGTTGAACTGCAAAGCGTGCATGTGTGTGCTGCTGTTGTCAGACACGTCCTGCCCCTTTCTCACGTTTCGTCTCCACGGATATCACGGACACCATGTTCTCAAACACACACCCTGCTAAACTTAAGCTCAACTATTTCACATCGATTATCCGAAATTGGTTTGCACGTGTTGTGTATCTGTCATTAGGTTTGTGTCTCTAAACATTTGTCAACTCGTCGTGTCTTCATATGCTGTCGCACAGAGAGACGGGAGTGTTTATTTTTAACCCCTTCACCATTCGTGTTTTTTCTTGTCGATTTTTGTTTTAACAAACCCATAGTATAGTACATTTCTATATATACAGCGTATAGGCCTAAATGATCTTAAAGGGAAAGTGCACTTAAAATGATAAATCTGAAATCGTTGTCTCACCCTCGTGTTGTAAACTTCGTGTTTTTTCAAGTCCAGTGAATGTCAGCAGGGTCCAATATTATTTTGGACCCAACTGATTTTTACTGTAAAGAAAAAAAAATGTTTCATTTGGAAAGGGAAAAATTAGATGGAGCTTTCCTTGTTATACTGTAGAGTAACTGCATACGTTTACATGTGCTCACACTCCACGTGTTTTTGTTTTGGTTCAGTGTAGTGCTGTATAACTTCCTTTTCAGTTGTAGGTCAAAAATGCAGAAGTGCCACGAGCAAACGTTTAAGAAAGTGAAATATCAACTCATGAGTCAGATCTATTAGAAGTGATTCAGGAATTTAAAATATCCCTAAGCCATGATGTTACAGTCATTCATTATTGCAAAATAATACCTGACAGAGTGATCTGGGTTTCCAGGTGCTCAAAAAAAGTGCTTTGTTTTTAATTATTAGAGCTGAAATGTGCCAACCATGCCCAAAAAAAAAAAAAATGAATTTGTAATATTAAACAGAATTGGAATACTTGGAATGTTATTGGTCATTAAATATTTCTGTAAAAACACCAACATTAATACTAAAATTATAATCATTACACTAATATCACTACTAATAAAATGTGCTAAACTCAACAAAGTGCTGTGCTGATGAATGTTAATCACATTGCCTGCATTCACTTAAACTGATTTGTTAACTGGTCATAAGATACGAAAAAAATATCTGTGTGAAATGTAATAATATATTAGCCAATAGCTAACATTATTTAGTTGCTTAGTGCAAATTTTAGTTAAAAGTTAGTCACACAATGTGCAAACGCTATATATAAGAGACACAAGTTTCATAGATGAGCAGTTAGTTATAAAATGTTGCCCTGGACAATTCACATTATTCAGAAATATTTGGCAGATGAACTTAATCAGAGTCAATTATTTGAGCCATGTAATCCTAATAATAGTAATAACATGCTTTTCGGTTACATTAATACTGTTATCAATGCAAACGTGTTACAAAGCTATGTGGGCCATTCTACAGAATTGGTGCAAACTGCTGTCCCACAAAAAAAAAAAAAAAAAAAACATTTAAAAAGCATTTAAGTATTCAAATCATAGGTTTATTAAGATTCTTCTATTATCTATTAATAGCATAATATAAAATCATCATTTACTGAGTACTTTCAATTGGGAGGTGGCTGTCTTGATACCCTAACCCCTAAATTTCAACTTATGAAAATGATATTTAAATCATTTTTGTACTTTTTTTTCCATTGTTTTTTCAAGTATCATTTAAATTTTTTTTTTAAAGTGAAGTAAAAAAAAACAAACAAAAAAAACATTTATTGTATATTTTCTTTGGAAATTATGAAACTTCATGCAAAAAAAAAATGTCTCGCATTTTTCGTGTCACTGCTGATATGGAGTATGTTTTAGTCTATTGGCTGAAACTGATTTTAACTAAACCCATATATTTATGATAAATATTCCTGTGTCCCCCTCTCTCATAGCTACAAGGTGTGAGTAGATAGGTCATTTTTAGGTAAAAAGTCTGAAAAATCTGTGTAACTTTAAAGAATGACACTACCAAACACCTTTCTGCAATTAAGCACATTTTTTTTGGGAGTTATTCCATTACATTTAATTTTTATATGTGTACCACTGTTCAGAACTGTGCTAGCTAGCTGATGTGCTGATTAGCAACTTTGAGCTAGGTTCAAAAGTATCTAAAATTGTCATTACTGAAACAGTCACTACAGAAACATTTGTTTTTTGGGTGTTATCCCATAAAACATGTCATCATTGTTTCGGTAGTGACAAAAGGGAACACATAATCCTCATATATGGGGGAAATAACATTTTAGTACAGTTATACTTGGTTTTTTTTTTTGTTTTTTTGGTATGTTAGTATGTTTTAGTGGTGTTTTAGTATGTTAAATTTTAAGTTTTTAAGTTAAAATTCTGTAATGTGGTCACTACCGAAAATGTGCTGTCATGACCAAAACATGGGATATTTAAAAAAAAAAAAAAAAAAGTATACTGAATTATTAACTAAGATGTTATGATAGTTTTTGGTTCAATGTATATTCAGACTAATAAATCTTTAACATTGAAATCAGTATGTTCAACTTTTTGCCTTTTACAAAGAAAATTTTTTTTTTATTCAAAATTCAACAAATCTCATAAATTACACTTTACAATACAATATTGTCAAAAATGTAATTATGGATTTACTTCTGAAAAAAAAAAAAACTAGATGTAAGAGAAATCTTAATAGTTCAATATATCCCTTCTAATTAAATTATTATTACTGTGTTTTATTAAGGACAAATTTGGGGAGAGGACAAATATTCCAAAACTTTCTGAAAAAAAAAAAAAACAATATGAAAATTATTAGAAATGTGTACCTTGCATATTATAAAAAAAAAAAAATTTGGAAAAAGACGATGATTCCAAAGATGATTCCAACTCTGACTTTGGCCCATATATTAGCTTGTGTGATGAAATATTGCAAAAACATCTATTCATTTATACCATTTTTTCGGACTATGTTATACAATATTGTAACATATCAAACGAGTATTATTTAAAAACAACTTTCAAAGAACAGTCTACTTTTGCTTCAGAAACGACTTAATCTGTCATGAAAAAAAGAAACTAGACTGATTTACTAGACAGTAACTAGTGGGCGATATTTATAGGTTTGTGAAGTAATGGCTATTCTTGTAAATATGTAAGGAGGGCCTCTGCCAGTTGACACACACACACAGTTAAAAAAGATTGTCAAACCGTTCCCCAATCCAGCATTTCTCAACTTTTCTGTAAGCTGTAAGTTCCTGTTTACTCACTTATGTTGTTTCGTTCACGTATTTGCATGTGTTTTATTAATGTTGCAGGAATGGAGGACAGCAGTGGAGTTGCTGTCCTTGTACCTCACTCTAGAGGCCAGCAGGATACAGTCTTCATTCCCGACAGACGTCTTCATGGTGCCGAGGACCAGCAACGGCAGCAGCAAAAGCAGGCTGCCGACTCTCTTATTCAGGTCATTGAGAAGCTCAGCAAGATTGTGGAAAAGCGGCCCAGGCGATGCACCGTCTCTGGGAAAAAGAGACCCTTGATGACTTGTGCTTCTGTACCTATCCCTGTCCCAGACAGCAGGGACAGCACTGAAGGGCTCACACCTAGTAAGAGACCCAGAGAACGAAGGGATAACTCCCCAACATCCAGCAACACACCTGGGCACGCGTTCGAACAGGAGCCTCTGAGTGTAGTGTCTCGGACGGTCACGTGCTACCAGTGCAGTATGTGCCGATTTATCTCTCCTACATTGGAGCTTTTGAAGGAACATATGCTGCTTCATGATGAGCAGCACAGTGACCTCATCCTCATGTGCTCAGAGTGCCAGTTCACTTCAAACCATCAGGAGGAGCTAGTGGCACATGTAAGACTCCACCTGGAGGAGGCCGATCATGCCAGACACATCCTAGATGAGCAAGGGATGACATCGGAAAGAAGCGTTCACCAAAGGATGGCGGTTTTAAAGGCGAGCAACTTGGAATCAGAGAAGACGTCCACGCCGAAGAAGTGGTACAGCTTTGAGCATGGCAGGTACCGTTGTCTCATCTGCAACTACGAATGTCGACAACAGCGCAATCTGAAGACCCATGCGTGGAAGCACGCTGGCCTGGTTGACTGCTCGTACCCCATATTTGAAGATGAGACGGATTGTGCTGGTACCTTACAAAGCTCAAGTCCTCATTTGGTTCCAGCAGCTAAAGAGGATACCATAGTAGTCCTCGCAGCTGTTGGAGGAAAACCTCAGACCGTTCATGGCTCCTCCAGCCTCCAGCTAGAGCTGTGTGCTTCACCAGAAGTGAAGTGTCATGGGGAGAAGAAAGCTTTGAAAACACTAGAGACCAAACTCCCAGTGATTAGTCAAGTTTATTCTTTTAAAGAACCAGAGGAGCCATTGGTGGAGGTCCAGGTGACACCAGAAGCACAAATGGAGCTGGAGTTGGAGACTGAGAGCCAACAGGCAAGCTCCGACAGCCTCCTGTCCTCTGCGCAGAAGATTATCAACTGCAGTGGCAACAGTGCCGGCCACGTCAACGTCATCGTGGAACGCCTTCCCTGTGCAGAGGAACCGGTCTCAAGCAAACCTCTGCTCCTCAGCCCAGAAGTAGGAGGAGACAAGACCTTGCTTGCCTCTGAGGAGCCAGAGTTAGAGAGCCAAGACCTCCCCGTATACTTCAAACAAAAGGAGGAGGTTGTGATCACCTGGAATGGAGAAGATCGACAACAGGAGGAAGAGTCAGTGTCTTCAAGTTCTCCCTCAGATGAAAACGTGCCACCGGTTCGGAGGAGGACTTACTCGGAATCTCTTCGGCTGCATTCTTTGGCAGCCGAGGCATTGGTGGCCATGCCCATGAGGGCCACAGAGCTTAGCAAAACTGCTGCAAAAAGTATCCATGAACAGAGTACTCAAAGCCCAGACACAGGACAGAGAATTATAGAGATTGCTGACACCGCCAACTCTAAGGCATCCTCAGAAGAGCTTGTCGCTGCAGTTGGAGATGCAGGTGCTCTTCTTAACCTCGGCCTTCAGAGTTCAAAAGATTCTCGAGATGTGCTGGTCGAGGGACCCTCCAAGGCTGGAATCAGCATGTCTCTTTTGACCGTCATCGAGCGACTGCAAGAGCGTTCTGACCAAAACACTTCAGATGAGGATATTCTGAAGGAGTTGCAGGACAATGCCCAAAGCCAACATGGAGGTGGAGTTTCTGGGGGTGCTGCTGTGCCTGGAGACATTTCCACTACAGATGGTTTGGTGGAATATATTGCTGAGAGCGAAAGGCCATACCGCTGTCGACTGTGCCTGTACAGCAGCGGAAACAAGGGTTACATAAAGCAGCACCTACGTGTACATAGACAGAGACAGCCCTACCAGTGTCCCATCTGTGAGCATATAGCCTGTGACAGCAAGGACCTGGAACGTCACATGATACACCACTTCAAACCTCGCATGTACAACTGCAAACAGTGCACTGAGAGATTCCACTATAAGGTGAGAAGAGGAACTTACCTGTCTGGTGGAGATAAGCATTGAGGAAGTCATTTATTCTAATGTGCCTGTGTTAGAACGAAAAAGTATTAAGCTAAGCTAAGCACTCAATTCACACCAAAGAAATTGAGATTATGTCATCATTTACTCTCATGTTGTATGTCTATGATTTTTTTTATTTATTTATTTATTTTTTTGTTTCTACTGCACAACAGAAGATATTTTGAAGATTTTTAACATTTTTAGTCGTAAGTCATAGGTTTGAAATGTCAGGAGGGTGAGTAAATGATGACAATTTCATTTTTTGAACAGTTTTTAATATTTCATTACATTTTAGTCAGATCACTGCTTAAATGGATCGTTCACCCTAAAATGAAAATTCTGTCATTAATTACTCACCCTCATGTCGTTCCAAACACGTAAGACCTTCTTTCATCTTCAGAACACAAATGAAGATATTTTTGATGAAATCCAAGAGCTTTGTGACCCTTCATAGACAGCAAAATCTTTTTTTTTTTTTTAATTTTTATGTTAAAAAAAAAATGAAGGCATTACACAGTTATTTATTTTTAATTAAATGAAAATTAAACCTTTTTATTTTTTGGCAAACAAACAGAGGTTTACTGTTAAAATTAATACATGGAAGAAAATGTGTGTGAATATTCTGTTAAAAAGTTTGGTAACACTTTATTTTACGGTTTCTTAACTAGTTGCTTATTAGCATGCATATTACTAGAAGATTAGCCATTTATTAGTACTAATTAAGCACATATTAATGCCTTATTCTGCATGACCTTATTCTACATCCCTAATCCTACCCAATACCTAAACTTAATAACTACATTAACTATTAATAAGCAGGAAATTAGGAATTTATTGAGGGGAAAAATCGTAGTTACTAGTGAATAAGTGTTCGCTATTCTAAAGTGTTACCAAAAAGTTTAATAATAATTGTAGAAATTATTTTCTACAATTAAGTGGTTAATCTGGTTGTAACACGGACCAAGGCCGCTCCCCCGATAGTTGACTGACAAAGCCGTCTTACCTTAGACCCACCCTTACTGAGCTGTAACAGTCCGACCACTATTGTGTCGACTCCGGTGCAGGGGAAAACGGAAATTTCTCCAATTGAGTGATTGAGGTGTTCTGTTGTTGGGTGTAATAATGAACATAGTAGTCATCATTTACTCCCGACATCTGAGCCACTGAAGACGAAGAGCATTAATGTTACTTTCAAGGAAGGAAATGCGCCTGGCGATCTAAATAAATGGATCTATGTTCGCACGAATCATTCGTGATCCAGCTTCACCTACAGCAGAAGTAAGTATAAGGGTTTTTTGTGCATGTTTGCAAATCACCTTTCTTAATAATGTGCTAGTTAGCAAGTTTTGCGTCTAAAGTAAACAGAACAGCTCTTCACCCCACAGTAAAGAGGGGCGGGGTGAGCAGAGCTCATTAGCATTTAAAGGCAAATGCAACAGAATGGCTCGTTCTAAAAAAAAGCAGGTTTTGACAAGGTAAAAAGGATGTTTTTTACACTACCACTGAGAAATTTTAACCAAAGTATGTAATAGACTTCTCATTAAGACCCTAAAAATCAACTTGTGGAAAAATTGGTATCCAATGACCCCTTTAATGATGTCCTTACTACCTTTCTGTGCCTTGAACATGTCAGTTGTATTGCCGTCTATGCAGTGTCAGAAAGCTTTCAGATTTGATCAAAAATATCTTAATTTGTGTTCCGAAGAAGAACGAAGGTTTGGAATGGCATGAGGGTGAGTAATGACAATTTTCATTTGTGGATGAACTATCACTTTAAATAGTGATGTTTTTTTTCTTTTTCTTTAAACCCTTTATTACTAAATGTTTTTTCATGACACGGGTCTGAATCATTTATGCCTCTTTAGCAGAGTAGTTCTTTGAGAAACTAAATTCCTTTCCAGCCTAGCATGGGGTCAAATACCCATTTGCTGTGTTTATTTGTTTCTATTTTGGAATGATATCTTAAAATGGACTACATAATCTCTTTGATTTGAACTTTATTGAGTTATCTTTGCATTTTCTGGTAGGCAGTACATATTTAAGCAGGTCCCAACTGTTCTGAGTGGGGAGAAAGTATTAATTTTACTCTCCATGTAAAAGATTGGCGTACTAGAGTTTCTAATATTGGAGTGCACTGCTCTCCCTTCCTTCTGCTTTATTAATAAACTTCCTCCTTATGAAGCACTGATGATGGTTTTATTAATACCTCATTCAGAGTCAGCTGAGAAACCACGAGAGAGATGGGCATGGGATAGACGACATCAGCAGCACACTGACCCACGTTGCTGAAAGCACAGCGATCATTGAAGAACCAGCCAAGATAACAGATGAGGGTGAGAATCATAGAAATCTCCAGTGCTACACAATAAAACAAAAGCAGCTTTCCAGAACATTCTACTTATAGTCTTAATGAAACAGAAGAAGCGACAGATTCTCTTCCACATTTTGACACACATTTGAATGATTTTTTTGATGATTGGGCATCATACTGCTGACAGACTGTCCAGTATTAGCATATTTCCACCCTCAGCCAGTTGTACGCTGTTCGTCATTTTCTCCACACTCGAGCAGATGTAGTGACAACGTTTCGTAAGCAGTGTAGGTGTTTTATAGTTGGATGTAAGAGTGAGCATAAGAGTCTTCATTTTCGCCTGACATCAGAGCCACTGAGGACTCAGTAGATTAGTTTTGTTTTTGATGGTAACACATTACCAAATACACAAAACAAAAAAACGGAAGAGAGGGGCGGAGTGAGTAGTAGCTCATTATCATTTAAAGAGACATGCACCGAAATGTGTTGCTGTGAACAGAGCTGTTTTTAACAAGGTAAAATAGGTGACATTTTACACGACACAGGGTATGTTTAAAAAAATGAAACCTGTACATGAATGAATTGTTCACAATAAGATCAATAACATGGATTTACAATAAATGTATATATTTAGTGAATTTTCCTTTCATGCTTACTTTAAAATGACAAATCGTGTGATTTTTCATTGATGCTTTTTTCATAAATATGGTGCTTGTTGTTAGAACAGGTTTAATGACATGTTTTGTTTTTTTTGTGTGTGTATTTCTCTTTTTTTTTTTTTTTTGCTCAGATTCAGTCGGCGAACAGAGCATTTTCAAATGCGACGTGTGCGATTACACCAGTTCCACGTATGTTGGAGTGCGCAACCATCGGCGAATCCACAACTCTGATAAACCATACAGGTTTGGGGAAAATAGCTTTTTTCATACTCATTGAATATAAGGATAAATATATGTGACCTTGGACCACAAAACCAGTCATAAGGGTCAATTTTTCCAAAATCATCTGAAAGCTGAATAAATAAGCTTTCTATTGATGTATGGTTTGCTATGATAGAACAATATTTGGTCGAGATACAGCTGTTTGAAAATCGGGAATCTGAAGGTACAAAAAATCAAAATATTGAGAAAATCGCCTGTAAAGTGGTCCAAATGAAGTTATATTACTGTATATTTACGGTAGGAAATTTACAAAATATCTTCATGGAACATGATCTTTCCTTAATGTCTTAGTGATTTTTGGCATAAGAAAAATGGATAATTTTGACCCGTACAATGTATTTTTGGCTATTGCTACAAATATACCTATGCCACTTATGACTGGATTTGTAGTCCAAGGTCACATACAGAAATTCATTTTGATGTAAAAGATACCTTACACAAGGAAAACTAATTAAAAACAATCAGATGCATTGTATTACATTTGGCTGGAAATGAAAGCATTACCATTTATCACCACAAGGGTGCAGTGGTGCTCAGGATAAGACTGCTGCCTGCACTCATTGTGTAAAGCCCTTATATGCTATAAAAGAACAAGATCTTTCTCTTTTCAACACAAACGCACATACACTCACCCGATCACATGCAAGCTCACATGAACACCTCAAGGTTCCATTATGGTCTCTTTGTGTGTTGTGACACGTTCTGCTCACCCGTGATCATTTCAAACAGAGCTTCTGAGAGAGAGGGTCCTTTTAACCCAGCTGCAGGATCCATTCAAGGCCTGCAATGTATTGCGTTTGCTGCAAGGAGTGCTTTGAGTTCAGCCTCTCTACAAACAGCCTTTCATTGTTCTTCAAATGCAGCCCTCTAAATGTTCAAACACACAGCCGCACACACAAAACGCAAATTACCGCACAAACAAACATTGCCTGACCCCTCTTGACAGGTGCCCCAGAAGGTCTCTTTTCAAACCCGCTCTAATTGTTTATCCTGTGCTGCACGACCCCTCTAGGTGCTGCAGCTGTGATTTCGCCACAACTAATATGAATAGCCTGAAGAGCCACATGAAGAGGCATCCACAGGAACACCAAGCCATGCAGCTGCTGGAGCAGTACAGGTGAGAAACAAACACTGAGCTGGTGTACAGGACTTGACTCTAAGTGGAGATGGGTCGTAATCTTCGTTCTGTGCTACAGGTGCTCGCTGTGTGGTTACGTGTGCAGCCACCCACCTTCTCTCAAATCACACATGTGGAAACACGCTGGAGATCAGAACTACAACTATGAGCAAGTTAACAAGGCCATCAATGAGGCCATTTCCCAGAGCAGCCGGTAAGAAGGCCCTTTACAATATAGGTTGTTTTTTGTGATTTATTATTTTTTTTATTTTTTTTTTTTTACTGTAAGGTGAGTCAACATAGCTAAAACATAATTAGAATTCTGTGTGATTTATCCACCTTATTTATCCCATAAGACATTTGTAAATTTTATTTCGTTCGCATCCCAGTATTTTTAGCTGTACAGAACAGATAATTTTGCTGTTTGATATTGCATATTGGTGTGTCTCATCATATTATTTTAATATGGTGAATATGGTTTAGTCTTAAGTTGCTGGGGTTTATTTGTAGCAATAGCCAAAAATACGTTGTATGCATCAAAACAGATTTTTTTTTTTTTTTATGGCAAAAATCATTAGGAAATTAAGTAAAGATCATGTTCCGTGAAGATATTTTGTGAAATTTTAACTGTAAATGTATGAAAACTTAATTTTTGATTAGTCATATACATTAAGAACATTATTTGAAGAACTTTAAAGGCAATAGGTGTATCTCTGCCAAATACTGTCCTATCCTAACAAACCATACATCAATGGAAAACTTACTTATTCAGCTTTCATATTATTTGCACACACAACTTTGTCCTGTGTACACGCGAATAAGTGCTTATGGTAAACAGTCATTTATTAAATCATTTTATTTAGTGAAGCGCAACCCTCATAGAAAGAATGTTTGAATTTGGTAACTAATGTATTTGCAGTCCGTTTCACTTCGCAGTTGGGGGTTGGGCACCCACCGGCAGAAACATAAATCAGGAATTATACAAATGTAATGAATATATGAATGCATTAATTATATGAATGTACCTCTGAAGGTTCTGACTGTCTTCAGAAAAGATTCAATGGCATTTTGTTTTCATCTTTACTCCATGTATTATCTAAAGTAGTGTTCTTGATCGCAATATTGCTTTATCCATGGAGTTCACTGTAATTCAGCATTTCCATAAGCACCATCTAGTGTCATAAGACTTAAATTTACATTCAGCTTGTGTGCAGTTTTTGTCTGGCCAAAAACAGACCGAATTTGCATGCCCTGCTGTAGCCTAAATTTTGACCGGTTGATGAGAAACAAGCTTATGTGGATTCTACACATTTGAACAATTCAGATAAATTATCTAGATTTATGTGCAGATAAAATACATATAACGTTTTATTAATCAGTTATCATTTTGACCCTTTTCTTTATTTAAAGGCTAAAATGTGAGGTTTAACTTTTATGAAACGTTTTCAAAGCATTGGATATTTTGAACATGCCATATACGTTGTCAGTTATGTTGTCATTTTAAAATCCGGACATCATTGGTATTGTTATTGTTTTACTGATTGGGTTATTCTCACGAAACTATTAAAACACCACGGCACTACCTATTTTAAATATTAAACATGCAATTTGGTAATAAAAAAAACCATCATAATGAAGACAATACTGTTCTCTACCTTGCACAAATAGTCATTTCAACATAGAAATTAATTATTTTTGCATTTTATTGCATTTTCTGCTAAAATTCTCATTACTGAAATGCGTCCGGGTATGTCTGAACACATGTTATGTTGTAATTAAAACATATTAAAATGAAAATATTCTGAAAAAAGTAAATGGATATTTTTCTAGATGTTTTCACATGACAGAAAAACTATAGACTGAATATTTATGTATAATAGTAATGATACAATAGTGGAAAGATTAAGTGTCCATCACTGATTTTCTCATACTCCGCAACATTTTTTAGGGGCCATTTACACACAGATTTTTTTTTGTAAATAAATCTTGATTTTCAAATAAGCAACACATGTGGCAGAACCTTTAGGCAAATCCCTTTATATTTTTCCAGTTAAAAGTTAAAAATGAACTTATCAGACCATGTACACGACAAATTGATTATCATTACCGAAACAAGTAGTTTTCCACATTTAGAAAAATATTTGATAAACAATTTTCTATAAAAATGGACTTCATTAATGTCTGATTATGTACATTGAATGAAAACTTGGCTACATCATAATGGCTTCTCTGTTGTTAGCAAAACATGCTAGGGCACCTCATCCTCCGCAACACCATTCTCACATTCCGCAACAATTTAAGGCAAGTTGCGGTAGAGAGAACTTCTATTTCGGTAATGAGAATTTAATCATATAGGCTACTTTTACAAGGAAAATTAGTTAGTAATTTAAATACTATTTTATAACTGTTGATATTTTGAGAAAAAAGCTTAGGCAAAGGTTAGGGTGACAAATTTCAGAGAAAACTTTTATACCAACCCACCAACTCTCTAGGAAGGAGAGAGATGTTATGGGTTGAAGATTACAGCAAGATTAATTATCAGAAAAACTGTCTACAGTGTTGAAAAGCCTAGACAAATGTGCACACTCAGACACATGTTGGTACATCTATATTTATGAAGACTTTCTATAGGTGTAATGATTTTTATACTGAGCTACAGTATTTTCTATACACTAATCCCACCCCTAAACACAACCCTCACAGAAAACTTTGTGCCATTTTACAATTTTAATAAACAGTATGTTTATTTAGCTATCTGGTTTAAGGGAAGTGTTGGATATTCTTAATGTAGGGTTAGAGACTTGAAACGTGAATACACTCACATTATGCTGACATTTAGTCCTCACTAAGAAGGTAAAATTAGTTGACATACACAGGTTTGTTTCAGAATATTAGTGGGACCGCTCATAGCCATCCACTGTTTTACATCAGGTTTATGATATTTTCTATGTCCTATCCTATCCGAAGTTTAAATATAAAGTTCATATTTGTTAATATTTTTAAATGGTGAGGACACACAAAATGTCCTCACAAGTACAGCAATAACAATATTAGTGTAAACACATAGATGGTAATGTTATGTGTATTCTAAACACACGCTGCAGTTATGGTTTTAAATGTTTGTGCTCTTTAAATTCAGGTGGATTCTGATTGGCTATCAATGCTTTTATTGTTCATTAGCTGGAAAAAATCATGCAGAAACAGGGTTGGGGTGATAGGCTTGGTCTAACAAACTGGCATCAGACGATGCCTATAGTGAAACATTGCAAAGGATGATAATTTCGGGGGGTGGAGTTTGTTAGGGGTGTGTCTAAAGCCTGAATCTGTATTTGGAATGGCAGGTAAAAATATGTTCTATGGGGCCACTAAGGGGACATGGTTAGCCGTAGCCTGTTACATTACAATACATCAACTTTCACTTACCACATCAACAGTGTAAGGAGAGATGACTGATGGGACAATGGTGAATAATTTGCAAATCCTGAGCAAATTATGAACAAACATCTAATTTTGGAAAAATGTGTGACAAGTACTGTCACTGTGCAGTATATCGGCCCAACCCTATTCTAAAACTAATTCCACTGATATTGTTTATTTGTCCCTTAATCGTTTTATGTGGACTCTACAATGTAAAAAACAATTTGTTAAGGAAACTTAAAATAATTTGTTACCTGGCTGCCTTAAAATTTTATGTTCTGTCAACTCAAAAAGTTTTGTCAGCTTGAAATATTTAGTTTTACTAAGTGGCAACTTAGAATTTTGAGTTGATTCAACTTAAAATTTTAAGGCAGCCTGGTTACAAACAGCTGTTAAGTTTAATTTTTTTTTTTTTCATTTATTTTAGTTTAGTAAACTCGAGTATCTAAGTTATCACTTAGTACAACTTAACATTTCAAGTAGAATAAACTTATTTGAGTTGACTGAACTTTTTAGGCAGCAGGGTAACAAATTTTTAAAGACTGGTTAGGGGTATTTTGAAGGAGAACATCTTTATGGAAAAAATTAAATAAAATAAGAAAAGCTAAAAACATTACTTTTAAGACATTTTCTGAGTGTGAACCATCCTTTTAAGACTGAGGACTTTTTAATCATGTGTTGTAAATATAAAAAATAAAGCTAAAAATACAATACTAATATTTATATCTTTATTTTCTAACATTAAACCATCAATCTTTTATGTAGGATGCCCTTAAAGCTGCTTCTTTTCTGGCAACAGGTATTAAAAACCTCTCATTACTAATCAGGGGCCGTATTCACAAAATGTTTTATCTTACTACTGCATTAAGAGTTCTCCTAAACGGTGGCAGAAATTTTTAGCTAAGAGTTTTTTCTCTTAAAACATATTCACAATGCTGTTGACTTTAGCTGATTTTACTAAGGGATGGGAAGAAATCTTAAGCTATGAGAAAGGACGGGGTTGACCTTATTGTAATTGCAGGATGGGTCTCTGTCAGTCATTTTATAATAGAAATATTATAGAATTAGCTATCATGTTGCCATAATCAAATAAATATTTAAAATAAAAATGTTGCTATATTCAAATAAGATTTTTGAAACAAAGGCGGATTACTGGCAAAACCATTTTTATTGTTTGTGATTTGGTCTTAGTGACTTAGGAGTCCTCTTGACTACTACTAACTTTTCCCATTTTGGAGATGCTTTTAGTGTTAAAGGGGTCATCGGATGCTAAGTTCATATTTACATGTTGTTTGAACATTAATGTGTGTTGTCAGTGTATGTACAAATCTACCCTATAATGATAAAAATCCATGCAGTGGTTTTTAATTAATCTTTAAAAATAATATCCCGTTTTTCAAATCGAGCCGTTCTCAGATGCCTGTCGTTGTGGCGTCACACCGACAGAGGCCGCACCCACGATAGTTGATTGACATGAGTGTCTTACCTCAGATCAACTATAACAGTCCGACCTCTTTGTTTCAATGCCGGAGCAGGGATGTAAATTAGACAAGAATATCTCAGATTGAGTGTTTGACGTGTTGTGTTGCTGGCTGTAATAATGAACATAGTGGTCGTCATTTACTCCCGACATCTGAGCCGCTGAAGATGCAGTAGATTATGTTTGTTTGTGAAGGGAATGCACCTCCCGATCTACATATATCCGTCTATGTTCACGCGAATCATTCATGATCGAGCTTCACTTATAGCAGAAGTGAGTATAAGGGTTTTTTTATGAATCTGTGTGATCTTCTTTACTAATAATGTGTTAGTTAGCAAGTTTAGCGGCTAAATGCGGCTAAAGTAAACAGGCTCGTCACTCCACAAAGAGAAAAGAGGGGTGGGGCAGGCAGAGCTCATTTGCATTTAAAGCAGCCTCGACCAGAATGGGATGATTTTTGCAGAGCTGATTTTGACAAGGTAAAAAGGGTGTTGTTTTACACAACCACTGAGAATTTTGACCAAAGTATATTATAGACTTTTCATTAAGACCCTAAATAATCATATCAACTTGTGGAAAATGGACATCCAATGACCCCTTTAAAACACTTTGTGAGATACTCTGTGGCAAATAAAAAAGTTAGGAGTTGAGAGCTACTGTACTTTTAGTCTTAAGATGTTTTGTAACATCATAATATGTTTTTGTGACACCACTGCCCCTGGTGTTTTTAGACTATGCATGTTATGAATTTTTGAAGCACTGTGAAATATAACTGATTGAAATTGAATCCATGATTGTGCCAATATTATCTAATTTATTTTCTACATTAAATGTTATATTTGATTTGAACTATACCTCATTCTTAATATACAATATAATTATTAGTATACAAATTATCATTACCGAAATAATCAACCTCATTTCCGTAACCTATGTATAATTACCGCAACATGTGTTCATTTAATGTTTACTTAATAAATTGAAAAATAGTAGTTTGCTTTTACATGTATGTGCAGAATCTATACATTATGTTCTTTCATGTTTGCCACATCAGTTTTAAAATATTTAAGTTTTCTATAAAATAATAAATATATTAGTTTGCAAATTGCAGAAGGTGTTGCGGTAATGAGAAAAATCATTGAAAATAAAATAAAAATGTTAATTCAAAAATAAATTTTATTTCAGAGTTTTAAGCAACTGTGCATGACTGTTAATAATCCATTTTTTAAAATGTGAAAATGTATTGGCTTTCCTAATAGAATTGACGTTTTTAGCCTGTTGCGGTAATGAGATTTTTAAGAACTTGTTTTGGAAAATATGTTAAAAAATGTGTTAAATTTGAAGTGAAACCTTTTAAAATTTATGTGCACTAACACTTAAGACCTTGCTCTTAATGTTTCAAAAGAAAATTTGTTTATATAAACATTTTTTAAAAATTCGTGTTTGAAATCTTTGAAACTGCGTTTTCGTGAGAATCACCCGATTATGCAAACAAAAAGTCATTTTATTTGTTGTTTGTTGATTTTAAACGTACAATTTGGTGATTTATGTGTCAGTACTTTTTTGAACATTTCCAGGACATTTTAACAATACCATGATAATACTGATAACCGTGATAATTTTGGTCACTATAATCGTGATAGGAAATTTTCATACCGTTACATCTCTAACTGTGCTGTTATCTGAATGATCCACAGCTGTTTTTTTTTTTGTTTAGTGATTGTTGTTCATGAGTCCCTTGTTTGTCCTGAACAGTTAAACTGCACACTGTTCTTCAGAAAAATCCTTCAAGTCCCACAAAATCATTGTTGTGCATTTGAACCCTTTACAACGAGTGTGTGATTGTGAGATCCATCTTTTCACACTGAGGACAACTGGGAGACTCATATGCAACTATTACAGAAGGTTCAAACGCTCACTGATGCTATAGAAGGAAACACGATGCTTTAAGAGCCGGGGGGTGAAAACTTTTTTGAATTTGAAGATCGGGGTAAATTTAACTTATTTTTTTCTTCTGGAAAGCTTCTGTAGCTTCTGAAGGGCAGTACTAAATATTTAGGCAAAATAAGAAAAATATACGCATCTTCGTTCTGTTTAAAAGTTTACACCCCTAGCTCTTAATGCATCGTATTTCCTTGGTTTTTAAAAATGAAAATTCTGTTATTAACTACTCATGTTGTTCCAAACCCATAAGACCTTTGTTGTTCTTCGGAACACAAATTAAAATATTTTTGATATCTGAGAGCTTTTTGACCCTGCATTGACATCAACATAACTACTACCACATTCAAGGCCCAGAAAGCTAGTAAGGAGATCATTGAAATAGTCCATGTGACATCAGTGGTTCAGCCGCAGTGTTATGAAGCTGCAAGACTACTTTTTGTGCACAAAGAAAACTAAAATAGTTTTTTGTTCGGGAGAATACCACAACACATGCGTGTGGTGCTGCTGACGCAGGAGCCGGCATTTTGATTTATGGAAATGAACTTAACAACTCTTCAGATGTTTTTGCTGCTTACGTTTAAGTCTTCTTAAAGCTCTCATACTCACAAGTCATTTTAGATGAGTAAGAGTCTTATGGTGCGTTCACACCAAACGCGAAGTAGATTACATACAAAGTCAAAGCGAATAGAGGCGAATTCACACTGGGCGATATTTTTATTACGATTTATCATTAAACCGGTAAACGTTCCATCCCTA